>NC_069501.1:691477068-691819568 GCF_027579735.1 Bombina bombina
TGTGTTAATATGTATATATACATATATATTTATGTGTTAATATGTGTATATACATATATATTTATGTGTTAATATGTATATATACATATATATATTTATGTGTTAATATGTATATATACATATATATTTATGTGTTAATATGTATATATACATATATATTTATGTGTTAATATGTGTATATACATATATATTTATGTGTTAAGATGTGTATATACATATATATTTATGTGTTAATACGTGTATATATATTTATGTGTTAATATGTGTACATATACATATATATTTATGTGTTAATATGTGTATATACATATATATTTATGTGTTAATATGTGTGTATACATTGTACATTGTTATGATTACAAAATCAATTGTGAATAAATTATTGAACTTACACATACTTAGGGCCATCACTAAGGAATCAACACATGAATTAGACATTTAAGGGTTAAATAATTTAGTTATATACATATTTAACAAGTGGTTATCAGTGACTTATTTTAATAATTTTAATTTGCCCCCGCTGTCCTTACAGTACAGTTTCTAATGATCGTCATGATAGAGTTAAGAACAACTTAAGTGCCTGTTAGCAATCTTTGTTTTTAATTGGTTGATTATTTAATCATATGCTATGCACCTGTATATAAGACCTGTAAGTACGGTGTACCCCAGCAGTCTCTGAGTATGGCCAGAACGTCTGAAACGCGTTAGACTGAGGCATCACCGTCTAACATTGCACTTCTGTTAATATGTGTATATACATATATAGTTATGTGTTAATATGTGTATATATACATATATTTATGTGTTAATATGTGTGTATATACATATATATTTATGTGTTAATATGTGTATAATACATATATATTTATGTGTTAATATGTGTGTATATACATATATATTTATGTGTTAATATGTGTATATACATATATATTTATATGTTAATATGTGTATAATACATATATATTTATGTGTTAATATGTGTATATACATATATATCTATGTGTTAATATGTATATATACATATATATTTATGTGTTAATATGTGTATAATACATATATATTTATGTGTTAATATGTGTATATACATATATATTTATGTGTTAATATGTATATATACATATATATTTATGTGTTAATATGTATATATACATATAGATTTATGTGTTAATATGTATATATACATATATATTTATGTGTTAATATGTGTATATACATATATATTTATGTGTTAATATGTATATATACATATATATTTATGTGTTAATATGTATATATACATATATATTTATGTGTTAATATGTATATATACATATATATATATATGTGTTAATATGTATATATACATATATATTTATGTGTTAATATGTGTATATACATATATATTTATGTGTTAATATGTATATATACATATATATTTATGTGTTAATATGTATATATACATATATATTTATGTGTTAATATGTATATATACATATATATTTATGTGTTAATATGTGTATATACATATATATTTATGTGTTAATATGTGTATATACATATATATTTATGTGTTAATATGTGTATATATATTTATGTGTTAATATGTGTATATATATTTATGTGTTAATATGTGTACATATACATATATATTTATGTGTTAATATGTGTATATACATATATATTTATGTGTTAATATGTGTGTATACATTGTACATTGTTATGATTACAAAATCAATTGTGAATAAATTATTGAACTTACACATACTTAGGGCCATCACTAAGGAAACAACACATGAATTAGACATTTAAGGGTTAAATAATTTAGTTATATACATATTTAACAAGTGGTTATCAGTGACTTATTTTAATAATTTTAATTTGCCCCCGCTGTCCTTACAGTACAGTTTCTAATGATCGTCATGATAGAGTTAAGAACAACTTAAGTGCCTGTTAGCAATCTTTGTTTTTAATTGGTTGATTATTTAACCATATGCTATGCACCTGTATATAAGACCTGTAAGTACGGTGTACCCCAGCAGTCTCTGAGTATGGCCAGAACGTCTGAAACGCGTTAGACTGAGGCATCACCGTCTAACATTGCACTTCTTTGAAACCATTTGTTTTTAAACTTTTTTTCAAATAAAAGTTTGACTTTTAATTATACTTGGATACCGCCTCCAGACTTTCTTTTCTACTCACCTAAACATTGAGCCAGTAGTCCAGGAGTGGTTGCGGTTCCAGGGCAGAGATTTGGACATTACAACGTTAAACTACGCGGGCTACCTCATGACTATGGGCCGAAGACTGTGGAGGGGTGATGACGACACATGCACGGCAGCAGTTGCACAGACGCTGTTAGCTACATGCCTTGAGGATAACGCTAACCAGTACACACGCAGGGAGTTCTCACGACAGATGACAACCTGATCCAGGAGTTTGACAGAAGCAGCAGCAAGATGAGAGATCGGCTTGCTTTACTGTTTGGACACTCTTACTGGGACAGTCTCTGTACCTAAACAGACCATCTGTACACTTTATTTGAATCATTTGACTTAACCCCCTCCGGCACATTGTGCCCAAACGACAGTGGACAATTAAAACAAGCCACCCATGATTGTTCTAACGAAACCAAAAGTTTCAAGTTCCCACATTGGAAATAAGGAAGAATACTGACTTTACCACAGCATAATTTCCAGGACTTACCTGTTTTGGGAGCTACTGGTGGCTCCTTATTGCTGGGATAATTTTTCAGTTTTTCATTGCCTTTACCCAATAACTGACTTTAACGTTACCATTATATATATACAAGAGATCATTTAGATCACAGTATGAATAGTGAGCATTAGTCCATATCTCCATATAATATCATCCAATATTATTTTCTATTTCTTGTATAACTTTTGTCTAAAACTATTGTTGTTTCCCATTTCTAAACTCTCAGAGTCTATTATCTAACATTTAGACTATAACGATATCATATACATTAGTGTTGTTATACACATATTTTGATAGTCTATGTGTACAGCTCTCACTGTCACCAGTATTACTTGATTTTCGTTGAATTGGACATTAAGTATAGGCTTGTTTTATTGGAGTACGTTTAATACAATCGCAATACATCACGCATAGACGAATTAGCTATTCTAAACATTTCAATACTCCATCTAACAAGAGCTATACCTATACCTACATACAGTCCAATATACAGATTATAGTGTAATTTTCATTTGCGTCTTCCAAATATGTGCGCTTATAGTGTACTATTAGCCTAGTCGATACACTATTTTGATACTTGGGTTCTTTTCATTCAAAATTATTTTTATAATCCTACTGTTGCTCTAGTTTTTACAAGTATTGATTTTCCACTCTAGTGGCATACTATATACATATTGCAACTAGAGACATTACCTCTCCACTGTGCATATATTTATTACTGTTTACATTTTCTACAACAGTTTGCCATCAAGATTAAATAGTCACTAAATAACATAAAAATCTTACTTTAAGTAGCGTTATATGTCAATTGTAGGATTTATTTTTGCTGGCAGAGGATTGTGGAAACACACACAATATGGATGCTGAAAATTTCTCAACAGAGATTGTAACAATAGACACACAGCAAACATTCTATTCAATGAGAAATCCTAATGACATATGTAATAGAAATTTTGATACAATTTTCTCAATAGACGATTCTGACCTAGATTTACCAGAATTATTTTCCAGAATAGAGGTACTAATGATCAAGGCAGAAAAACTTAAATATGATAAATGGACACTAGAAAAATATGTAAATCTAAAAATGATACCAAGGGGCTTACGCATTAACAAATTTCCCACATTTGAGGTAGAGGACACTACAATGAAAGAGGAGTGGAACGTTATTTTAGATGAATGTTCTTTTAGATTGATGTTTAAGATCATTTCATTTAAAGATAGCTGCTATTGCTGATATCAGTGACAAAATCACCGCTTTACAAACACATTTTTGTAAATTTCAAAGTATACCTGAATATCCATCATGTGACAAAATATTATCTGACATAATAGAGAAATCTACGGGAGAAATAGTACAAGCTAAACACAACAAATTTCTCAGAGATTGGACAGATTACCAAACAAATAATATACATATTTGGCAGAGAAAAGAGAGGTTTAACTTTCACCGAAATAACAACAGGAAATTCTTTAAAAGAAAAGGGAAAAATTCTAAGGATCAAAACAATGGTACAAACAAAAAAACTGTAACTTTTTCAGATACAGAGGCCGAGTCCACGGATGACAATAGTGGAGATAATGAACCACACACAGCAGTTACATTAACTGAACTAACTTCAAGTCAAGAGACTAAAAGTGCATCCGTGGACTCGGCTACAGTTAAAAAGAAAATACACAATAAATATGCTCTAAATGTCAGTGCAAATAGTGAAAAAATCCAAGAAGGAGCTAGAAGCAAATTTGAGGCAGGTTTTTAGTACCAACAACGATACTAAACCCCCCCCCCCCCCATGGTCATCACATCCACAGGGAGGGAGAGGGAAAACAAAAATTCAGACACATTCACAAGAGAACAGATATGCACTGAGAACGAAGAAAGATTAGAACATACAGAGAACAATATAGTTATTAATCTCTCAGATATCAAACTAACAAAAGACCAAACAAAAGTTCTCAATTATGGTCTCAATTTTGTACCTAGTACATCATTTAATCTGTTCAATACAATAATTGACGTTAACAGGATGGTTAGAAAATTGACATTACGAAAACATTATTGTAACAGTAATGATGATATTGATACCAGTACCACTCTTGTAAGAACTCCTTCTAGTGTGACCAATATTAGTTTTCAAGACGCATGCGCTAGGGAAAATTTGTTAACATTGCAGAGCCAAGAAATCCCTAATTCACAAACTATGAAGACAACACACAAAGGATATAGACCAGACTCCACCTTTTATCCTATTAATTCCAGAGGAGGGATACTTGAACTTTTTCAAGAAAGAATAGTGAAAGACTTAGAAATCTTACACGCCAAAGTCACTGATGACTCATATCAAAAATACGGCCTTGAAAGAATTGGAGAATAATACAAAAATAGTTATACGCCAATCAGATAAGGGAGGCAGTGTAGTTGCCTTAAATCGTACAGATTATCATAAAGAAATTGTGAGACAAATTATAGACACTGACACATACATCAGACTATCTGAAAATCCTCTACATATGTTCAAACATCAACTGTCACACCTCTTAGATGAGGGTCTGTTCAATGGATTCATAGATAGACAAACTTATGATTTTCTTGTGGTGACTCATCCACAAACTCCCATCTTTCACATATTCCCGAAAGTGCATAAAAGCCTGGAAAATATCACAGGACGACCAATCATTTCTGGTATTGGCTCTCTATTAGAGCCAATATCAGAATGGGTGGATTCGATCCTACAACCCTTGGTCCTGGAGATAGCGAGTTATCTCAGGGATTCAAAACAACTAATACAAGTATTGAGTGAACAAAAATGGACAAACTTACATAAGTGGGTTACACTTGATGTTGTCTCTCTCTACAGTTGCATACCTCATGACAAAGGTCTACAAGCAGTCAAATTCTTCCTCTCACACAGGAGCAACCTCAGTCAAAATCTCCAGGAATATGTAATCAAGATTATTGAATTTTTATTGACACATAATTATTTCTGTTATGAGGGGTGTTTCTATCTCCAGAGATGCGGCACAGCTATGGGGGCCAAGTTTGCCCCCTCCTATGCCAACCTTTTTATGGGTTGGTGGGAGCTGTGCCGCATCAATGGAGATGGAAACCCCTTCAAACACAATATCTCTTTATACAAGAGGTATATTGACGATTTGCTAATTGTGTGGGAGGGAGATACGACAGCTTTGGAACATTTCTTACACTATGTAAAAACTTCAGATGAAGGGATTAAATTCACGAATGAGGTACACGACAGTGAAATAAATTATCTAGATCTTACCTTAATAGGTAACATATTAGAATCGAGGACAGAAACAAGAATATATAAAAAGAAGATCTGTAAAAATTCACTATTACATGCTAAAAGTAACCATCCATCGCACACATTTAAGGCCATAGCAAAGGGACAATACTTAAGGATTAAGAGGAATTGCACTAATAAAAAGATCTATGAAGAGGAAGCCAAAACACTAGATAAAGATCTCAGAGAGAGAGGTTATAACAACAAAGTTATCAAAAATGCCAAACTATCAGTGTCAGAATTAGATAGAGAGACATTATTACAGGACAAGACAAATATAATAAGAGAGTCCACACAAAGAGAAGATTATAATATACAATTTATAACACAATACTCAAATCAATTCTACATAGTATGTGACATCATTAAGAAACATTTACCAATGCTTACTGCAGAGGATTGTTTTGACACTAACTTACAGAAACGAGTTAAATTTACTTATTGTAGAGGTAGAACACTAGGGAACATTATTTCTCCTTCTGTACCTAACAAAACAACTAAACTATCTTCTTGGCTAGAAGTAAAGGGGCTACACAAATGTAGCTTTAAAGACTGCATAGCTTGTAAACATGCAAAAATAGGCAAAACTTTTACATCGTTTGTCACAGGCAAAAATTATGATATAAATACTTGTGTAAACTGCAGGACCAAGGGAGTGGTATATCTTATAGAATGCACACAGTGTAATTTACAATACATAGGAAAAACCTTAAGAGAAACTAGATCACGCATAAGGGAACATATTTCCAGTATAACAGTAGACACTGAATCAAGCAAAAAACAAGAAGACAAACTGTTACCTATTACTAAACACTTCATTGAAAAACATACAAGGAATACTGATGAAAACAAAAATGCCTCTAGGCTTTAATTCCAGGTTTGATCTGGTTAATTTCTGGCAATAAAATAAGTTATAAAGAAGGGTGACATTTTTGACAGCTATATGAATATTTATTTGTCTTGTTGTAAACATCCATTAGTCTTACTGTAAATATATATTTTTTGTCTTGTTTATCCCTTTCACAATTGACAAGTTATAGAAAGTTAATATTCTGTCTACAACAGACTAATCTAAAAATACAAAAGTGGATTCAACAAACTAGTTCACATAACTACACTCATGTGTATTTACATTATAATAACAATTAACATAGTTTAGTGTTTTATCATTAGCATGGTCATAAACATAATATTCATACCAATAGTACATTGTTATGATTACAAAATCAATTGTGAATACATTATTGAACTTACATATACTTAGGGCCATCACTAAGGAAACAACACATGAATTAGACATTTAAGGGTTACATAATTTAGTTATATACATATTTAACAAGTGGTTATCAGTGGCTTATTTTAATCATTTTAATTTGCCACTGCTGTCCTTACAGCACAGTTTCTAATGATTGTCGTGATAGAGTTAAGAACAACTTAAGTGCCTGTTATCAATCTTTGTTTTTAATTTTCTTGATTAATTAACCATATACTATGCACCTGTATATAAGACCTGTAAGTACGGTGTACCCCAGCAGTCTATGAGTACGGCCAGAACAGCTGAAACGCGTTAGACTGGGGCATCACCATCTAACATTGCACTTCTTTGAAACCATTTGTTTTTAAACTTTTTCGAATAAAAGTTTGACTTTTAATTAGACTTGGATACCGCCTCCGGACTTTCTTTTCTACTCACCTAAATTTGCGTGTGTATATATATATATATATATATATATATATATATATATATATTTATGTGTTAATATGTGTATATACATATATATTTATGTGTTAATATGTGTATATACATATTTATGTGTTAATATGTGTATATATACATATATATTTATTTGTTAATATGTGTATATATACATATATATGTATGTGTTAATATGTGTATATACATATTTATGTGTTAATATGTGTATATACATATTTATGTGTTAATATGTGTATATATACATATATATTTATGTGTTAATATGTGTATATATACATATATATTTATGTGTTAATATGTGTATATACATATATATTTATGTGTTAATATGTGTATAATACATATATATTTATGTGTTAATATGTTTATATACATATATATTTATGTGTTAATATGTGTATATACATATATATTTATGTGTTAATATGTGTATATACATATATATTTATGTGTTAATATGTGTATATACATATATATTTATGTGTTAATATGTATATATACATATATATTTATGTGTTAATATGTGTATATACATATATATTTATGTGTTAATATGTGTGTATATACATATATATTTATGTGTTAATATGTGTATAATACATATATATTTATGTGTTAATATGTGTATAATACATATATATGTAATGTGTTAATATGTGTATATACATATATATTTATGTGTTAATATGTATATATACATATATATTTATGTGTTAATATGTGTATATACATATATATTTATGTGGTAATATGTGTATATAAATACATATTTATGTGTTAATATGTGTATATACATATATATTTATGTGTTAATATGTGTATATATACATATATATTTATGTGTTTTTTCTAATTCCCCTCTCCCACCAACTGTAAAGTCCCAAACTGCCTAGTGCAGTTATTTTTTGATCTTGTATTTTGAGGGCATTTAGGGCGCTTTTAGTTAATTAATTTTTGGAGCACTACTTGCTACCACAAGCTTGCGGTAGCAATAACCAGCCACTTGTAATGGCTGGTTAATTATTGCTTGCCCGCAAACAGGCAAATTTACCCATTTGAGGGCGCACGATAATTTAGCGCTCCTCTTGTAATCTATCCCCATATGTTTGGAATAAAATATCTATATGCAACACCTTGGAAATAATTCCTATGAGTCTGCTGCATATAAAAGTCATGGCCTTTTAAAAAAAATATTTTAGCTGTTGCCTCACTTCGTCCCGACTGAATGCCTCACACCTGAAATGACACTTCATCTCCCCAGAGGCATCAACATGCTGCATTATTCAACAACTGATGCTTTCAAGCATGAAGCTGCAAGCTTATATGGTAGGTCAGCAACTTTGATAGCCGTGCAATGTAAGGAAGGAAAGACTTTATTCAGTGAATGCTGCTAGGCCAAGCCTGAGTGCTTAGGCCCTTTCTTATGATACCGTGGACTTATTTCAAGACAAATAAATAACTTTACACTGCATAATGCTCTTTATTTTATTTTTTTTAAATAACATTAACATTGCTGTGTTTTTATGTTAGATTATGTGAACTGTAGAGCATGTATGTTTATTACCATAGATTCATGTGATACCCCAAAGGCTCATTATAACACAACATTAAAAAAAAATATTTATAAAAAACAAAATAAGAATCTTATAAACAATAAAACCTACTGTATGTTACTAAATATATAGATTAAAAAAGACACAACGATCCATCTGGAATTCTTACACTCTGCAGCATGATGGGGTTAATACAATCAGTTTATACACTTGGCATTCCTAAATATATAAACTAAAGCTCACAACTCTCTAATACAGATAATGAAGTATTGCCTAGCAACATATATAAACTGTATCATTGTCACAGTAACAGTGGAATCTAGCATATGCATACTGTAAAACTAGTATGTATGTGTGTTAATTTATATTTATCTGTTATAAAACCTCACAAATTATAAGACTTCATTCTAGGCCTATCTGCTTATTTTGCTTATTTTTTTCTTTGTTTTATGGCCAGATTAAGAGGCTCTCTAGTCAGCTTGCAACAATGACCTATTGGTGTGTAAGCAGCTATTGATATCTAATTGCCCAGTTGTTATCTAACTGACTAATTACCTATAATATGTCTAGTTATCATTACTTTAAAGGGACAGTATACAGCAATTTTCATATAACTGCATCTAATAGACATTACTATAAAGAATAAGATGCACAGAAACTGATATTAAAATCCAGTATATAACTGTTTAAAAACATACTTAGTAGCTCTCAGTTTAGCTCTGTTGAAAAAGTAGCTGGAAAGCCCACTGCAAGTGGGAATTAAGACACTCCCCTCCTCCCCCTGCTTTTGCATATGAAAACACCCTTTACACAAACAGGAGCAAGCTGGAGAAGGTATCTGACGGTATTCTCCTAAAACTTTGGGGCTTGGTTAGGAGTCTGAAAATCAGAGCAATGTTATTAAAAAATAAGCAAAACTATAAAAAAAACTTTATGGGCTATATAAATAGTGTGCAAGGTGGGGGTGGGGAGCGCTCAAAGGAGCTGTGAGTTGGACTGTGATTCTATTAACTATTCCTTAAATTACCTTAAAATTTTCCCACAAAGATCATTATTAAATGATATGCATGTGTATATATTTGTAAATGTAAGTGTGTGAATCCGCTACAAAGTGTTTACCTCGTGTTAAAACAACTGGTGATAAAAAATGTGTTGGTGATTAATTCTCCTAACGGCAACAATAGAATTGCCTGATGCAACAATTTTATTGTTTAGTTGCAAATGAAGTGTGAAGTGAAGTGAACGTGTGTATGTACGTATGTAATTTATTCCATCTGCACAGAATGCTGTTTTAAATTTCTCCTATTCTTATAGGTTTTTGTTTATTGTGTACAGATTACTATATTTCAATACTCTTTTGTTCTATATTTCTCTGATTGATGAATGTATTAAGTTATTAGATTTAAAATAATATATCTGTGATACATGCGCAATTTTATAAATATACTTTACTTCAAACTTGATAAGTAAATAATAAAACTGAACGATTATATAAGAAAAGCGTTTACTTAAAACTTGGTTAAAAAACTGGTTCTACTGATGTAGGCAATTTATAAGAATATTTCATACCATATAGAATTTATATAAGCATACATATTAGAGCATATCCATACCGTGTAAATTTTGTATAAATATACAATTTAAAACTTAATATAATGTTCAGTGTATAGTCCAGATATTGTTAATCCTTCTATGGTGTATCTGATAGGATATTCCTAAATTGTGGCCACAACTTGTCCTGAGACTGTTAAAAAATCCCAATGTGATAGTTGAAAGTTAAAAATTAACAGCTAGACTCCCCCTAACCGGACCTCCGATATCCCTTACCTCCGTGTTTTTAAGCTTCTTTGTGGTTCCGTGGGTTCTGGGAAGAGTGCTTCTGTATACAAGCTGAATGTGCTGTTTCTCCAGTCGGCGTGCCGCCGTTTGAATTCTTCCGCAACTACTTCCTACCCAGGTGTGTTTGATGTCCGTCTGACTTGGTGCACGGAGGACCTATCGGGTAACCGGATCGTGGGGGGAGTGTTCCTGTAGTTCTTCTGCTGGAGCCAATAGTATCCACACTTGATGTCGGTATTTCTACGCGTTTCAGCGCTGTAACAGACGCCTTTATCAAGACTGTATTATATATTATATGGGCTATATAAATAGATCATCTACAAAACATTTATGCAAAGAAAAAATGAGTGTATATTGTCCCTTTAAAAATAGGTGAGGACATCACGTATCCTGCCTTTCTCACTACAAATGAACACTTAGGTTTTGATATGTGACCAGTACTGGGGTTACTTAAGATTATATGTTGTGTGATCAGACTAAGGGGGCGATTTATCAAGCTGAGGCAGACAGAGGCGCACATACGCACCCCTGTTTGCCGCTGCTCGCCTCTGGTGGGCTGAATTCCCCTGGCAGAATACAGCATTGCACATGAGTGCCATTTTGCGCTTGCGTACAATCCCGCCCCTGCCTGCGAACAGCCAATCACCCGCAGGCAGGAGCTGTCAATCTCCCTGGTCGGAGAAAAACGGGAGATTGAAATTCGGCATGCAACTATGAACCTGTAGTCGTAGGCAGGTGAAAACCTGCCGAAAATTGATGAGGAAGATGAGATTAGCAGGGAGCTTGTTACTTTTCAAACAGTGTGGGTGGGCCTGTGATACAATTCAGGAAGAGACGTGCAACAGTCCAGTCTTAACTAGTTACCAGAGATGGACGGTCATGGCTAGTTAACAAAGTATCCCTGGCATGCATAGGAATCAGGTTAGTATATATGTTATTTATTACACTTCCAGTCAACACTGATTATTTTGGATATCATGTACAATAGATCCTAAAATAAAATGTGTGGTGAAACAGATTTGGTCTATAAACACCCTCTTCAAGAACTAACATTAGTTTGAAAAAAATAACTAGAATGCAATTGCTTCAAAATTAGACACATCTGTGATAAATGCCAGTGCTCACATAGCAATATGGTTTCATCCGATAGCATAAACCGCACACTAAACCAAGAAGGACTCTATGGGCTAAGGCCAAAAAGGACACCAATGCTGAAAGCAAAACATAAAAAGGCACGACTGATCTTTGCCAAAACCTACCCAGTAAAACCACAATCATTCTGAGGAAATGTTCTGTGGACAAATGAAACCAAAGAGCTCTTTGGCAATGCAGGCAGCAATTTGTAAACAGGCGACAAAATAAAGCTTATAAGGAAAATACACCTGGCCAACAGTTCAATATGGTGGAGCATTCATAATATTGTGTGCTGCTTTGTTGCCTCTTGTACTGGGGGCCTTGAATGTATTAAGGGAATAATGAAATTAATAGGTTACCAAGGCATTTTACAGTGAAATGTGCTACCCATTGTCAGAAATGAGGTAAGGGTCAAAAAACATGTGTGCTCCAGCAGGACAAAAGCGCACAAAAAAGGAAGACTGCACAGCAATGAGTCATGATTATGAGCTGAAATCTATCATAAGAGGAATCCTGCAAACAACAACAACAAAAAAATGCATTTGTTTACTAAAGGTTTAATAAACAAGGATGTAAACAATAGTGTGTGTGTGTTTTGTTTTGTTGTCAAAAGAAGAAGGGATTATCCTCATATAAACAAGGTCCTTTGGTTATATCAATATAAATTTAATCTTCACATACTGACTCCCATGAGCCTCTACTGAAATAAATGCACAGTTATTTGTGCCAGGTAATCACTATTACCATAACAATCACCTGGCAATTAAAAACTATGGGCCAGATTTTGCAAGCTCGATAATGTGCGCTGGTATTAGAAGTTAAGCGCAATGCGAACACGACTTCATGTTCGCATTGCATGGAAGCTTTGCACTCACAAGAGCACACTTCCATCAGCTCCAATGGGATCCTCGTTCTGATGCCAATAAACACAGCACAGAACCTAGTGCAGTGAAAGGTGTAAGTCTCTCATCGTTGGACAGAAAAGTTTAAATATATATATGAATATATACATATATATTTATGTTTTTATATGTGTATATGCACATATTAACACATAAATATATATATATATTTCTATATACAAGCATATACATATATATGAACAGTTAAAACACAATTACCATAGACCACAATGTAAAGGCACTTTCAGTGCCTTTTTTATCTAACACCCCCCATCCCCTCACTTTAACCCCTTATAACTGCTTTGTGCAGTTATTTAAAATTAATTTTTTAAAAAGATGGTCATATTTTATTTATTTTTTTAACAATGAACAATACACTTTATTTTGTGGGCAATTGGGAGACATTTATTTCATTAACCAGAGGTCTGACTTCTGGTTAAGGAAGTCTAGCGCAAAGTGCTACCGTGAGCTTGCAGTAGCATTAAACAGCCACTCGTAATGGCTGGTTATTTAAATTAGCGCTGCACTTGTTATCTAGCCCTATATAGGAGCTTTATTTTAAAGAAGGGATTCTGGTATTAAAACAAGAGATCTTGGGGGTTGGGCCTTTTTAAAGGCCTATTTTAATAGCCTAGATACCACTCATTAAAAAGTGTAGAAATGTACAAATATGTGTGCAGAGAGATTTGCAACACAAAAAAAGAAAGACTGCAGGTTGCTGGATTATATAATGACTCGACCCACTGTAGATAAAGGTCAGACAAATAAAGGATCAGTAAATATAAGGATCAAAAACATCCAAACATGCTCATTTGTACTAAATAACTTTATTAGTGAAAAATATTTAAAAGTCCGACTGGACTCATACACATGCACACACACACATACAATTAAAACTAGCTGGAACTCAGGTAATATAATTGGTATATCAAATAGCACTCTAAAGCTCAAATTTTAATAACTAACAAGGGATCTTAACTATTATAGTATTTTGATATTGATCCCTAGTAGTATATGATAGGCTATAGACAGCAAGAAAAAATGGGCACGAACACGGGGTTATTGAACCTCTATTTTTTAATTTGCTGACTCAGCCTTAGCACTCTTCATATATGCAGAATATCTATAGACAGTTAAAAGTAATCAGGTCTCCGCTATAGAAGAGACCTTTTGGTAGCTTAGTCCTTATTTACCACTAAACTTTGTTAGTTGTTTGTAATGGGATATCTCTAAGCATTTCTGTGGTATTTCTCCTGCGAATAGTAGGGGTGAGATTTCAAAACTCACAAGTTTACGTTATCAAAGCGGTTTGACTGCACAGTGTTCAGACTAGCTGACAAAGCACTACTATGCGATGTGCTAAAAAATTGCATTCGTGTTTCAGATATAAACTGGTGGACAGATAAATATTATGCTAACGAATTCAGACACTTCACCATATAGTTATATCTCTGACTCTAACGTTATTTAAACCAATATTGCACTTGCTAAAATCATATGATCAATAGTGATCGTCTTGTCTGGATACTGGTGGATACATTTGCGGCAACGCTTGTTAGTTTGTAGCAAATAATATCCATTTATGCTATTCTATTTCAATATATTCACCCCGAGCAACAGGTTACACACAGTAACTGCTATACCGGTGATTTAATAAGAGGCACTCACCATATTTTTGAATCCAAGGCTTATACCTAATATCTATGGGCCCTATATACTGACAACTTAACTATTACCAGCAACAATACTGGGAATAATAATTATAGTGCAACCCTCACTTAGTTTGGGAATAAAACACTTAGATATTTAAGGACGTGCAGGGACAGCTAATTAATGCACTAATACCCAGCACATCAAATTATATAGTGTTTTGCCTATCTTACTTTGTGCAGACTTGCCTTTAAGGAGGACTAACTAATTCAGCAGTCATTTTTTCTTGCTGTCTATAGCCTATCATATACTACTAGGGATCAATATCAAAATACTATAATAGTTAAGATCCCTTGTTAGTTATTAAAATTTGAGCTTTAGAGTGCTATTTGATATACCAATTATATTACCTGAGTTCCAGCTAGTTTTAATTGTATGTGTGTGTGTGCATGTGTATGAGTCCAGTCGGACTTTTAAATATTTTTCACTAATAAAGTTATTTAGTACAAATGAGCATGTTTGGATGTTTTTGATCCTTATATTTACTGATCCTTTATTTGTCTGACCTTTATCTACAGTGGGTCGAGTCATTATATAATCCAGCAACCTGCAGTCTTTCTTTTTTTGTGTTGCAAATCTCTCTGCACACATATTTGTACATTTCTATGTATATTATTGCATAAGGATCTGGGATTCTGGGACTATAAGTATTATATAAAGTGATTTAGTCCTTGAATTTAAGAATTATAACCCACTTCCTTTCCCTCCTCATCCTCAGTTAAATCATTAAAAAGTGTGTCTATCTTTTATTTTTGTTTTTTAAAAAGTGTGCTTAAACTATATACCCCTCCCCCAAGACTTTGTAACTGCCTACCTATGAGGGAGCTGAGATTGAGGTTTGTTTTTTATACTTACCCCCATCCAGTTCCCATTCCCTTCTTCTGCCTGAAGCAGCTCTGCACTTCTGGGTTTCTGGAGCTTGGGCACATCCATGGCATTGCCGCACTCCCCTGGCGATGCTGAACTCCTCAGCCACCTTGTAATAGGCCTTATATGCAGCGAGGGGGCTGTGATCATCTCTGAAAATGAACCTCGCAAACTCGCACAGGATGATGACTCATTAAGGAAATGTGCAGATGACGACCACTTGTAATGACTGATTCATTATTTTTGTAGGAGCACAATAATTTACGGCTCTAGCCCTAAGTGAATATGTAGCCACTTACCCTACTCCTCTTGTAATCTAAAATAACACATATTTGTTCCATTACACACCCTAACCCTAGTGCTGCACTAGAAACATCAGTGTTTTCTTTTTGTGTCAATATAAATAATAATAATAATAATAAAGATATTATTTACATATAGTGGGAGTTACTATGTATTATTTTGATGGAAGAAAGGAATATTAGAGCATAAATAACACAGTCCACAACAGAAATATGGATACATTGTATGACCCATTTTTAACCCTTTAACTGCTGAGCCATTTTCTTCCATGTGCTAAGCTATTTTTGTGTTTTCAAATGCTGCTCACATTTAGGTCCCACTGTAGGTCATTTTGTGAGAAACCCATACATATTTTATATATTTTTATTTCAGCAGATTCACACTATACCATTATTTTATGGGGTGTTTTATCATTGGTTTTTGTCATTTTGTGTATTTTATGTTGTCATCTGCACTTAACACAATGAGGCCCATTTATCAAACTCCGTATGGAGGTTGAGGGCTCGTGTTTCTGGTGAGTCTTCAGACTCGCCAGAAACAGCAGTTATGTGGCAGCGGTCTAAAGACAGCTGCTCCATAACCCTGTCCGCCTGCTCTGATGAGGTGGACAGGAATCACTGGAATTCAACCCGATCGAGTACGATCGAGTTGATTGACACCTCCCTGCTGGTGGCCCATTGGCCGCGAATCTGCAGGGGACGGCGTTTCACCCGCAGCTCTTGTGAGCTGTGGATGCAATGCTGAATACGGAGAGCGTATTGCTCTCCGCATTCAGAGATGTCTGTCGAACCTGATCCGCACTATCGGATCAGGTCCGACAGACACTTGATAATTCGGCCTCATTGTTTAGATGAAGACCAACTGACGTCACACTCAGTTAAGGAGTTAAACCAGTTTTTCTTTCATGTTCAGGAAAACAACAATCAACACCAGAGTCATTATGAAAAGAAGCAACGTGATGTTACATTTGTATGACAAATTTCAGGTTTTTGTAATGCAAGTTAGTTACACCTCCCAACAATCTCTTTGCAGTTTATAGGGTGAGGATACTGGTTCTGTCAGGCCATTCAGGATAGGCCCTAAACCTATAAAATAGCATGATCCTACTGTGAGACAAAAAACTTCACATGGGCAATAGAGTATTTATGAATTCTGCATTATTTGCCAAGCTTAAAGGGAAAGTCTAGACCCAATACTTAGAGGCCTATTTACTAATGTGCGAGCGGACATGATCCGATATTGCGGATTATGTTCGCTGCACATCGATAAATGCAGATAGCATACGCTCTCGGCATTTATCATTGCACCAGCAGTTCTTGTTAACTGCTGGTGCAATACCGCCCCCTGTAGATTCGTGGCCAATCGTCCGCTAGCAGGGGGTGTCAATCAACTCAATTGTATTCGATCAGGTTGATTTCCAGTGATGTCTGTCCGCCTCCTCAAAGCAGCAGGACAGGTTATTGAGCACTGGTTATGAAGTAAGGGAGATTGATAAATAGGCCCCTTATTCTCTATTACTTATTTTTTACATACCAGATAAGCATCTTGCAATGGGTTCCACATCTATAAACTTATAAGAAGTACATGAAACTTTTAAATAATCTTCATTTCTTAGCAGCTGAAAGCGGTCACCAAACTCCACCCACAGCTTTCTTCTTGTCCAGTTAGCTGTTTTCTTGTATGACAGTTTAGCAGTGCATGTTTACTATTTTTCAAATTGCACATACACAAAACAGATTGTGCTAGTAGGAAAACTTATTTAAGAGTCAATCGTGATTGGAGAAACTTAGCATACCAAAATATACATGCAATAGGTGGGCAAGGCTTGGTAGCCATTTAAGGCTCCTAAAAAACAATGAATATTTAAATGCACTTCTTACAGCTTATATATGTGAGACCAGTTGTAGGATGCTACTCTGGTTTGTAACAATAGGTAATCAAAATTATGTTTTGGGTCTAGACTGTCTTTAAGGTAAAAAACCCTTATAACAGCTCCAGAACCCACGGAATGTCAATGGTCGGCCTCTTGAGATTCCTGAGACACCTTTCGTTCTATCCAGTGAGACTACTTTACCCTAAAAAACCCAGACATGTAAATATTTTACAGTTACAAACATTTACATAACCAATTTTGCAAGTGTTTCCTAATTGTAGCAGTTGTAATTTTTGTTTTGCCACATTACTGGGGCTTTTTGTTTGATGTGCAAGTTATCGTGTACTGGAATCCTAACTATACATATTAATAGCAGAACCACCCACTTAATGAAACTGGAGAAGGTGAAGTGAGGGATAATGACTTTGGAACATGATCCTTTGGAAACCTCACAAGTGTCTATTAATCTAACCCATTAAATTTCATGTGCTACCAAAGTAAGTGCATATACCTAATTGTGTGAGTGTATTTGTGTGTGAGTGTAAACATATGTGCAAGTATGAGTGTAATATAATGAGTGTGCACAATACTGTGAGATGTGTGTGTGCTTTTAAATATCCTTTAGTATGTACATATGTGTAGGTAGGTGTGTGTGTACATATGTGTAACAGATGCATGTGTGAAGTTGTTTTGTAGAACACATATTAATGTTACGATAGAAAAAGAAAATACTTCTGATTTCCCTCACAGCCTCACTAATACCTCAATGCCTGGCTTCCCACATCAGACAAAATTGTTCTGTTCTAACATCTTGTTTTTTCCCCCTAGGAAGGAAATGTTGCAAAGGCATTTTATGGCTGACGGAACTAATTTACTGCAGAATAGGCAGCAGGCTATCTTTAGATAAATGCTAATGAGAATGTGACTGCTCTGCTCCCTTACACGAAGAGGAAGGTCAACAGCTAATAAACCCAGTTAACAAGACAATCTGATCTTCACTTCAACTTAACACTGTACAAAATGATTGTTGCTACATCCCTTGAACATTAAAGGGACAGTCTGATGGACAAGTAAAAAAGAGAAATGCCAGGTATCTCCCCCCTTTAATCTGTTACATTTAAAATATTTACAAATGACATTTATTGGCATGATTTTAATTTGGAAATTCTGCATTGTAGGGTAATTACATTCATAATAACCATCAATCAGCTTTGTGCATTATTTATCAGCTTCATTTTTTTTTCCTTTTGGAGGAACAGTGTCACTAAACATCATGTGCAAGTGATATGTACATAATACAACATATCCAGCTAATATTCCTCTAGTACATGGCTGCAATGACCTATCTGCTAAACATCAATTAGATTCTGTCAGTTGTAAAATGGTTTTACTGCTGTAGCCAAAAGCTGATGCAAATTATAATATATGTAAAGGACTAATAACTTTAGATTCACAGAAATAGTCAACTGCTTTAAGTTGGTACAAAGTTAAAGGGACAATGTACTGTACAATTGTGAATTGTCATACCATCTGCAGTATATAAAATGTATGAGTAATTGTGTCTTTAGGTTTATGTTTGTATATGAAATTACTGGTTTGGGGGGTTAAAATCACAACCCACTAAAATAAATTGAGCTTGCACGGAAATCATATTTACTTGTTTTATCACTTTCGCACACATACACACACACACATGCTTCTTTATATTATCTCTCTCTGTATACCAAAGCACTAAACTTAGAGAGAACCATTGAAAATTAATATTTTATTGCTTATCTCTCCTACCTCCCACTGGGAGTATAATTTTGTTATATTTACCCAGCTTTTCTATAGTCTATAATTAAGTATAGGAACTTTCAGTATAAGTAGGAATACTACAGACAAACACTGCTATTTCTGATGCAGATATAATGATAAAGGAGCTATTTGTAAACAATTTAACATTTTCCAGCAGGTAAATGAATAATTGGGAACAAATTAAAGAGGAGACAAATGTATGGTAATATGTCCCTTTAACCTTTGAGATTAAAATGAATGCTTTATAAAAACTGTGGCCTGTACATAGGTCAATTTGCACCACTTATGTATCTGCAAAAAAACAAAAAAAAACAAGTTTGAAGCACATTAATTATAAGACATAAACAATGTTTTTCAAAGCAGCATCTTCTGACCACTCAGTAATGTAAAAACCCCTAAGCAACTACCTACTTTGTATGGAAACTGTTTTCTTTACATATTATTTCAAACTTCAGCATAAACTAAATTCTCAGAGATTTATTATTTATTGTAATTGATATGTTGCCTTGTGAGGGTGGCATAAGCAATACATTGACAAAACAAAAAGGGTGCTAAATCATAGTTTTTCTGGAACATTTTAGAATCCAGAATCAAAACACCTATTGCATGATATTTTGGACAATTATTCAGATAGTAATTTATAGACTTGTATAGCAGAGGAAAATTTGTTTCATACAAATCTTTGGGAATTCATATTTTAAAAATTTTGATTTTCAAATTATTTGTCTATTGTACTTTTTAGTATTTGTTTCTTTAAAAACAATACAAACACTGATTATTAAGGGAACATTTACATTAGTTTTCATTACAGGTGAAAAAGTTTAACCTTATACTTACCTTCTAGCATGCTGGACCTTATACTTTAACGCCGGCTCTGGAATCTGCCACACTAAGCCTCAATTAAGCGGGGCCCTGGGCTCTATGAAGTTGGGTCAAGATTAGCGTGGCCCTCCAGCATGCAAGAGGTAAGTATTTAACTCTTAACAGCTAATTTAAAGGAAACATATACATATTGATACATTTTGTAACTATTTGTTCATTTTCTTTAAAATTAGTGCATTCATTCAGATATTCGTTTTGTGAAAACAAAATCAATATGCGTGGGTTTTTTTTGTCACAAATTCACATTCGTAATGAAACAAATGCACTTTAAGGAATAGATTGTGTTCCTATTTACAGAAGGGATGCAGATAGGGAAATACGTCTCAGTGAGGGAGACATTCTTTGTATTTTCATGTACAAGTTCTAAATATGAAGTTAGATGTAAACGAATGTTTGTATATGGTATTAAACATGCATTTGAATTACTTCATTTATTTTAAAAGATATATAATTTTAAGCCATGTTTCAATTTCTAATGACTAACTGGGGTTTATGATAACAAAAGTTTAACGTTTGTTTTGTATAAACACCTGATTTGTTGGATACTTTTTAAAATTGTGTTCTTTAGCAACAGATTGACAAGGAGTAAGTAAAGAATGTGAACTAAGCATTTATTTCTCTAAGATCTCAGTCTTTCATACTATTATTATTATTATTATTATTATTATTATTATTATTATTAAAGAATGTGAACTAAGCATTTATTTCTCTAAGATCTCAGTCTTTCATACTATCATTATTATTATTATTATTATTATTATTATTATTATTAAAGAATGTGAACTAAGCATTTATTTCTCTAAGATCTCAGTCTTTCATACTATCATTATTATTATTATTATTATTATGAATATGCTCTGAGCATGTTCACTCATATAAAAGTAATGAATCTCTACATCTCTATATGATCCTAGGAATGGTTCAGAAAGAAACCTGCCACAATATGGGAGACGTTAAATAAAGTAAGTTTTAAGTGTCAGACTTTATTTCATGTTAAACAGAATTTTAGACAGGAGCTACAGTACAAATAATGTGCAGAGAACTAAAATGACATAGAACAGACTGTTATAAATTTTGATTTTCTTCTACATCTTTGTGATCAGCTATGAGATACCCACTTCAAGATGACAGTCCCTTCATTGACTTCAGACCTTTCTGTTATCCGGAAAAGATTTGACCATTTTTTTGTTACTCTTTTTAAACTCATATAAACGAGTAGAGGAGATTTTCTTCTGCTCACTATGTTTTATTATTCCATAGGCCATTCACTTTTTTGTCAGAATCTTGTGTTTTTAAAGGGACTTAAAACCCCCAAATGTTTTTTCATAATCCAAGTAGAGCATACAGTTTTAAGCAACTTTCCAATTTACTTCTATTATCAAATGTTCTATGTTTTCTTGGTATAATTTGTGGATAAGCAGGAATATAAGCTCAGGAGCGTGCACGTGTCTGCAGAACTATATGGCAGCAGTTTTGCAAGAATGTTATACATTAGAAAGAGCACTAGAAGACATGTGCACGCTACCTACCTAGCCACCAATCAGCAGCTAGCTCCCAGTAGTGCAATGCTTCTCCTGAAACTACTTAGGTATGCTTTTCAGCAAAGAATGCCAAGCAAATTAAGTCAATTTGATAGTTTAAGTAAATTGAAGTCTCTTAACTTCTTAATGACTGCAACATACTCTGTACATCGCTGGTCATTAAGGCTTTGTCTGGTTCTAATAGTGCTGGTCTTGCTGCGAGTGGCAAGATCACGCGTATATATACGCTCCCTCCCGCAGGCTTGTTAAATAGCGTGGGCTCGCTGGGGTTCAAATTTACATGCATCTACACTATGAAAAGTTTATTTTGATTTGCATGTCCAGAAATATCAAACTTTCCATCATGTATATTAGGAAACATCTATTAAATGTAATAAAACAATAATAGCGCTGCAGAATCTGTTGGCGCTCTACAAATAACCGATAATAATAAAAATAATTAAATATAAGATAAAAATCTATTAAAAAACAAAAATAAAAGTTGAGCTGTTTTTTCTTATCAATTTTTTTGTGGATTTACAGCTCTATCATTCATTTGTATGACCGACTACTATTTCATATTTCCCATATGCACCACTCAAAAAAAAAGAGGAAATTAAACAAAAATATAAAACAAAATAATTTTGGATATTTACTTTGAAATGTATTACAAAAAGAAGGGTGCAATAGTTGAGCGCTTAGAAAACTGGTTCTAAGAATGTAATTGCTAAAAGATGACAATAAATACTGTTCATTTCCTAGCAGCATTTCCAACAGCACTAATAAAACAGAATATATTTTTATTTCTGTACACTCAAAGGATAAATACTTGTCTTAACACAAATGCTTTCAGGTTACATAGACGTTTAAGGACCAGTATAACGATGTTCTTTTATGCTATACATCTAGGTGAAGATGACATCTACAAAACACCTTGTTATATTTATTAGATTGAGTTTACAAGGGTGCAATGACTATTGTATAGATTTGTTTTCTGACCTTCCAGAGCGTAAATTCATTTTAATTTACAGTGTCAGGACAATAAGGTTAGTCTCCCTATAACCACTATAAATCACATTAATCTACTATTCAGTGCATTGTTGTTTGATAATATTGTGATGTACAGTCAACAAAAATGCCAAACAGCATATGTCAAGAATAAATGAACACCCCTCAAACGCTTTGTATATCAATAATTTATGGAGTACTCTTAAATGCTCAACTAGACATAAACCCTGCATATTTGCACTGCAAAAGTGTTTATTGTTTTTTTAATTTGTATTGAATCTTTATTTATGCAGGATGTTTCAGGGAAAAATATTTATCTATAAAGATTCATTCCTACTAAATATATGTAATTTTTGTACTCTTTATTTGCATTTATGTTACTGTTGCTGATTCCATTTTGAAGGTGTCTAGGTAGGCAGTGCATATTAAAGGGAAGTTACAATCACAATTAAGGTTCATGGTTCAAAAAGAGCATGTACTTTTTAAGGGACATACAGCCCAACAATGTTCTTGTAAAAAAAAAAAAATATATATATATATATATACAGGGCCGGATTTCCCATTAGGCACAGTAGGCATGTGCCTACAGGCGCCTTGCAGTGAGGGGCGCCTGCCTGTCAATAATAAAAAAAAAAAAAAAAAAAAAAATTTTTTTTTTTTTTTTTTTTTTTTTATGAGGGCATTTATTTTAGTAAGAATTGTGCTGCCAGGTGCCTACAAAGTCGAGTGTTTCATTGGGAATATGTTACAGCAGTTGAGGGAGCCATGAAGGAGAGAGGGGCAAAGATTAAAACTAAACCCCTCCCATTGAATTTCTAAATTCTAATTTTAAACACATTTGTTGACCCCTGGATTACATATAATCTACAACATTCCATGTTTTCCTTTGAGAGCAACATCATATGATATTTATATTTCAGAACAAAATAAATGTAACATCTGTGTGTGTTTGTACCAAAAATATCAGAGTTTACAAGATTTTTTTCCCTACATTTTATATTTTCTTCCACTGGCTGCACAGGTTGTTGATGGTGATGAGCTTGCATGCTGCTAGTTTTAATATTGCTATTGTTTACACAAAACTGTGTTTGACTCCAACAAAATGTTAAGCACATAGTCAAAGTCATCTCCAGAAAAGCAATACACTAATGGCTTGTCAATAAACATGTCCTATGAGCCCATCTGGGTCTGCACAGATGTGTATTGCTGTCTCAGAACTGACATTGACTATGTGTTTAACTCTTTTGCAAGAGGCTAACACACTTCTCTGCAAGCACTAGTGCAATAATAAAATGCCCAGCAAACTGTCACATTTGATGTCCCTTTAAATAGGGTTTTCTTTAGAATATTTTGCATTAAAAGTTTAACATGATTTGTTTTTGTTATACATAATAGAAATTGTATGGCCATTTGAGTCAAGTGAATATTGATTTTTGGTGTAGCTTCCATTACAACAAATATTGCAATTGGTGTGTGTATTTGGTATCTCCATAAAAGGGAAAATGTAATTTTACATCTAATATTTATTTTTAGTTGTCCTAAATAATAATAAAAAAAAGTCCTCATTTTTTCCACTTTTTTCTAGGGGGGGTGGGGGGGGTGGGGGGGGCGCTTCAGGTTTTTGTGCCTACAGGCACCTGAGATGTAAATCCGGCCCTGTATATATATATGAAATAACAAAGGGTAGAGAAGCGCACAAGAGGGGCACTCCTAGTGAAGCCTGTTTACATCAGTAGGTAAATGAATAAAATAGCAGTAGAACCACTCACGTGATTTGACCTCACTCGATATGAGGTATAGATCAGACACTGGTTATAGTTGATCTCTCTTTCTGCTCACCACCTTCCGCTTCTTTTTGGCTGTAGGAATCTTGTCACTGTATTTCCCAGTTGTAGCTGTGGATTATTATTCCTTTTCCACAATGGGGACCAAAGGGGTATGTAGAAGCAGAAAGGGACTGGATTCGTAAAGTGTATTTAAAAATATCACATTTATTAATACATGTATTTATACATAGACCATTAAAAGTACATAGAAGATCCAATACAGTCAAAACGTTTGACTATAAAACATTAAAATGCATATATATGCAGCACGAACGAGTAGGGCAATAGTGTGCAATTGTACCTCACAATACCCTTCGTTATTTAGCTGCTGCGTGTATCACAAATAATGGAAAAAGAGTACAGGCCCACTCCACACCGGTCACCAAACAGACACGATCACACAGTTTGTGTGCGATATAGCGTGCTACAAGGAGCTGGTGATCAGGAAGTATCGGGCACTACGTGTGGCGGGGGGCGGAGCCTTACGCGTTTCGCAACACGATTGGTTGCTTCGTCAGAGGTAGGGGCCGCCCCCCTCCTGTCTGGCTTATATAGCGTGTATTGGCTGAGTATCCCATTAGATTGTGGCGCCGCCGCCATCTTGGTTTCTGGTATTAGTTACGTCCTGTTAAAGAACTTAGGGGCAAACTGCATATGTTGGTTCAGTATCATTGACCCAGTATGGACAATGCTTTGAATATACCTACAGTTTGTACAAGCAGTATATCGATTAAGGCATTCAGTATTATACATAAGTGTTAAACTCTTCTTACTATTATTTTGTTATGCTTTATATTTATATTTAATAAATGAAAGTTAAACCCATAAATTAAATTAAAAAGCCCACATACATTATATACATAAAGCGTATCATTATTCAACATTTATATATGCAGGTGAAGATTTGTTTTAATATATAGATGTGTAACCCTGTTGTTAAGCATTCTTTCTTTTTGAAAGTAATAAAGATAGACAGAACTCACATTTATATATGGGTGAAATAACCCCATAGCATCTGAACATTACTATACTCCTAACTGTTTCTTTTTATTTGTTTTGTGTGAACTCATGTCTCCTTTAATTATCTATTTGAATTACTAATAAAGCTATACATCAAAGGTATAAATATGATTGTTTATCTTAATAAACATATATATATATAAAAATAGAAATATATGTACAATAAAATAAAATAATTAGAATATTTTACAATAAAAAAGAAGAAAGAGAAAAAGGAAGGGGGTGGGGGGAAAGAGATTTTAAAACTCATAGCCCTGCATTCTTAATTTCTAGGGCTCCACTCTCTTAGCCTTCATAAGTGTTGTAACACCTATTGGATAGTGATAAAATTATAAACCTAAAAATAATATATTGATACAACTAGTATTCCTTTATCTATGTGTTTAATTTGTTCAATTTGAGTAGTATGTAGTCCGAACTGAATAGATAATAGGTTATGTGAGTTTAGAGGAAAGCAGCTAAGTCTATGTCCTTGTTGAGTCCATTGGGTTCCAGTGTATTTAATGTAAAAATCCAAAAAGTTTCCCTTTTCCTCAATTCCAACAGTCTACTACCGCCTCTATTTCCTGTATCAACTTGTTCTATCGCTTTTATAAAAAAATCATTTTTATTTTTATTATGTACCTGACAAAAATGTTGAATAAGTGGAGTATTTAGAGTGCCAGTTTCAATGTTTTTTATGTGCTCTAAGCATCTGGTTTTAAGGTTTCTTTTTGTACGTCCTATGTACCTCAGAGGATTCTTACACGTACATTCCAACATGTATATTACATAATCTGATTTGCAGTTAAGAAGTTTTTCTATTGGAAACTTCTCTATTGTCTCTGTTTTTATAGCAAATTTATTATACTGTTTGGACTGGTGTGTATGTTCGCAGCAGACACAGCTTTTTCTAAAGCATTTGTGAAATCCCTTTAAAACAGATTTGGTTATGTTATTTATTTGGACCTTTTTCTTGTTTTTACTTTTGATTACACTAGGAGCTAAAACCGACTTAAAATTTTTATTCTTTTTATAGATTACATCAGGAATGTTACCTATAGTTTCTTTCAAAAGTGGATCTTTTTGTAGTATCCCCCAATGCTTTTTTAGAATATTTTTAATTTGCCAATGTCCATCATTAAATGTGGTAACAAATTTTACTTTGCTTTTATTAGTTTTCTTGTTGTTTATCACTTTACCATTATGTACAAGGGAATGTCTGTCTAATGATTTTGCTTTATCGTATGCTTTTTGTACAGTTTTGTCGGGGTACTTTTTTTCTTTAAATTTTTGTTGTAGCACTTCAGCTTCCCTTTCGAAGTTTTCCAGTTCTGTACAGTTTCGTCTTACACGCTGAAACTGTCCATATGGTATGTTCTCTATCCACTTTGGATGGTGAGCACTTCTAGCATCAAGATACCCATTGGTATCTGTTATTTTTCTATATAAGCTGCTCTTGACAGTACCATCCAAAGTGGATAGAGTAACATCCAAAAAGTCTATCTGCGTATCATTTATGATATCTGTGAATTTCAGGTTCATATTATTTTTGTTTAGATTATCGACAAAGATTCTCCATTCGATTTCATCTCCCTCCCAAATTATAAGGATATCGTCTATGAACCTGCGCCACAATTTTATCTGGCCATGTTTATATCCATTCCCTTCATAAATCATGTCATTTTCAAAAGCACCCATATAGAGATTAGCGAAATTTGGTGCACATTTAGTGCCCATCGCTGTACCAGTTTTTTGTATGTAAAATTTTTCTTCAAATTGAAAATAGTTTTTTTCTAACACGAATCTTATTGAATCTAGAATAAACTTCATTTGGGTGTCTGTCATCTTGTCTGCCCTTAATATGGAGTGTTTGATAGTTTGTATACCTTGTTCATGAGGAATTGAAGTGTATAACGCCGTTACGTCTAGTGTAGCCCACTTGTAAGTGGTTTTCCATTCAAAGTCCTCTATAATTTGTAATAGATGTGGGGTGTCTCTAAGGTATGATCTTAAATCTACTACCATGGGCTTCAAGAATACATCTACATATTCAGACAGTCGCGATGTTAAGGAATCAATACCCGAGATTATCGGTCTGCCCGGGGGTTTGTTTAGATTTTTATGTATTTTAGGCAGGTAGTAGTATATTGCTATTTTAGGTTCCTGATTGGCTAGGTATCTCCATTCCCGTATGTCTAGAACTCTTTCTTGAAAGCCCCAGTTTATATGTTCCATATATTCAATAATTAGAGTGTTTGTAGGGTCATGTCTCTCTAGACACCTATATGTATCTACATCTGATAATTGTCTATAGGCTTCTTCTAAATAGTCCTTCCTATTTAGGAGGACTATTCCACCTCCCTTGTCTGCCTCCCTAATTATTATTTCATCATTGTCTACTAGTCCCTTTAAGACTTCCTTTTCTTTTAGACTTAGGTTATACTTCTTAACCTTATAATCTTTACATAGGGCGGTGCACTCTTGAATTATCAAATCCTTGAATTGCATAATATGTTTACCTTGGGATTGAACAGGGAAGAAAATTGATTTAGGCCTTAAACCGCTATTAATTACTTTTTTCTCTTCTATGTCATCGAAATCTAATTCTATATTCAGACTGGTATTTAAGTCTATTCCCATAGTATTAGTCAAATCCCTATTCTCATCTTCAAGGTCCATTAGTGCTTCTAAAGTATCTTTGTCTGATTGAGTTAGGCTACTTGTGTCTCTATTTTTCTTTTCTTTTTCAAAATGTCTCATTAGCGTTACTTTTCTTATAAACTTATTTACATCTACAAATAGTTCGAAAGGGTTTGGTTTCTTTGTAGGGGCAAAAGATAGTCCTCTTTTTAAGAGGTCAATTTCTTTTAAATTAAGAATATGTGTAGACAAATTAAATATTTTAATGGTATCCATTTTTACGTTTGTCTCATTTCTCTTCTTCTTTTTAAGTTGTATAGTTCTTCCTGCTCTACATCCTCTTCGTTGTCTAAATGTCTTTTTCCCCTTCTTAATTCGCTGGGTATGTCTGTCTGTCTCCATTCTAGGTTTGTATAAGATGGACCTGCTTCTTCTAACCTCTCTCTGTGTGGGATTCTGGGTTCGTCCCTGAGGTGTCTGTCGTGAAAATCCCTAGTCTGCTGCATATTTCGGTCATAATGGTTCTCACCTAAATTCCAGATCTCATTAGCATTATTTCTATTGTCTCTAAATTCTCTGTGGATATAACCTTTATCAGAATGGGAGTTATAGTTCCCCCTGTTGCCATAATTGTTTCTTCTATGGCCCCTCATACGTCTACCTCTTGGGGCTTGAGAGTTATTAGGTTTGCCCTGTGTGTAGGTGTCTTTATTAAATTCTGCATGTGAATGGTTATAGCCTTGAGTTCTTTCTTGTGTCCCATAGAAGCTTCTGTTATGTGTAGAATAATTACTTCGTATTTTATAATTATTTTTATTATTTCTTTCTGGAAACTGGAATCTAATGTTAGGTGTAGTGATTGAGGAGCACATCCTCTCTTTTTGACCACCTTTGTTAGATATAATACTAGCAGGAATATTGTTATTTATGATTATTCCTGGGGTGATAGGAGTAATTGGTATATCTGCTTCTATTTCTATGTTGCCATTATTTTCAGAATGTTTAGCTAGAAAATCTCTTTCAAATTTCTTTTTCTTTTTGAGTTTCAAATCTCTTTCAAGTTTAATCATTCTTTCTCTAATTTCACTGTCTAGTTTATCATAGTAGGGATCACCTTTAAAAGGTATAACTTGAGACTCTAGTTTCTTAAGTTCTGTTGTTACTTTTTCCAGATTAGCTTCCCTAAATTTGATGATGATTTTAATTAGCTTCAAAGAGCTTTCTTCCAGAGTGGATTCCCATTCTATTAACAACTCTATATCAGTACTGTTAAATATAGGAGTTTTTGTTAGTGTAAGGCCTTTCGGAACAATACCTGCTTTCAAATAGGTTTCTAACCCAATTATGTCGCACCAGTTTTTAATTTGTATTTTACTCAATTTTTCAATTTGTCTAAATAGTTCTCTAGGGTTTGTTAATGTTACTTGCCCATCATTTCCTTCTATAATTTGTATATCTGTAGAGAGTGTTCTCTTCTTATGATTAGGGTCAAAGTAGATACCAAAAATATGGTTGGGGTTATCCCCAGCAGCAGACATAATATGAACAGTATCAACCCCTTCTCGAATGAGGAGAGGTGTACAGTACAAAAAATGTGAGAAGAAATGAACAATATCTGCGCTCAGGAATATGTAGCTGGACAATAAGTGAAATACCTGGATACCCTTACAGACTGTTGTATTGATGGATATTATTACATACACATATTAGTATACAGTGAGGGTAAAGTTATATATTTCTTCAAAGAATATATTATATATATATATATATATATATATATATATATATGTTTGTCTCACACCACCGGTATCACCAAGATATAGGACCAGTCCAGCGTATCTCTTGTAAATATTGTAGGTAGTTAGTAGCACAGTCACTTAATGACAATCCTAACAGTTCCCCAAGTGCCTGAAAATTCTCTGCTGCTTCTTCTGGTAATGAGAGGGACCTCTTGAGCAAGTGGATCCTCCCAGTGTTTTTTCTGAAATAACAAAGGGTAGAGAAGCGCACAAGAGGGGCACTCCTAGTGAAGCCTGTTTACATCAGTAGGTAAATGAATAAAATAGCAGTAGAACCACTCACGTGATTTGACCTCACTCGATATGAGGTATAGATCAGACACTGGTTATAGTTGATCTCTCTTTCTGCTCACCACCTTCCGCTTCTTTTTGGCTGTAGGAATCTTGTCACTGTATTTCCCAGTTGTAGCTGTGGATTATTATTCCTTTTCCACAATGGGGACCAAAGGGGTATGTAGAAGCAGAAAGGGACTGGATTCGTAAAGTGTATTTAAAAATATCACATTTATTAATACATGTATTTATACATAGACCATTAAAAGTACATAGAAGATCCAATACAGTCAAAACGTTTGACTATAAAACATTAAAATGCATATATATGCAGCACGAACGAGTAGGGCAATAGTGTGCAATTGTACCTCACAATACCCTTCGTTATTTAGCTGCTGCGTGTATCACAAATAATGGAAAAAGAGTACAGGCCCACTCCACACCGGTCACCAAACAGACACGATCACACAGTTTGTGTGCGATATAGCGTGCTACAAGGAGCTGGTGATCAGGAAGTATCGGGCACTACGTGTGGCGGGGGGCGGAGCCTTACGCGTTTCGCAACACGATTGGTTGCTTCGTCAGAGGTAGGGGCCGCCCCCCTCCTGTCTGGCTTATATAGCGTGTATTGGCTGAGTATCCCATTAGATTGTGGCGCCGCCGCCATCTTGGTTTCTGGTATTAGTTACGTCCTGTTAAAGAACTACGTGTGGCCCCCCGCCACACGTAGTGCCCGATACTTCCTGATCACCAGCTCCTTGTAGCACGCTATATCGCACACAAACTGTGTGATCGTGTCTGTTTGGTGACCGGTGTGGAGTGGGCCTGTACTCTTTTTCCATTATTTGTGATACACGCAGCAGCTAAATAACGAAGGGTATTGTGAGGTACAATTGCACACTATTGCCCTACTCGTTCGTGCTGCATATATATGCATTTTAATGTTTTATAGTCAAACGTTTTGACTGTATTGGATCTTCTATGTACTTTTAATGGTCTATGTATAAATACATGTATTAATAAATGTGATATTTTTAAATACACTTTACGAATCCAGTCCCTTTCTGCTTCTACATACCCCTTTGGTCCCCATTGTGGAAAAGGAATAATAATCCACAGCTACAACTGGGAAATACAGTGACAAGATTCCTACAGCCAAAAAGAAGCGGAAGGTGGTGAGCAGAAAGAGAGATCAACTATAACCAGTGTCTGATCTATACCTCATATCGAGTGAGGTCAAATCACGTGAGTGGTTCTACTGCTATTTTATTCATTTACCTACTGATGTAAACAGGCTTCACTAGGAGTGCCCCTCTTGTGCGCTTCTCTACCCTTTGTTATTTCAGAAAAAACACTGGGAGGATCCACTTGCTCAAGAGGTCCCTCTCATTACCAGAAGAAGCAGCAGAGAATTTTCAGGCACTTGGGGAACTGTTAGGATTGTCATTAAGTGACTGTGCTACTAACTACCTACAATATTTACAAGAGATACGCTGGACTGGTCCTATATCTTGGTGATACCGGTGGTGTGAGACAAACATATATATATATATATATATATATATATATATAATATATTCTTTGAAGAAATATATAACTTTACCCTCACTGTATACTAATATGTGTATGTAATAATATCCATCAATACAACAGTCTGTAAGGGTATCCAGGTATTTCACTTATTGTCCAGCTACATATTCCTGAGCGCAGATATTGTTCATTTCTTCTCATATATATATATATATATATATATATATATATATATATATATATATATATATATATATTAAAACAATTTACTTCTATTATCAATTTACTTTGTTCTTTTGGTATTCTTTATTGAAAATCAGGTATGAAGGTGTAGGAGAGAGTGTGCGTGACTGGTGCAATATATGAAAGCAGTTTTATAAGTATGTTATACACTTGCGAGAACACTAGGTGGCAGCAGTGTTTCCAGACATGTACTGCCCAGAAATTTGCACACTCTCTACTTAGGTATCTCTTTAGCAAAGAATACTATGGGAACAAAGTAAATTTGATAATAGGAATAAATTGGAAGTTTTTTTTAAAAAAATGACTTCTTTTATCTAATTTACTTTTATGTCTTGTTATCATTTCATGAAAAGCATACCTAGTCAGGCTCAAAAGCAGCAATGCACTACTGGGAGCTAGCTACTAATTGGTAGCTGCACCTATGCTGCATATACAGTATCTCACGAAAGTGAGTACACCCCTCACACTTTTGTAAATATTTTATTATATCTTTTCATGTGACAACACTGAAGAAATGACACTTTGTGACAATGTAAAGTAGTGAGTGTACAGCCTGTATAACCATGTAAATTTGCTGTTCCCGCAAAATAACTAAACACACAGCCAATAATGTCTAAACTGTTGGCGACAAAAACATCATTTATGCTTACCTGAGAAATGTATTTCTTTCCGGATATAGTAAGTCCAGGGAACCATCAATTACTAGTGGGAATATCACTCCTGGCCAGCAGGAGGAGGCAAAAATTACTATATATATATATGTCACTTCCCTTACCCATAATCGCCAGTCATTCGGCCAAAGGAAAAATGGAAAAAGAAGATAACACAAAAGTGTAGAGGTGCCTGAGGTTTTAGAAAAAATAACTGTCTTAAATAAAGGGTGGGCCGTGGACTCACCATATCCGGAAAGAAAGAAATGTATTAGGTAAGCATAAATTATGTTTTCACAACTGAGACCTTGTAACTCTAATGAGTCACATAACACCGGGGAGGGAAAATGGTTTGGCACAATTTGTACATTTCCACTTAGGGGTGTACTCACTTTTGTTGCCAATGGTTTAGACATTAATGGCTGTGTGTTGAGTTATTTTGAGGGGACAGCAAATTTACACTGTTATACAGGCTGTAAACTCACTACTTTACATTGTAGCAAAGTGCCATGTCTTCAGTGTTGTCACATGAAAAGATATAATAAAATATTTACAAAAAATGTGAGGGTGTACTCACTTTTGTGAGATACTGTATATTTCTCTTGTCATTGGCTCATCCTATGTTTTCATCTAGCTCCCAGTAGTAAATTGCTGCTTCTTCAATTACCAAAAGAATAAAGCAAATTTGATTAATAAATTAGAAATTTGTTTAAAATTGTATGCTGTATTTTGAGTAACTGTGACTACACAAGTGGTTATTCTTTATTTAAACGTGAACTTCAATAGCTTTAATTTTTTTATTACATTTGACTTTTTTACTATAAATTCTCAATCAATTTACAAAATACAATGACAGACGGGTTCTACAAACTTTACATGTTTTTGCAAATCAAACTAGTACATTATACTTGTCGGATTTAGGGTATAACAAAAGGGGGCGTGGTCTGCTCATCCTTACAATGCCTGAGCTTTTTTTGTCCTGGTCCATCTACACTGTTTAAAAACTTTTTTTTTTAATACTCTCAAAAATTACATTCAATGTCTATGAACATTTTGTTTTGCAAATAAGGGCTATTACAAGTGATGCACTAACAGTTGCATGTGAGCTAAAAGGGGTTTATTGCAGGTTTTTGAACGTGTTGGAAGTAGCGTGGTATTACTAGTTGAAAGTAAACGCATTCACTTGAGTGCAATTGAATTTAAAGCATGTCAGGATAGCGCAACCTCAGAACTCTGATTAACTGTTATGCAAGACAAATAAGGTGCACAAAACACATCAAAATGACATTTAAAAGTACACTTACACTCATAATAACATTGTCTGATAAAAATTAGTAAACAAAATTGCATAAAAAGTTATAAGGACTCAAAGGTATCAGGTGTTTGAAAAAAAAAAAAACATACATAGGACTTTATCATAGAGATACATACATATACATGTCAAAACATGTGTATATATATATATATATATATATATATATATATATATATATATATATATACTGTATACATATGTGTGTGTGTGTGTGCACATATGTATTTATGTATTTATATGTGTATATATGTATTTATTGACATATATACACAAATAAGCGTATACATACACATATATATATACGTGTGTGTGTGTGTGTGCATTGGAGCCCTTTGCAGTCCTGTAGATGAAAACATGTAATAACATATGTATGTATGTATTATTCATATTTAATAAAATGTTATACTGTATTTGTATTTTTAGTGAAAATATTTTTTATATATATATATATATATATATATATTCACTAGCCCACTGGCCATTGGAGAGGGGAAATTTAATGATGGCAAGGGAAATTTAGTTAGTGAGTGTTGAGTCTGAAGTCTGGTGGCATGTTCTAAATAGCAAAGTTGGCACATTGTATTTGCAGAATGTACATTCCTATTGCAGCACTAACAAACACACATTTAAACTATGTGCTAAAACTTAAAGTGCAAGGATATGTTGTTCCTCTAGGGCTGTAGGGACCCCATTAGTGTATAGACTGTTACTTCTGAGGGGATAAACGGGGCAGAGAGAGAGAGAGAGAGAGAGATTGGAGAGGAAAAGTGAAAGTGGAGTAGGAGGTAGAGTTAAGACAGAGAAAAAAATAGTGAAGAGATATGAGAGAGGGGAACGAGAGAGTAAAGAAAATATATGGCCAACTATTTGGCCCCTCAACACCCCCTAGTTTTATCACTGGTAGATATAGTTTAATTTCTTATCTGTTGCATTCTATAAAAATATGAAGACAAAAGCTTAATGTGATCTAATGTACACTGACATAACAGAGAGTATTTTATATATATATATATTTTTTTTTAAATTATTACTTAATAGAAAAAAATATCTTAATCCTTAATCTTCCCAGCCTGCTTAGATTTTTTTTTTTTTGGTCAAATTCATAATTTATTCCAAAAGAAAATAACTTCACCAAAATAGCGTTGTCAACATACCAAAACGTTAGTAATGAAGTTAGTTGAATAATTTCCTGAAATGCACAGTAAATGCTTGTGGGTTAATTTAACTTTAATGCACTTGAAATATTCTCGCTTGAGAGAAAATATTGCTAGATATGTGCAGTTTGGTTTTTTATGCTTAGTGACCAGCTTTGTACCATGCATATCGTATTAGGCCCCTGGTCTAGTTTATAAATCACAGTTACACTGAGCATCACAGTAATAGAGAAATTATATCTGAAAGTTCGTCTGCCCTGCAGCTTTGGTCAAGAGAGCTCTGTTAAAAAGGTTATAGTGATTAAGCACCGTGATTAATTAAGTCTCAAAAAAATCAATTCTACTCATCCACAAACCTAATTTACACTGCAGTCAGAAGGTCATGATTTATACAAAGTTTACAATTCTAAATCATTATTTCTTACATTGAGCATTTTGGTGTCACCACACTATTAAGAAACATTTTACATAAGCTAATAAAAAGATCTATTGATTCTTGATCTCTCACCCCTTAAAATATATATTTAGTGGTTTAATCAAACTACTCTGAAACAAAATGGGTAAATAATTCCCATATATTTTATAACATAAATATATGTTGACCCAATTCAATGCAAAGAAAACATATTAAGTAAAACCATGGGTATCGATCACTATTCTTTAGAAAAGCTTATCAAATGATTTATCTACAACAATCCACATATACTTCATTTGTGTATTTTGTAGAAAACCATTAGAAAAATTTTTTTCTAAAGGAGTTTGATCGACTCCAAGATCTTTTACTGGGTAAGAAAATTGTACATTTCAGTCTATGGAGTTGATCATAACCTTGTGTTTGTTTTCGGTAGATAAGATTTTCTGAATTTCAGATAGTATTTATTGTGCGTTTTTCCAGTAATCACAATCCTAAAATTCTTCTGCCATTAATGCCCCTAAATCTTGAAATATTTACCTTCCAAAAACAACAGAAAATTGTCACTTTCTTTTCTAATCTCCAACATTTGTAATCAAATGTGCAGGATTAAAGACAAACAGAATGGAACTTTTGGAGGTTTACCAATTACATCATAGGTTTAAGGGCATGTATGTTAATTGAATATATTTTGCTGTGGAAATCAATTTGTGCAAAAATTAATTGTGCCATTAAAAAACCTTGAGATTTATATATAAAGGGCCAGATTACGAGTGGATCGCAAACATTTGCGTGTGAGCAATAAGTGTTTTATCACAGTGTTTGCACTTGTGAGCCTTGCCGCTGGTATTACGAGCTGAAGCAATCACGATTTACGATAGAATGATTACCACATCCTTAGAGCTCTAGTTAACTGTTTCACAAAACAAAAAAGTTGCACAAAACACATAAAAATACATTACAAAATATAGTCACATTAAAGGGACAGTCAAGTCCAAAAAAACCTTTCATGATTTCAATAGAGCATGTCATTTTAAACAACTTCCCAATTTACTTTGATCACCAATTTTGCTTTGTTGTCTTGGTATTCTTAGTTGAAAGCTAAACCTAGGAGGTTCATATGCTTATTTCTTAGACCTTGAAGACTACCTCTAATCTGAATGCATTTTGACCCCTAGAGGGCATTAGTTCATGTGTTTCATAAAGATAACATTGAGCTCATGCACGTGAAGTGACCTAAGAGTGAGCACTGATTGGCTAAAATGCAAGTCTGTCAAAAGAACTGAAATAAAGGGGCAGTCAGCAGAAGCTTAAATACAAGGTAATTACAGAGTTAAAACGCGTATTATTATAACTGTGTTGGTTATGCAAAACTGGGGAATGGGTAATAAAGGGATTATCTTTCTTTTTAAACAACAAAAATTATGTTGTTGACTGTCCCTTTAATGATAACACTATCTAATAAAAATGATTGAAAAAAAAATTGGACAGTTATACAAGATCAAACATATGAGGTTTCAGGTGTTAGAAAAAAAGGCAGTCAAAGGGCTTTAACATTGAGATACATACATATACATCTCTAAATATGTATGTGTATGTATATAAAAAAAAAATATATGTATATGTGTACATATGTATTTATATGTATTTACAGACATATACACACATATAAATACATAAATACATATGTACACACATATAAATACATAAATACATATGTACACACATAAGACATATATATAAGTGCATTGGAGCTGTCAAGTAGATGAAAACATGAAAAAAACATTTTTAATAAAGGTTTTAATTATGTATTTAGTGTAAATATTTGACATTCCAATGTTCTGCACATAGCAGAACATGTTCTATGTACTTATAAATAGATATTCCTATATATCTGTATATATCTATACCTATATATATATATATATAAAACATTGGAATGTGAAATATTCATATTTTCATGTCGGGTTAGCACACATGAGTATATGTGATCAGGTTTGCAAGCGAGTAGGCGAGTAGGGTGTTTTTTTCCACTTTTTTTGCTCCATTGACTTCTATAGGGGAATATGTGAATTCACATGTGATATTTCGGCTTTTTGGGCTTGTCAGGTTAGCACGCTAGCAAAAACAGTTTACTTTCAACTCATAATACGAGCACAGCCCGACACGTGCAAAAAGCTTACTTCTATTGCAGTTAACGCTCAAGTGGGAGCATTAATTAGTGCTCTGCTTGTAATCTGGCCCAAAATGTTTAGTTATGGATAATGAAACAATTTTGCAATATATTTTCATTATTTATTTTGTCCTCTTTTCATGTAATTTAACTCTGGAAATTGAGTGATTTCTGATTCTCGGGACTTGAAAAAGTATCCTGCTGATTTCTCAAGGCTAAATATGCTGCATACACGTCCCTGGTTGGCTTTATCAGATTACAACTGCAAAACAATGCACTTTATACTAACTTTATGACAGTGGCTAGCCTTGTTGTTTGTGGATGACTAAAGCCAAATTAAGGCAAATGGAGGGTGGCGTCTGGCTATGTAAAAATAATTGTAGTAAAAACATAATTTATGCTTACCTGATAAATTTATTTCTCTTGTAGTGTATCCAGTCCACGGATCATCCATTACTTATGGGATATTAACTCCTCCCCAACAGGAAGTGCAAGAGGATTCACCCAGCAGAGCTGCTATATAGCTCCTCCCCTAACTGCCATTACCAGTCATTCGACCGAAAACATGCAGAGAAAGGAAAACCATAGGGTGCAGTGGTGACTGTAGTTTAATGGAAAAATTACCTGCCTTAAAGTGACAGGGCGGGCCGTGGACTGGATACACTACAAGAGAAATAAATTTATCAGGTAAGCATAAATTATCTTTTCTCTTGTTAAGTGTATCCAGTCCACGGATCATCCATTACTTATGGGATACCAATACCAAAGCTAAAGTACACGGATGACGGGAGGGACAGGCAGGCTCTTTATACGGAAGGAACCACTGCCTGAAGAACCTTTCTCCCAAAAACAGCCTCCGAAGAAGCAAAAGTGTCAAATTTGTAAAATTTGGAAAAAGTATGAAGAGAAGACCAAGTTGCAGCCTTGCAAATCTGTTCAACAGAAGCCTCATTCTTAAAGGCCCAAGTGGAAGCCACAGCTCTAGTAGAATGTGCTGTAATTCTTTCAGGAGGCTGCTGTCCAGCAGTCTCATAGGCTAACCGTATTATGCTACGAAGCCAAAAGGAGAGAGAGGTAGCCGAAGCTTTTTGACCTCTCCTCTGACCAGAATAAACGACAAACAGGGAAGACGTTTGTCGAAAATCCTTAGTTGCCTGTAGATAAAATTTCAGGGCACGGACTACATCTAGATTGTGTAGCAGACGTTCCTTTTTCGAAGAAGGATTAGGACACAAAGATGGAACCACAATCTCTTGATTGATATTCCTGTTAGTGACCACCTTAGGTAGGAACCCAGGTTTAGTACGCAGAACTACCTTGTCTGAATGAAAAATCAGATAAGGAGAATCACAATGTAAGGCAGATAACTCAGAGACTCTTCGAGCCGAGGAAATCGCCATTAAAAACAGAACTTTCCAAGATAACAACTTGATATCAATGGAATGAAGGGGTTCAAACGGAACCCCCTGTAAAACATTAAGAACTAAGTTCAAACTCCATGGTGGAGCAACAGTTTTAAACACAGGCTTGATCCTAGCTAAAGCCTGACAAAAAGCTTGAACGTCCGGAACTTCTGACAGACGTTTGTGTAAAAGAATGGACAGAGCTGAAATCTGTCCCTTTAAGGAACTAGCGGATAAACCCTTTTCTAAACCTTCTTGTAGAAAAGACAATATCCTCGGAATCCTAACCTTACTCCATGAGTAACTCTTGGATTCGCACCAATATAAGTATTTGCGCCATATCTTATGGTAAATCTTTCTGGTAACAGGCTTCCTAGCCTGTATTAAGGTATCAATAACTGACTCAGAAAAACCACGTTTTGATAAAATCAAGCGTTCAATTTCCAAGCAGTCAGCTTCAGAGAAATTAGATTTTGATGTTTGAAGGGACCCTGGATCAGAAGGTCCTGTTTCAGAGGTAGCGACCAAGGTGGACAGGATGACATGTCCACTAGATCTGCATACCAAGTCCTGCGTGGCCATGCAGGCGCTATTAGAATCACTGATGCTCTCTCCTGTTTGATTCTGGCAATCAATCAAGGAAGCATCGGGAAGGGTGGAAACACATAAGCCATCCCGAAGGTCCAAGGTGCTGTCAAAGCATCTATCAGAACCGCTCCCGGATCCCTGGATCTGGACCCGTAACGAGGAAGCTTGGCGTTCTGTCGAGACGCCATGAGATCTATCTCTGGTTTGCCCCAACGTCGAAGTATTTGGGCAAAGACCTCCGGATGAAGTTCCCACTCCCCCGGATGAAAAGTCTGACGACTTAAGAAATCCGCCTCCCAGTTCTCCACTCCCGGGATGTGGATTGCTGACAGGTGGCAAGAGTGAGACTCTGCCCAGCGAATTATCTTTGATACTTCCATCATTGCTAGGGAGCTTCTTGTCCCTCCTTGATGGTTGATGTAAGCTACAGTCGTGATGTTGTCCGACTGAAACCTGATGAACCCCCGAGTTGTTAACTGGGGCCAAGCCAGAAGGGCATTGAGAACTGCTCTCAATTCCAGAATGTTTATTGGTAGGAGACTCTCCTCCTGATTCCATTGTCCCTGAGCCTTCAGAGAATTCCAGACAGTGCCCCAACCTAGTAGGCTGGCGTCTGTTGTTACAATTGTCCAGTCCGGCCTGCTGAATGGCATCCCCCTGGACAAATGTGGCCGAGAAAGCCACCATAGAAGAGAATTTCTGGTCTCTTGATCCAGATTCAGAGTAGGGTGTACAAGTCTGAGTAATCCCCATTCCACTGACTTAGCATGCACAATTGCAGCGGTCTGAGATGTAGGCGTGCAAAGGGTACTATGTCCATTGCTGCTACCATTAAGCCGATCACCTCCATGCATTGAGCTACTGACGGGTGTTGAATGGAATGAAGGACACGGCATGCATTTTGAAGCTTTGTTAACCAGTCTTCTGTCAGGTAAATCTTCATTTCTACAGAATCTATAAGAGTCCCCAAGAAGGGAACTCTTGTGAGTGGAAAGAGAGAACTCTTCTTTTCGTTCACCTTCCATCCATGCGACCTTAGAAATGCCAGTACTAACTCTGTATGAGACTTGGCAGTTTGAAAGCTTGAAGCTTGTATCAGAATGTCGTCTAGGTACGGAGCTACCGCAATTCCTCACGGTCTTAGTACCGCCAGAAGAGGACCCAGAACCTTTGTGAAGATTCTCGGAGCCATAGCCAATCCGAATGGAAGAGCTACAAACTGGTAATGCCTGTCTAGAAAGGCAAACCTTAGATACCGGTAATGATCTTTGTGAATCGGTATGTGAAGGTAAGCATCCTTTAAATCCACTGTGGTCATGTACTGACCCTTTTGGATCATGGGTAAAATTGTCCGAATAGTTTCCATTTTGAACGATGGAACTCTTAGGAATTTGTTTAGGATCTTTAAATCCAAGATTGGCCTGAAAGTTCCCTCTTTTTTGGGAACCACAAACAGATTTGAGTAAAACCCTTGTCCTTGTTCCGACCGCGGAACCGGATGGATCACTCCCATTAATAAAAGATCTTGTACGCAGCGTAGAAACGCCTCTTTCTTTATTTGGTTTGTTGACAACCTTGACAGATGAAATCTCCCTCTTGGGGGAGAGAATTTGAAGTCTAGAAGGTATCCCTGAGATATGATCTCTAACGCCCAGGGATCCTGGACATCTCTTGCCCAAGCCTGGGCGAAGAGAGAAAGTCTGCCCCCCACTAGATCCGTTCCCGGATCGGGGGCCCTCGATTCATGCTGTCTTAGGGGCAGCAGCAGGTTTCCTGGCCTGCTTGCCCTTGTTCCAGGACTGGTTAGGTCTCCAGCCTTGTCTGTAGCGAGCAACAGCTCCTTCCTGTTTTGGTGCAGAGGAAGTTGATGCTGCTCCTGCTTTGAAATTACGAAAGGAACGAAAATTAGACTGTCTAGCCTTAGGTTTGGCTCTGACTTGAGGCAGGGCATGGCCTTTACCTCCTGTAATGTCAGCGATAATTTCTTTCAACCCAGCCCGAATAAGGTCTGCCCTTTGAAAGGTATATTAAGCAATTTAGATTTAGAAGTAACGTCAGCTGACCAGGATTTTAGCCACAGTGCTCTGCGTGCCTGAATGGCGAATCCGGAATTCTTAGCCGTAAGTTTAGTTAAATGTACTACGGCATCTGAAATAAATGAGTTAGCTAACTTAAGGGCTTTAAGCTTGTGTGTAATCTCATCTAATGGAGCTGATTCAAGTGTCTCTTCCAGAGACTCAAACCAAAATGCTGCTGCAGCCGTGACAGGCGCAATGCATGCAAGAGGTTGCAATATAAAACCTTGTTGAACAAACATTTTCTTAAGGTAACCCTCTAACTTTTTATCCATTGGATCTGAAAAGGCACAGCTATCCTCCACCGGGATAGTGGTACGCTTAGCTAAAGTAGAAACTGCTCCCTCCACCTTAGGGACCGTTTGCCATAAGTCCCGTGTGGTGGCGTCTATTGGAAACATCTTTCTAAATATCGGAGAGGGTGAGAACGGCACACCGGGTCTATCCCACTCCTTAGTAACAATTTCAGTAAGTCTCTTAGGTATAGGAAAAACGTCAGTACTCGCCGGTACCGCAAAATATTTATCCAACCTACACATTTTCTCTGGTATTGCAACTGTGTTACAATCATTCAGAGCCGCTAACACCTCCCCTAGTAATACACGGAGGTTTTCCAGCTTAAATTTAAAATTTGAAATATCTGAATCCAGTTTGTTTGGATCAGAACCGTCACCCGCAGAATGAAGCTCTCCGTCCTCATGTTCTGCAAATTGTGACGCAGTGTCTGACATGGCCCTAATATTATCAGCGCACTCTGTTCTCACCCCAGAGTGATCACGCTTACCTCTTAGTTCTGGTAATTTAGCCAAAACTTCAGTCATAACAGTAGCCATATCCTGTAATGTGATTTGTAATGGCCGCCCAGATGTACTCGGCGCTACAATATCACGCACCTCCCGAGCGGGAGATGCAGGTACTGACACGTGAGGCGAGTTAGTCGGCATAACTCTCCCCTCGTTGTTTGGTGAAATATGTTCAATTTGTACAGATTGACTTTTATTTAAAGTAGCATCAATACAGTTAGTACATAAATTTCTATTGGGCTCCACTTTGGCTTTAGCACATATAGCACAGATATCTTCCTCTGAATCAGACATGTTTAACACACTAGCAAATAAACTAGCAACTTGGAAATACTTTTCAAGTAATTTACTATAATATGAAAACGTACTGTGCCTATAAGAAGCACAGAAAAAGTTATGACAGTTGAAAATTAATAAACTGAAAAGTTATAGCATCAAATCTTTGTAAAAAACACAATTTTAGCAAAGGATTGCTCCCATTAGCAAAGGATAACTAACCCTGATAGCAGAAAAAAAATACAGAAATAAACGTTTTTTTATCACAGTCAACTACAATCTCACAGCTCTGCTGTGAGTGATTACCTCCCTCAAAACAAGTTTTGAAGACCCCTGAGTTCTGTAGAGATGAACCGGATCATGCAGGGAAGACAATAAACTTCTGACTGAATTTTTTGATGCGTAGCAAAAGCGCCAAAAAAGGCCCCTCCCCCTCACACATAACAGTGAGAGAGATCAGTAAACTGTCATAAATTAAATAAAACGACTGCCAAGTGGAAAAAAATAGTGCCCAAAACATTTTTTCACCCAGTACCTCAGAAAATTAAACGATTTTACATGCCAGCAAAAAACGTTTAACATTAATAAATTGAGTGTTATTAAAAAGCCTGTTGCTAGTCCCTGCAAATTAGGCTAAAGTTTTATGCATACAGTATAATTCCAGTGAAGTGCCATTCCCCAGAATACTGAAGTGTAAAATATACATACATGACAGCCTGATACCAGTTGCTGCTACTGCATTTAAGGCTGAGTTTACATTATATCGGTATGGCAGAATTTTCTCATCAATTCCATTGTCAGAAAATAATAAGCTGCTACATACCTATTTGCAGATTAATCTGCCCGCTGTCCCCTGATCTGAAGTTTACCTCTCCTCAGATGGCCGAGAAACAGCAATATGATCTTAACTACTCCGGCTAAAATCATAGAAAAACTCAGGTAGATTCTTCTTCAAATTCTACCAGAGAAGGAATAACACACTCTGGTGCTATTATAAAATAACAAACTTTTGATTGAAGGTATGAAACTAAGTATAATCACCACAGTCCTCTCACACATCCTATCTATTCGTTGGGTGCAAGAGAATGACTGGTAATGGCAGTTAGGGGAGGAGCTATATAGCAGCTCTGCTGGGTGAATCCTCTTGCACTTCCTGTTGGGGAGGAGTTAATATCCCATAAGTAATGGATGATCCGTGGACTGGATACACTTAACAAGAGAAAAGGATGTTAATTTGTTAAGACTTGGGGGCCCATTTATCAAAGGGCTTGCGGACCTGATCCGACACTGCGGATCAGGTCCGCAAGACCTCGCTAAATGCGGAGAGCAATACGCTCTCCACATTTAACATTGCACCAGCAGCTCACAAGAGCTGCTGGTGCAACGCCGCCCCCTGCTGACTCGCGGCCAATCGGCCGCCAGCAGGGAGCTGTCAATCAACCCGATCGTATTCGATCGGGTTGATTTCCGGCGGTTCCTGTCCGCCTGCTCAGAGCAGGCGGACAGGGTTATGAAGCAGCGGTCTTTAGACCGCTGCTTCATAACTTGTGTTTCTGGCGAGTCTGAAGACTCGCCAGAAACACGGCCCTTCAAGCTCCATACGGAGCTTGATAAATGGGCCTGTATGTGTCTTGTAGCTACAAGGTGTTTACTGTCTGTTCAAGTATAAAGAATTTGGACTTAGCTAAATGATACTTTGACACTATTAAGTTGACAGTTTATAAGAATTTCCAAAATAAAAAGCCATTCAATGACACACCTTTAAAAAGACTAGAGAAGATTATGTTTCTGATCTCCATTGGCCAATTAGGAACAGATATACATAGTAGATAAGGTTAAAAGAAGACAGAAGTCCATCAAGTTCTACCAATACAGATCCTACCTTATTTACAATAAATAAGATGTTAATTGAACTTAAATTAATACAATTAGAAAGCTGACCTATATAACACAAGCAATCATATCCCTGAATTCTGATTTTAGCCAGAACTGTATCTAAGTCATTTTTAAATGCATCTAATGTACTGACATTCACTACCTCCTTAGGCATGGAGTTTAACAATTTAATCTTTCCGACAGTGCAAAAAAAAAAAGGTTTATTTGGCTATTAAATCTCCTTGTCACAAACAATTTCCTTGGAGTAAACAGCATTTCAAACAACTCTGGTGATCAAATAGTGTGGTGTGCTATTAATTATGTTCCACTTGTAATCTAGCCTTTTATCGACAATTAGATTTTAATTCAATGCTTCATTAAACAGTGTATGTGATTTACTGTGTGTCAGTGCTGTATAAGCAGAAACTTTTTTTTATTTTGTCAAAAGTATTTGATTTGCAAGGGGTGTCATTTTTATGTCTGAGCAATATTTGAGGGCTTTGTAGTAATAATATGTTATAAGGTGCTGTGGTCAGGTAAGACTTTGCTTCTTAATTTTAAATCCCTTAACAGCAATAACACATTAGTAAACCAAGTGGAACCCTGGTTAACATATCTATATTAAAGCATATATTTCTATGGGTACTCTACATAAAATGTTTCATTAAATATACGTTATTTTCAAACACTTGGCACACCACTGTTATTATAAAATGTTTAGAATCTTATTTTATGTCTTTTTTATTTGTAGAACAAGTTTGCAGCAGAACAAGGAAAGGCAATTACACTGAACATGATAGAAAATCAGCATAAAATTATAGTCATTTCATATTTGTGCTTCTGACTGCAAGCCTGAGAAGGAAAAAAAAAAAGATTTTTAATCTCCAGCTGGGATTTTACATTTCCTCTACACTCTTGAACTTGCACTAAGTGAGGTAGGGAATTAATACTTCACTGCAACATGTCAGCTCATATATCCAGGCTTAAATTCAAAGGCTGAAATGTAGACCACACAATGTTACACATATAGCACCTACAGCGAACACCTGTTACATTTCACTTTTCCTGTAACTCACGTTCTTCACACTAGCAAGCTACTGAATAATAAATACAGTACAGACATTGGATGTGAAAGTTTTCTCCACAGTACGATCTTATCAATTTAGTTTCCATGTGCCCCTGTACTATGTTTTGTTATTACCTAAACAGTACGGCTTTAAATATTGAGTCATATGATCATGGTTTTCATGAAAACAAGAATACAGATTAGAAAAGTCAGGCTTAATATCTATTTGATTTATTTAAAGGGACACTAAAGTCAAAATTAAACTTTCATGATTCAGATAGAGCATGCAATTTTAAACAACTTTTTAATTTATTTCCATTAATAAAATGTGCACAGTCTTTTTATATTTACACTTTTTGAGTCACCAGCAACTACTGAGCATGTGCAAGAATTCACAGAATGTAAACGTAAATGCATGTGTGATTGGCTGATGGCTGCCACATGATAGAGGAGGAGTGGAAATAGACATAACTACATTACAGAAAAAAAAACAATAAATGATGAAATAAATAAAAATACATCCAATACCTAAGATGGCCACCACTAGTAGAAGGGGGAGGGTTAAAGAGATATTTGAGGGGGATCAGAGAGGTGGGAGGTTTGAGGAGAGATTATTATAATATTAAAAAAATAATAATAATAAAAAATAACTTTTGGCAGTACCTAAAATGGTGGTGACCAGAAGGAGTGAGGGAGGGAAGAGAGCTGTATATCAAATTATTTATCTACAAAGCTCCCTTAGACTTTAATGGGGATTTCTGTAAAAAAAAAACAATCTAAAGGGTTGTAATTGACCCCCTATGTGTTTGACCCCCTGCAAAAGAGATAAAATAGTTAAAGTCAGCTCCAGAGAAGCATTGCACTGCTGGGATTTAGCTGAGCACATTACAGTGGCAAAAGGCATATGTGCATAGCTACCAATCACCACGGCGCAAGTGCAACACATTTTCCCTTTTTTTCACTTTCTCTGGGTTTTGATCTCATAAACGCCACTGAGATCTGAAAGGATCACATGCAGTACAACCTTCTCCTTTAAAATCTAAGAATTTATTTTCAGTTAAGTACTTTTAAACAAAGCCTTCCTCTGTGCTTCTTGCTACCACCACTGCTTCATAAATACGGACTGCAGGTTCTCTTGTGAGAATCTGCAGTCGTAGGGGGCGAAGGCTGGCGAAGCCTTTGATAAATCGACCCCATAGTGTTATTATTAATGTAACTGTTCTTTTAAATGTATTTTTGATGTGTTTTGTGAATCTTTTTGTCTCGCATAACAGTTAAAAAGAGCTCTGAAGTTGCGCTTTCCCGTCGTTCTTTAAATTCAATTGCTCTCACGTAAACACATTTACTTTCAACTTGTAATATTCGCAGCACTTCTGATGCACAGAAAGAACCACAATAAATCCCCTATCGCTTGCACACAAACGTTAACCCACCACTCATAATATAGCCCTTAGTGGGATTGCTACAGGTTAGAAGCTCCACCCTGCTGTTCCTCCTCCTGCTTTTCTTCATATATTCAGGTCACAGTTTTCTTAAAGAATGCCGGGAACTATCCAAAACCACCATAGAATGACTATGCATCACCCACTCAACAGAGCTTAGACCACACCCCTGGGAGTTCTCCCACCCATAGCCACTTGCAACCTTGATGTTTAGCTTTGTGGTCATGTTTTACACCCTTACATTTTATAGGTTATATAACCGCTCATGCTAAAGAGAAATGAATATGACAAAATGAGCAAGATTTTATGTGCCATAATGCAAGTGTTATGTAGTGCTATTATTACTTGAAAGTAATTCTTACTGCTTGCATTCTTTGCTCTGGTATTACAATTCAGTGGTAAAAATGTATTGTATGAACATTAGTACATTGCCATTTACAATACTCAATCTGGCGGGTGGGCATTGCAAGAGGGGGGAGGGAGGTAAGGAAGTGGAGGGATTCCTTACCTATGGAAAAAAAAATTTGGTGAGTGAGGTGGAGGCATTGGCTGCTACAGTACAGAAAGGGATGAGCGAGGGGTTCCAGTGATGATCGGTTTGGGGGAAGTGGGGATCACTACACTACAGAATTTTTTTTATATGAATAATTTAAAAAATATATATATATATAAATGCAAATAGCTGATCCAACTACCTGGGTGCAGATATGTAATTTATAACTCCAAATGAAATGCCCTCACATGAACTTTTGGGTATAACAAAGCCAAAATTTTAATTAAACGTTTCTGGGAGAATCAAATGCCCTTCATCAGAAGGGGATTTGAATCTCCCCGAAACGCTAAATTAAAATTTTGGCTTTGTTATACCCAAAAGTTCATGTGAGTGCATTTCATTTGGAGTTTTTATAAATATATATATATATATATATATATATATATATATATATATATATATATATATATATATATATATATAAGAAGAAAAAAAAACTATCCCTAAACTACATACTGGCAGACTGATTGATAGTACCTAAGATGGTGGTGACCAGTGAAGGGTGAGGGAGGGAAGAGAGCTGTTTATCATATAGGGATCAAGGGGTGGGAGGGTAATCTCTACATTACAGCTAAAATTAACCTTAAAAGCTTCCTGATTAACCAAATCACTGTCGGGGACTTCAAAAGTGTGGTGCGCAGCTGCCATTAGAAACCTTCTAATTACCAAAAGGCAATGGCAAAGTTTTTTCTGAACAAAGGGGATCTCAGAAAATCTTTTACAACCATTTGTGTTATGACTGCAAAAGCAGTATGTAAATAATTTCAGTGAGAAACCCAAAGTTTGTGAAAAGTTATAATTTTTTTTTTATATTATTGCATTTGGCAGCGAAATGGTGGCATGAAATATTTCAAAATGGGCTTGATCAATACATTGGGTTGTCTACTAAAAAATATATAGTTTTTAATAGGTAAATACAAAACTAGGCTCTATTTCTGTTTAAATTGAGTGATAGCAAAAATGCTCTGGTCTTTTGGGCAGGTTGTTCTCAGAAATTCCCGGTCATTAAGGGGTTAAAAAGTTGCATGCTTTATCTACACTTGCAAAGTCAAGCCAAGGGTCTCATTCTGCTTTCTGCACTAGTCTTTGCAGCCCCTGGGGAAAAGCAGAAATAAGAATGTGATCTCTGGAAAAAACAAAACTAAACATATGTGCTATGGGGTGGACAACACTCAAAAGATCCCTCTGGAGGGGAGAACAACAAATAGCGGCTACCCTGCAACCATACCTATATCTCCCCTGTTCCACCGGACATTTTAAGGAATTATATTATTGTTTCAGTGTTTAACGCTCATACGTTTATATGCTCTAATGTGTTAGGGCACTTTGTTACTGCACCATTGCATAACCATAACTACAGGGTCAATTATAATCCTTTAGAAAAACATATTTTTCTCCATTAAAGTCTATAGAAATTTTAAAATATAAATCATTTGATAAGTTTTTCTAAAACATTGTGATCAACTCCTATGTGTTTAGCATGTACAATAGGCATGTGTGTAACCACCAATCATCAGCTAGTTGCTAGTAGGGAAAAACTGCTTTCCAGAAAAGGATACAAAGAGATTTAAAGGGCCACTAAATACAGTACAATTGCATAATCAACAAGTTCATAATAAAAAAACAATGAAATAACACCCACTCTGAATTTCAAATAAACAGTAGAATTTTTTTTCTGGCAATTGTATTATTTCTTCCATTTTCCAACCCATGCATCGTGTCTGTGACAGACATCAGCCAATCACAGACTAGTATACTTATACCCTGTGAGCTTGTGCACATGCTCAGTAGGAGCTTTTTCCCCCAGAAAGTGTGACTATAAAAAGACTGCAAAATTTGATAATGGAAGTACATTGAAAAGTGTCTTAAAACGGGCATCCTCTATCTAAATCATAAAACTTTATTTTGACTTGAGTGTCCCTTTAAGTAAATTGAATTGTTTCTTAAAATTGCATGCTCTGTCTGAGCCATATAAATGTAATTTTTTTACTTTGATATCAATTTTTAATGATGAGGGTGACATGACCGAGTACAATCATTTTTTTTTTCTTTAAAGGTAAAACTTTCCAGCTCTTTAGATCTAATAGTTAAAGGGACACTGAACCCAAAAAAAAAATTCTATCGTGATTCAGATAGAGCATGCAATTTTAAGCAACTTTCTAATTTACTCCTATTAACAAATGTTCTTCATTCTCTATCTTTATTTGAAATGCAAAAATGTAAGTTTAGATGCCGGCCCATTTTTGGTGAATAACCTGGGTTATTCTTGCTGATTGGTGGATAAATTCATCCACCAATAAAAAAGTGCTGTCCAGAATACTGAACCAAAAAAGAAGCTGAGATGTCTTCTTTTTCAAATAAAGATAACAAGTGAACAAAGAAAAATTGATAATAGGAGTAAATTAGAAAGTTGCTTAAAATTGCATGCTCTATCTGAATCACGAAAGAAAAACTTTGGGTTCAGTGTCCCTTTAAGATTGATTATAATTATATGTATTTGCAACAAAATGCAACCTGTGTTTGTAAGACAATAAGATCCATTTTGTAACAAACAAGCTGTTTCTGTATTGTATTATAAATCTTCCATTTTAAAATAGATGTTTTTTAATTGGCGTGTTGTTGTTATGGCTGTAACTGCATGAAAGGGTTATCTGACAGTGACAAGGAAGTATTTCACAGGCAAAAAACAGTTTATATCATGGGGGAAATCTATCAAAGAGTTAGTACCATCTGTCTTTGGAGAAAAAAACAACAGCTGGTGCAAGGAATAGCAAGATGTTGGACCTTCATATGACAAGATGGGAAATGACAAGAAACAGCTTTTTACTCTATGAACAGCAGAAGAAACCTACATCCCAAAATCTCATGTTTGAAAACCTCCAGATGCCGTCCTGTTCTCACATTTCCATACCTTTGTTCATCCTACATCTGAAAGCTTTTCTCTGTGCTATGGAAACACAAAGTATGTGCATTTATCCTGCCTAGTAGCTGAGAAATACATTTTCATAATCCTAGTACAAAGAAGGTATAAAATAATCCTTGTTTAGGAAAGAACGAGCTTCTGGAACATTTTCTAGTCATTTGTGCGAAACTAACATAGGTGCTTTGGCAGAAACTTATTAAGATTACAGATAGTTCCATATTCTATATTCTAGTACTATCAGTGAAGTGAATCACAAACAATAATTTAAGAAATATATATTTTAAGCCTGTACCTTCTTGCTTTATTAAAGGGACATTGTACACTAGATTTTTCTTTGCATAAATGTTTTATATATGATCCATTTATATAGCCCATCTGGGTGTGTTTTTGTAAAAATGTATAGTTTTGCTTATATTTAAAATAACATTGTGCTGATTTTCAGACTCCTAACCAAGCCCCTGAGGTTTTAGATGTATACTGATGTATACAGACTTCAGACTACTTCTGTTTGTATAATGTGTCTTTTCATATGCAGGGGAGGTTTCATCTCATCAACAGTGCTAAATTGGGAGCTTCTAAGTAAGTTTTCTAAGTACGTTTTTAAAAGGTTTTATACTGGATTTTTATATCAGTATCTGTGAATCTTATTCTTTATAGTAGTGTCTATTACATGCAGCTAAATGAAAATTGTTGTATACTGCCCCTTTAATTTGCCATGGGATATCCCCAAGCAAAGTGTTTGTTGCCCTTTTATCATAAGTCTGTAATTACTATGCCAATACTGACATTTGGGTATATTCAATAAAATGCATTTTTCAAACTGCTATTATTCTAACTGCTAGTGATGCAAGGCCCCTTGCAATGTTCATACAAGGTTACATTCCATCACATCCTCTGAAGATTGCTTAGGGACATTTAGTACATCTCTAGCTGGCTTGGCAATACAGATAGAACATACATTTTATTCAGTTTACATTTAAAGTATTATATATTTAATATATCAAATAATATAAAATTAGATTGTACCTATTTAATATGTATTGCTGCATAAAGGCTCAGCACTCACATCAAACTGTAGAACAGGGTGACAGGAGACCATTATTATAGAACAAAATGTCTGCACTCACTGGATTTTTTTTATAATGTGATAATTTAGTGAAATGATCTTTTAGTGACAAAATACCCCTTCTTCAGACAAAGCATAAAGTGAGCAAATTAAACATATTTTAAACAAAAAGCGCTACCCCGACTGCAAAGGTGTCAAAAATGTGTCATGGTAACCTCCATGCAAGAGTAAATATAGAAAGAATATGTTAAACATATTCATGATTAAGTGTTTAAAATATCCATAGATAAATACTATAAAATAACACAATATACCATCTATAGAAGTACAAATGTAATATAAAAGCAGTTATCCGTTGTATATGGGTTGATGTCAGATCATGAATTACATAACTACTACATAAATATATTATATGCCAATATATTATATGTAACCCATTAACAATGCACTACGTAAGACAATTAACCAATTTCAAATCTACTGTGACTTCATACTTATTTTTACCAAGCCATTTATATAAATTCATATACATTCAAATACGTGCAGCTAACCAACAAGTTTAGCCAATCAGGAGCCTGCAATTTCTAAAAAAAGACAATCAGGGGTGTTTTTATGTTCTTTCTGTTAATTTAGACTGTAAACAATAAACTGAGATGTACAACTGCCTTACATCAATAGAAAGCACCTTTTGCCCTGTAAAATTGTTACAAAACGTGTGGGAAAAATCAGGAGTTCCAGTTTAAAGTGACATACATATGAAAAAAGAAAAGGCCCTAATGTTTTAGAACTTTTATTATTGCACTGTTGCTTGTAGATAAGAATGTGCTTAAATCTTACAAACCTAGCTAAACTCATCTGGTGAGCCAATCACAAGAGGCATATGTGAGTAGCTCCAATCACCAGTTAGCTACTAGTTGTGTATTACTGTGACTGAGCCTAAGCTAGGCTTTTTAACAAAGGAGAGATGGCAGATATCTTCTAGGGAAGACCTCAAAAACACAGTAAGCAGTCATTACAAAATAGTTCAATAATATTCATGTACTCAATTGGAGCTACTCACTGTTATGGAATATTGCAACTGTTGTGTTGTACCTTGGTCGGTCTGTGAGTCAAATTCAATGTACCAATCCTGCATTAAAAGTGGGTTTTTTTATAACAATCTTATAAGGCAAGCACAGCCTACTTTGGAAGCCTCTCTTAAAGTAGGCAACAATTTCATGTTATTTGAGTATTCAAATAATATTACATTTTAACCTGTTTAAACTCTTTCATATGTGCATGCAAGAGGTGTATGTCCCTATTAAAGGCATATGAAACCCTAAGTTTTTCTTTCATGATTCAGATAGAGCATGCAATTTTAAGAAACTTTTAAATTTACTCCTATGATCAATTTTTCTTCGTTCTTTTGGAATTTTTATTTAAAAAAGAGGGATTGCAAGCTTAGGGCAAGCTTAGAACAAAAAATCTGCATGCTCCTAAACTTACAGCCCTGCTTTTCAAATAAAGATACCAAGAGAACTAAGAAAATTTGATAATAGGAGTAAATTACAAAGTTGCTTAAAATTGCATGTTCTATCTGAATCATGAGAGAAAAAAAATTGTGTTTCATATCCCTTTAAGGAATTAGCCCTGTTTCTTCTAAACATCAGCAATTATATAGCCAATATTTTCTATCTTGTAATAATAATATCACGTTTTACTTATTATTCGCCTTAAGAATAAAACTGCATTTAACATGAGATTCTCTGGGGAAAAAAAACGATACATGGATAATGTTTTAAAGGGGTTACAGCACCCATAATCAAGTGAATAGATGGTGCTACACAAATACATATGTTAGCCTTGTTTCTCTGGTGTCACAAAAAAATAAACTTCCAACATGATAACGCTGTTACAGAAAAAATATATTGGGGAAAAGACTGACTTTCTAAAAAGGTTAAACATTTAGCAGCTTTATGTTACATGTCAGAACGGATAGTTTCAGGAGCTTTGCTTCATCTCTTATAAAGGTCGGGTGTTCAAAGACTGTATGTTATGTGTCAGAACAGATATTTCCAACAAATGATAAGGTGTTTATATGTCACTCTTTAATTTGCTGTGATGCTCAGGCAAAATGAAGCAGTGCAGAGGGAAATTGAATGCCCAGCGATTGGTTCATATATTGGATTTGAATGACCTTTTAAAGATCACTTTTGGGATACAAAAATGAGGCAGTGCTTGTGTAGCAAGTCAACTCCTTGATGCAATGGAGAAGTTTATATTAAAATCAAGACGCAAGTTTAAACAAGACTAATTTAGTTGAAATATTTCTTTATTTTATCACATCAGAAAGAAAGAAAATGACACACAGTGGGAACAGGTCAGAGAATAGAGAGCAACATACAATGCAATCTTTATCATCTAGGCTGGGCAACCCCCCCTCTTTACATAAGCATATGCAGCTGAATGTGTGGAGCGCCGAGGGCACCCCAACCTCCATATACGTAACTAACGTATCCCCCGCCCCAACACATTAAATAACCTTGGACGAAGTCACCCCAGCCTATATACCATTAGATGTTACCTAGCCCTGCATCCACATCCCATCCTGTAAATGTAATTAACTTCTGTGATTTTAATACTCTCATAAAAACAAACTTTTATAACAAATGAAACACTTTAAAACAATTTAAAACAACTATGTGGTCTTAATTTGCGGTTGTCTACATTGGAGTCCAACTTTAGCTAATTAATTCTTTTCCAGGGTATGGTTGGAGGATAATGAATCTTATCGTCTTGGTTCCCAGTACTAAAAATTTAAATTGAAAGGGCATGGCTGACATGTACAGTTATATAAATCATCTTCTAAAGTGCATTTCTTTCCTCATACTTCATGATCCAATAAAGCCAAATCTTGGTAAACTGCTCTCTCATCCCTGTGATTATGGCTAATAATTCTGACATGCTATATATATAATTAATATTATCCAAAACTTCCTGCCACTTTGGAGCCCCACCTTCAAACGTCTGGCAATACATATTCTAGTTGCTGTGCAAAGAGTTTTAATAAATTTGTTAATTGCCACTTTGAACTGAGTTAGCTTTTGGATTAGAAGAGCTTGACCTAGAGTTAGGGGAACGGGTTCTTGTAAAATTCTATTTAACAGTCTCTGTAACTGGTCCTATATCACTCTAATCTTAGTACACTCCCCCCACATGTGTAGGTAAGTTCCTATTTGTCCACAACCTCTATAGCAGTGTCTTGAACCCTCCCTGGTGAAGTGAGAAGTTCTCTCTGGGGTGAGATACCATCTGAAGGCTGTTTTGATAAAATTTTCTTTTATATCAGCTCCTGTAAACCCTCTACCTGAATCAGACATTTGAATCCATTCATCTTTTGGGAGGTCTAAATCAGTGTCTCTTATCCATTTATCTATAAGTAGTTAGGATCAGTAGATTTTGCCTCCTGTAAGGATAAGTATATTGTGGAGATCATCTTTTTTTGTTTCTTGGGAGTGGAACATAAACGTTCTAGTGTAGTATATGTTTGCAATGGCCATGGGGAACAATATTTATTTAAAAATAAAAGGGAGAGAGAGGTGCGCTAGGCCAAATCGATAACCAAACACCCCCTTAAAAAGACAAATATCCCTACAGTTGTCTAAAATAAGAGAGAAAAAATATACAGGTAATAAGGGAGGTGCTAAAAAAAGCCAAAGGTATCAAGCACTTATAAAATTTAATAAAAACACATAAGCATACAATACATATGTAAAAGGGACATCTCCCCAAAATGAAATACTACTAAATAAAAACTAAAATACTAAAAGATGCAATTGATAAAGCTTTCACAGATTTCAAATCATACAATCTGTATAGAGCAGTCCCAATCAGTTCGTTATAATAGGGTCAGAATGTCTTTTCTCCATATAAATTGTAACTGAGTATGTGGTCAGCGTCTCACTAGTCAAATACCACCAAGCTGCCAAATTGATAGATCAATAGCTGCCAAACAGTGTAAGTAGATAATTGTATACTTGCAATTCCAAAGTTCTCTTACTGTGTAAGATATCACTTTAGCAAAACATTCAGCCGTGTACTTTACCAGATCCTTATCCGTGAAGTAGATGTCTTTTCCCCTCGCCCGGTATTCACCTCGAGCGGGGCCGACTGAAACTTTCCGGCGTCTGACGTCACTGAAAGATGTTCCGGTTAGGAGAAGAAGCCGATTCCTGCGCTTACTTCTATGACTTGTAGTCACGGTCCTCTCAGATGAGCCCTGCACTTAGTGCTTATAGCACGCAAGGGATTGGATACTGGGCAAAGTGAAGGATATCCCAGAAATGCTGCCAAACAAAAGTCCTACAGATGATTTACTCCGATTTAGGAGAAGATAGTTCCAAAATGTATAACCCGGGTTATTAAGTAGGAATCAAAAGATATGTAGATTGTTGTCACAGAAATAAAAACAACAACACTGCCAACACATACGACGCGTTTCGCCCTCCTATGGGCTTTATCAAGATATGATATGATAAGATATGATAAAGCCCATAGGAGGGCGAAACGCGTCGTATGTGTTGGCAGTGTTGTTGTTTTTATTTCTGTGACAACATTCTACATATCTTTTGATTCCTACTTAATAACCCGGGTTATACATTTTGGAACTATCTTCTCCTAAATAGGAGTAAATCATCTGTAGGACTTTTGTTTGGCAGCATTTCTGGGATATCCTTCACTTTGCCCAGTATCCAATCCCTTGCGTGCTATAAGCACTAAGTGCAGGGCTCATCTGAGAGGACCGTGACTACAAGTCATAGAAGTAAGCGCAGGAATCGGCTTCTTCTCCTAACCGGAACATCTTTCAGTGACGTCAGACGCCGGAAAGTTTCAGTCGGCCCCGCTCGAGGTGAATACCGGGCGAGGGGAAAAGACATCTACTTCACGGATAAGGATCTGGTAAAGTACACGGCTGAATGTTTTGCTAAAGTGATATCTTACACAGTAAGAGAACTTTGGAATTGCAAGTATACAATTATCTACTTACACTGTTTGGCAGCTATTGATCTATCAATTTGGCAGCTTGGTGGTATTTGACTAGTGAGACGCTGACCACATACTCAGTTACAATTTATATGGAGAAAAGACATTCTGACCCTATTATAACGAACTGATTGGGACTGCTCTATACAGATTGTATGATTTTAAATCTGTGGAAGCTTTATCAATTGCATCTTTTAGTATTTTAGTTTTTATTTAGTAGTATTTCGTTTTGGGGAGACATTCCTTTTACATATGTATTGTATGCTTATGTGTTTTTATTAAAGTGCTTGATACCTTTGGCTTTTTTTAGCGCCTCCCTTATTACCTGTATATTTTTTCTCTCTAACAATATTTATTTGTGGCAGAGGAAATCTGAAGATATAAAAACCACTGTAGCTTTAATGGTTGAACTCTCTCTTGTATCTGAGTGTAAGTCTGAATTATCCCGCCATCCAAAAAATCCGCCACTCTATATAACCCCTTATTAAACCATTTCCCTAATTGTTGATGTAAATCTGGGTGCAAGAGGTACTTCAGGGGAATAGTTTGTGATCTCAAGTGGATTAGTGCCAATGATCCCATTAAGGACCTCCACAGCCTAACAGTTTCAGCAGTGATAGTTGAACTAAAACCATGTGTGTCTTGTTTTTGTGTAGAGTCCCACAATATATCTGCAGGGTCCTCAAATCCCCCCAGGTCAGCTTCTATTTTAGTCCATAGGATGTTTTTGTTATTTTTACTCAGTAAGGATGCCTGTGATATTCTAGCTGCTTGGTAGTAGAAGCCTACCCCTCCCATCTGTCTATGTAGCGTTAGAGTGTGTGAGGCTTAAACTAGACTAATTTAAAAGCTACTTTTGTTCAACTTTCACAATTTTATTGGTGGTACAAGAATAATATGAGTTTTTACCTCAGTACAATGATATTTCATTAAAATAATAATTTTATATATATATATATATATATATATATATATGTATATATATATATATATATACTGTATATATATATATATATATATATATATATATATATATATATATATATATATATATATATATAGTCCAAAAAAGAAGAAAATTGCATGCAGAGGTGGTCTTCAGTTAAAAACCAAAAGCTTTATTGTGTACAAAACGTAAAATATAGGTACAACACGGGAAGGTACCAAAAATGTAAAAAGAAAATTCAGAGCAACTTGAACGCTAACATGTTTTGGCACTAGGCCATATTCATAGCTAATGAGTACACCTGTTGCATTACTTATGTACCCCACAGTGACAATTCATTGGTTAAAAACATCATTGCTGCTTTATCCTGATTTACAAGATTTAGAAGGCGAATCGCCTAATTTCACTCCATTAACCCATATACAAATTTATATAGCACCTATTTATAATAGACGGTCTCAGTACTAACTGTGCATTAACAAGCAACTGAGTTATGTAAATAATCAGATAGTAGAATGTGAACCAATGTTAAATAGAACCATAGTTATAGAAGAACTAAATTTCTGCACACACAAACTTATAACAAAATCCTAGGGTTAGTATGGTAATAAGAAAGCACATTATTTCTAAAAGACCACCCTAAGATCCATAGAAGTTCCAACATGCATTCCATTTATGTAACATGTTTCTGTTTGCAGATTTCCTATTTCCTCTATCACTTGACAGACATTCACTCCTTAGGGACAAAACCACTAAAAAGAAGAAAGAGAAAACAGAAGGAGTATATTTTGTGACCAACTTTAGTTCCCAATATAGGGAGATTTGTAAAATTGCCAGGAAAGACTTTAAACTTTTGGCTGCAGACGATGGCCTTATTAAGAGTGTTGACAAGGGGTTACAATGTTCTTACAGAAAAAGCAAACTTTTTATCACCCTCCTGTCTTAGCAAACCAGTGAGCCAGACACAGAGCTCATGGCTACAACTTAAATGCATGTTTAGATGCGGTAGGAGACAATGCAGACCATGTAAACATGCCTTAATTTCTGACAAAGTTTGTTCAATGACTACAGGGGAGAGGAAACTTTCAAGATAGAATCATGTCTCAATTGTACCACTCCATATGTCATTTATGTAATCACATGCATTGAGTGTAAGGTTCAATATGTAGGGTTAACAACAAATTACGTCAATACCCGTATTAGAAACCATTTGTCAACAATAGGTGCAGGTGAGGCCACTACCCACCTTGTCCAGCATTTTGCCAGGAAACATAATAAGTCCATGGCCACCTTTCGGTGGCAGACTATTGATCGAGTATCCACTCCCCCTAGAGGTGGTGACAGAAATAAGATGCTGGACAAGAGGAAGATGTTTTGGATTTGTAGACTTGGTACTAGAGTTCCACATGGAATGAACTCGGAGTATGATTTAATAAATTATTGGAAAAAGGATTTAATGATCCAGCCTTCCTGTCTTTCACTATAAATATATATATATATATATATATATATATATATATATATATATATATATTTACATACTCATTGTATCATACATTACATACATGGAATGCATGTTGGAACTTCTATGGATCTTAGGGTGGTCTTTTAGCAATAATGTGCTTTCTTATTACCATACTAACCCTAGGATTTTGTTATAAGTTTGTGTGTGCAGAAATGTAGTTCTTCTATAACTATGGTTCTATTTAACATTGGTTCACATTCTACTATCTGATTATTTTCATAACTCAGTTGTTTGTTAATGCACAGTTAGTACTGAGAGTGTCTATTATAAATAGGTGCTATATAAATTTGTATATGGGTTAATGGAGTGAAATTAGGCGATTTGCCTTTAAATCTTGTTAATCAGTATGAAGCAGCAATGATGTGTTTAACTAATGAATGGTCACTGTGGGGTACATAAGTAATGCAACAGGTGTACTCATTAGCTATGAATATGGCCTAGTGCCAAAACATGTTAGCGTTCAAGTTGCTGTGAATTTGCTTTTTACATTTTTGGTACCTTCCCATGTTGTACCTATATTTTACTTTTTGTACACAATAATACTTTGGATTTGTAACTGAAGACAGCCTCTGCATGCAATTTTCTTCTTTTTTGGACTATACTCTATACCAGGATTTGCAGAGGGGATCTCTTTTGAATATCACTCAATAGCCCCATAGCAGCTTTGACAGCTAAGACCCAGTGTTTGTTTACAGATCCGATAAGGCTTGCAGCTCAGCACAGTTCCTGTCGTAATTCTCGATCCTGGATTAGATAAGCGGGTCACGTGGATATTGACACGCACCGCTCTAGAGAGGCGTGGGAGCTTGGACGACAAACAGAGAGCAGGAGGAAAGCTCGATATGAGGAAAGAGCCATTACCATTTGTTCTAGGTAACAGAAGGCACCAGGACCGGTAAGTGGGTGTAGCAGCATAGCTGTTCCATTGAAGCACTTCAAGGTTATATCCTTTACCCATACCAGTAGTGCCATAAGTTATACCACCTGAGATTATCAATTTTGGTTTACCTGCTGATCTGTTTCATATGGTCTGTCCACTGTAGAGGCTGCTTTTAAACTTTGATGAATTTACCCTTACACATAGTGGTCTTTGGGCTTTAGCTGCAGGGGCTCTAAAGGCTATATAGTCTGGATTCATTATCGAACTCAGACAAACTTTTTCCTTTTTCTTTGGTATATTTATATATATATATATATATATATATATATATATATGCATGGTTCAAGTCAGCGCTAGAGAAGCAGTGCATTACTGGTCCTAGCCTATGATTAAATATATACATTATATTTCCTTTTGTGATCTATTATGGATTAAATTGTAAGTGTTTTTACTATGAAGGTGTAGGCATTTTTTATATGTTTTAGTTTATTGTTTTTTGTTTTATATTTTATTAAATTGTATATGTATCTTTGACAATGATTTATGTATTTATTTTTTGGTGGTTCCGAGCATTGAAAGGCTAATAAATAGCCTACATGTTTACCACTAAATGGTGCAAATAACTGATCTTTTTGGTAAATATATTTTTATTGCATGCATACTTTTATTTTTTTTCCTTAAATGTCGACAATTGTAATAATAAACATATTGGGCCAGATTATGAGTGGGGCAAAAACGTTAGTGCCTAAGTGATAAGGGGTATATTGCGAGGGTTTGCGCTCATCAGGCTTACCGCTGGTATTACGAGTTGAAAGTGAACACGATCGCTTGAGCACAATCACGATTTAAACTAGAATGATTACCACGACTTCTGAGCTTTGGTTAACTATTATTATTAATATTATCAGATATTTGTAGAGTGCCAACAGGTTCCCCCATTGAAGTTAATGGAGCAAGAAAAGTAGCCAAAAACATAACACTCTACTTGCCCTAAAACCCTTAAAGAGACACTGAACCCACATTTTTTCTTTCACAATTCAGATAAAGCATCCAATTTTAAGCAACTTTCTAATTTACTTCTATTATCGATTTTTCTTCGTTCTCTTGCTATCTTTATTTGAAAAAGAAGGCATCTAAGCTAAGGAGACAGCAAATTTTGGTTCAGAACCAAGGACAGCACTTGCTTATTGGTGCTGTCCAATCAGCAAGGGCAACTCAGGTTGTTCACCAAAAATGGACCGGCATCTAAACTTGCATTCTTACTTCTTGCTTTTCAAATAAACATACCAAGAGAATGAAGAAAATTTGATAATAGGAGTAAATTAGAAAGTTGCTTAAAATTGCATGCTCTATCTGAATCACAAAAGAAAACATTTGGGTTCAGTGTCCCTTTAATACATAAAAGTTGCACAAAACACATCAAAAATACATTACATGTCTAAATATTTATTCATGTATTTATATGTGTATATATGTATTTACAGACAAATATACACATATAAACACATAAATACATATGTATACATATAATGGGGCCGATTTATGAAAGTGCGAGCAGACATGATTTGATGTAGCATATCATGTCCGTCACACATCGATAAATGGCGACAGCGTATGCTGAACTGCTTGTGCAATGCCGCCCCCTGTCGCCCCCTGCAGATTTGCGGCCAATCGGCCGCTAGCAGGGGGTGTCAATCAGCCTGATCGTATAGGAGCGGGTGAATTGATGTCTGCAGCCTCAGAGCAGGCAGACCAGTTATCATAACTGCTGTTTCCGGCGAGCCATTCGGAGCTTGATAATTGAGCCCCATAGACATATATATATATATAAGTGCATTGGAGCTCTTTGCATACAAGCATATTTCACATTCCAATGTTCTGCACATAGCAGAATAAGTTCTATGTATTTGTAAATAAATTTTCTTTTATATATATATATATATATATATATATATATATATATATATATATATATATATATATATCTATACCCATATATAATCATGTAAATATATATATATATATATATATATATATATACATATAAATACAGTATATGTTACCAAAATATCATCAGATACATATATATCTAGAAATATGTTTTTTTTTAATAAATAGAACATATCATGTTAAGTAAATAACATTGGAATAAGAAATAATAATATCTTCATGTCTGGTTAGCACAAATAAGAATAAGCAATCAGCATTGCATGAGAGTGCACACTGTCTAGTGCAATAAGACTTAAGATTTGTGCTCCACTTGTAATTTGACCCATTATTAACTAAATATAGCCACCAATCAGCAAGCCCTACCCAGGGTGCTCAACCAAAGTTCAGCTCCTAAGCTTACATTCCTGCTTTTCAAATAAAAAAATGGATACTAGGAGTAAATTAGAAAGTTGCTTAAAGGGACATATTAAAATAACAAATACACATAGTGACCAGTCCAGATGACATAATAATGTCCTATGTAAGCATCTATGAGTAGGTCTGTAGTGAAATGTCTTTGTAATCCAATAGAAGATTAAAAGAAGCAATATATACCCTTGGGTGATTAATATGTCAGATGTTTAAACATAACACTAATACTGTTAACTCTATATAAGCTTAACCTATCAGGTTTTACCTAACACATCTTGTGAATATCATACTTGAATTCATATCTTAACTGAATTTTATCTCTCATTATTTTTATTTGTATGTTACATGGATCCATGACATTACATTATATGTGGTATATAATAAATGTATAGAATTTTAATGTAAGACATTTTCCTTTGCCTAGAGTTATATAGGCGCTCTTTGTTTTTTAGTTTGTTTTTTGTTCAGCACCTGGGTAGCACTTTCTGATTGGTGTCTAAATGTAACCACCAATCAGCAAGCTCTACCCAGGTGCTGAAACAAAATGGGCTGGCTCCTAAGATACCAAGAGAACAAAGAAAAATTGATAATAGAAGTAAATTTGAAAGTTGCTTAAAATTGCATGCTCCGTCTGTATCATGAAAGTTTAATTTTGACTAGACTGTCCCTTTAAGCATACATAGGCATCTATTTATCAAGCCGTCAACCGCAAATACGCTGGAATTCTGCAGCGTATTTGTGGCGAGCCTGATTCCCCTTAGTTATCAAACCCTACAGACCAGCAAAAGTAGAATTTTGTGACGTAACATACGACCCGCCGGACTCAGTCCAACACAGATCGATGCTTACGTCATTACAGATGTTCCGAATGCAAATTTGGCACAATCTGACTACTTTTGCTAGTTATCAATTTTCTACCAGGTACGCTCACCACTATTCCGGGCCAGCGTACCCGGTTTTCAATCCGCCGCCTCCCATAGGAATCAATGGGACTCTGAAAGCAGCTAAAGCTTATGTTCGCTGCTGCCCGATATCCCATAGATTCCTATGGGAACGTTTACAGCTAACACCCTAACATGTACCCCGAGTCTAAACACCCCTAATCTGCCACCCCCAACGTCGCCGCCACTATATTAAATTTATTAACCCCTAAACCTAAGTCTAACCCTAACACCCCCTTACTTAAATATAAAACTAAATACTTACCTGTAAAATAAATCCTAAAATAGCTACAATATAACTAATAGTTACATTGTAGCTATCTTAGGGTTTATTTTTATTTTACAGGCAAGTTTGTATTTATTTTAACTAGGTACAATAGTTATTTAATAGTTATTAACTATTTAATAACTTCCTAGTTAAAATAAATACAAATATACCTGTAAAATAAAACCTAACCTACGTTACAATTACACCTAACACTACACTATAATTAAATTAATTCCCTAAACTAAATACAATTAAATACAATTATCTAAAGTACAAAAAAACTCCCACTAAATTACAGAAAATAATAAACAAATTACAAGATTTTTAAACTAATTACACCTAATCTAATCCCCCTAACAAAATAAAAAAGCCCCCCAAAATAAAAAATCCCTACCCTACACTAAATTACAAATAGCCCTTAAAAGGGAATTTTGTGGGGCATTGCCCCAAAGTAATCAGTCCTTTTACCTGTAAAAAAAAATTACAAACCCCCCCAACATTAAAACCCACCACCCAATCACCCAATCAGATCCAATCAGACAATAGGATTGAGTTTGCATTCTATTGGCTGATTGGAACAGCCAATAAAATGCAAGCTCAATCCTATTGGCTGATTGCATCAGCCAATAGGATTTTTCCTACCTTAGATTTTTCCTACCTTAGAATTCTATCAGACAATCAGAATTGAAGGGACGCCATCTTGGATGACGTCACTTAAAGGAACCGTCATTGTTGAAGAAGACGTCAGATGAAGAGGATGCCCCGCAAAAGGCACTTTTATGGGCTATTTGTAATTTAGTGTAGGGTAGGGCTTTTTTTATTATTTTTGGGGGGGGGGGGGGCTTTTTTATTTTGTTAAGGGGATTAGATTTGGTGTAATTAGTTTAAAAATCTTGTTTATTATTTTCTGTAATTTAGTGTTTTTTTTTTTGTACTTTAGATAATTTTATTTAATTGTAATTAATTGTATTTAATTTAGGGAATTAATTTAATTGTAGTGTAGTGTTAGGTGTAATTGTAACTTAGGTTAGGTTTTATTTTACAGGTAAATTTGTCTTTATTTTAACTAGGTAGTTATTAAATAGTTAATAACTATTTAGTAACTATTGTACCTAGTTAAAATAAATACAAACTTGCCTGTAAAATAAAAATAAAACTTAAGATAGATACAATGTAACTATTAGTAAGTATTTAGTTTTAAATTGGAATAATTTATTTAATGATAGGAATATTTATTTAGATTTATTTAAATTATATTTAAATTAGGGGGTGTTAGGGTTAGACTTAGATTTAGGGGTTAATAAATTTAATATAGTGGCGGCGACATTGGGGGCAGCAGATTACGGGTTAATAAATGTAGGTAGGTGTCGGCGGTGTCGGGGCAGCAGATTAGGGTTTAATAAGTATAATGTAGGTGTCGGCGGTGTAGGGAGGGGCAGATTAGGGGTTAATAAGTATAATGTAGGTGGCGGCGGTGTAGGGGGGCAGATTAGGGGTTAATAAATATAATGTAGGTGATGGCGGTGTAGGGGGGGCAGATTAGGGGTTAATAAATATAATATAGGTGGCGGCGGTGTAGGGGGGGCAGATTAGGGGTTAATAAATATAATGTAGGTGGCGGTGTGTAGGGGCGGCAGATTAGGGGTTAATAAGTATAATGTAGGTGGCGGTGGGCTCCGGGAGTGGCGGTTTAGGGGTTAAACACTTTATTTAGTTGTGGCGGGGTCCGTGAGCAGCGGTTTAGGGGTTAATACATTTATTAGAGTTGCGGTGGGGTAAACAGTATAGTATAGTGTGGGTGTTTAGTGACAGGGTACCAATAAAGCTGCGAAAAAGCCTAAGAGCAGCGAGATCGATGACTGTTAGTTAACAACAGTCCGCTGCTCATCGCCCCGTACTTGGTGTGCGTCTTTTTGACAGCTTTTTTGATAATTTTGGAGAACATATTAAGGTCCGCGGCAGCGATGTTAGGCGATTTTAGGCGAGCGTATTGGTGTCGTCGAATGCAAGTAAGTTGACGGCTTGATAAATAGATGCCATAGTCTTCAAATAATTAATTGCATAATAAAAGCAGTCCTTATGTTTCTCAGAAGTTTCAAATAAAAAATAGGTTTTAAACATTAGAAATAAAAAGCTTACACAATTGGATTCAACTTGCACTAACTGCAGACTGAACTTCCTAGGTGTATCTCAGTTCAGTTATGCAGCATATGCCCCTTAGGAATGGTTTTAAATTTAGATTTATTGGTGTTTGCCAAATATTGAGAGTTCTGTAGCTAAGAAAAAAAATGTTAAACATTTATAAAGCATTGCAAAACAATATGTAAATACAGTTTTATTATGAATTGTGGTAGCTGATTCTTTCACCTCCACAGAAAAGAATTATTTGTGTTCTTTGATTGGCAGTTTTGCAGAATGTAATGTAAAATCTTCATGTAAATTAATTTAAATTTTATACATGATACATTTCTATTGTGTCTAATTGCATACTTTTGATTTTGCAATTACTATAGTCTATATGCCAAACAAGCAATTCTGAGTTTAGTTATTTATATTTCTACACAATATTTAACCTCTTAGCTGCAAGAGAACACAACAACTCATGACTACCCTGAGCTTTGCTTCACTCACTGGGAGCCAGACAGTTAAAGGGCAGTAAACACCTTGAGATTATAATATAAAATATTTAGTTATGCATAGTAACACAACATTGCAATATACTTTCATTATTTATTATTTGTGTAACTTAGAGTTTGGCTATTGAAAAAATAGCAAAAAAAATGTTTCATTTTTTTATAAATGTTTAGGGGCATATTTATAAAGCAGACCGCTGCTCCATAACTTGACCGCCTGCTCTGAGGCAGCGGACAGATATCAACCCGATCGAATACGATCGGGTTGATTGACACCCCTTGCTAGCGAATCTGCAGGAGGCGGCATTGCATCAATATTTATCGATGTGTGGCGGACATGATACGCTACTTCGTATCATGTCCGCTCGCACATTGGTAAATATGCCCCTTTAACTTGACTGATACGTTATTCTATAGCAGCACAACAGAAATTCAATATGGTGAATGTATAATAATAACTAGTATTTATATAGCACCTTTCTCCCAGTGGGACTCAAACCGCTTTTTCAGCGCTCGCTCTCGGAATTCACCAGATCGGCAGCTGAATAGTAATAGTTGTTATTATTACCCAATTTAATGGTACTCATTTTATTGACCTTGGAAGGATGAAGGGCTGAGTTGACCCTGACCGGTTTTGAACCTGTGACCTTGGATCTTTTAAACAGTCTTTTTTGTTGTAGTTAGGGCATTTACCAACTGAGCTACCTCACCGGCCTAATATAATGATAATTTCAATATTTCTTGCTTTGTATAAATATTATAAAAATTGTGCTCATCAAAATAATAGATCATTATGTGTGTGTGTGTGTGTAAATGCATGTATGTGTGTATATGTATATATTTGTGTGTGTATATATATATGTTTATGTGTGCATGTGTGTGTGTGTGTATATATGTATGTATTTGTGAGTGTGTATGTATGTGTGTGTGTAAGGGTGCATGTGTGTATATGTATGTGTGCATTTGTAGGTATGTATATGTGTGTATATGTGGGTATGTATGTGTGTATGTGTGCATATGTAGGTATGTATGTGTGCATTTGTAGGAATGTATGTATGCGTGTGTGTATATGTATGTATATGTCTGCGTATATGTACAGTATCTCACAAAAGTGAGTACACCCCTCACATTTTTGTAAATATTTTATTATATCTTTTCATGTGACAACACTGAAGAAATGACACTTTGCTACAATGTAAAGTAGTGAGTGTACAGCCTGTATAACAGTGTACATTTGCTGTCCCCTCAAAATAACTCAACACACAGCCATTGATGTCTAAACCATTGGCAACAAAAGTGAGTACACCCCTAAGTGGAAATGTCCAAATCACTCTCACACTCTCTCATACTGGTTACTGGAAGTTCAACATGGCACCTCATGGAAAAGAACTCTCTGAGGATCTGAAAAAAAGAATTGTTGCTCTACATAAACATGGCCTAGGCTATAAGAAGATTGCCAAGACCCTGAAACTGAGCTGCAAGACCATACAGTGGTTTCACAGGACAGGTTCCACTCAGAACAGACCTCGCCATGGTCGACTAAATAAGTTGAGTGCACATGCTCAGCGTTATATCCAGAGGTTGTCTTTGGGAAATAGACATATAAGTGCTGCCAGCATTGCTGCAGAGCTTGAAGGGGTGGGGGGGTCAGCCTGTCAGTGCTCAGACCATACACGGCACACTGCATCAAATTGGTCTGCATGGCTATCGTCTTAGAAGAAAGCCTATTCTAAAGATGATGCACAAGAAAGCCCGCAAACAGTTTGCTGAAGACAAGCAGACTAAGGACATGGATTACTGGAACCAAGATAAACTTATTTGGTTCAGATGGTGTCAAGCGTGTGTGGCGGCAACCAGGTGAGGAGTACAAAGACAAGTATGTCTTGCCTACATTCAAGCATGGTGGTGGGAGTGTCATGGTCTGGGCCTGCATGAGTGCTGCCAGCACTGGGGAGCTACAGTTTATTGGGGGAACCATGAATGCCAACATGTACTCTGACATACTGAAGAAGAGCATGAACCCCTCCCTTCGGAGACTAGGCGTAGGGCAGTATTCCAAAACTTCTCCAAGACGACCACTGCCTTGCTAAAGACGCTGAGGGTAGAGGTGATGGACTGGCCAAGCATGTCTCCAGACCTAAACCCTATTGAGCATCTGTGGGGCATCCTAAAATGGAAGGTGGGGGAGCGCAAGGTCTCTAACATCCACTAGCTCCATGATGTTGTCATGGAGGTGTGGAAGAGGACTCCAGTGGCAACCTGTGAAGCTCTGGTGAACTCTATGCCCAAGAGGGTTAAGGCAGTGCTGTAAAATAATGGTGGCCACACAAAATATTGACACTTTGTGCCCAATTTGGACATTTCCACTTAGTGGTGTACTCACTTTTGTTGCCAACGGTTTAGACAATAATGGCTGTGTGATGAGTTATTTTGAAAAGACAGCAAATTTACACTGTTATACAGGCTGTACACTCACTACTTTATATTGTAGCAAAGTGTCATTTCTTCAGTGTTGTCACAGGAAAAGATATAACAAAATATTTACAAAAATTTGAGGGGTGTACTCACTTTTGTGAGATACTGTATGTATGTGCGTGTGTGCATGTATGTGTGTGTGCATGTATGTGTGTGTGCATGTATGTGTGTGTGTGTGTGTATGTATGTATGTGTGTAAATGTATGTATGTGTGTGCGTGTCTATGTATGTAACAGAGTATTCACTGCCCGTTTAACCAAACTCCAGTGGCAACCTGTGAAGCTCTGGTGAACTCTATGCCCAAGAGGGTTAAGGCAGTGCTGTAAAATAATGGTGGCCACACAAAATATTGACACTTTGTGCCCAATTTGGACATTTCCACTTAGTGGTGTACTCACTTTTGTTGCCAACGGTTTAGACAATAATGGCTGTGTGATGAGTTATTTTGAAAAGACAGCAAATTTACACTGTTATACAGGCTGTACACTCACTACTTTATATTGTAGCAAAGTGTCATTTCTTCAGTGTTGTCACAGGAAAAGATATAACAAAATATTTACAAAAATTTGAGGGGTGTACTCACTTTTGTGAGATACTGTATGTATGTGCGTGTGTGCATGTATGTGTGTGTGCATGTATGTGTGTGTGCATGTATGTGTGTGTGTGTGTGTATGTATGTATGTGTGTAAATGTATGTATGTGTGTGCGTGTCTATGTATGTAACAGAGTATTCACTGCCCGTTTAACCAAACAAACAAACAAAAACAATAAAATATAAGCATGTAATTGTATGTCAGCTGTCATCTGATTATTATACCAAAACAAATAAAACATCTATATACGGTGCATTTTGTATTACTATGTAGTAAAATTAGCACCATAGATCCATATCTAAAAATAAAGTTGTGCATTGGCCCCAACAACCCCATTAATATATACAGGGAGTGCAGAATTATTAGGCAAGTTGTATTTTTGAGGATTAATTTTATTATTGAACAACCATGTTCTCAATGAACCCAAAAAACTCATTAATATCAAAGCTGAATAGTTTTGGAAGTAGTTTTTAGTTTGTTTTTAGTTATAGCTATTTTAGGGGGATATCTGTGTGTGCAGGTGACTATTACTGTGCATAATTATTAGGCAACTTAACAAAAAACAAATATATACCCATTTCAATTATTTATTTTTACCAGTGAAACCAATATAACATCTCAACATTCACAAATATACATTTCTGACATTCAAAAACAAAACAAAAACAAATCAGTGACCAATATAGCCACCTTTCTTTGCAAGGACACTCAAAAGCCTGCCATCCATGGATTCTGTCAGTGTTTTGATCTGTTCACCATCAACATTGCGTGCAGCAGCAACCAAAGCCTCCCAGACACTGTTCAGAGAGGTGTACTGTTTTCCCTCCTTGTAAATCTCACATTTGATGATGGACCACAGGTTCTCAATGGGGTTCAGATCAGGTGAACAAGGAGGCCATGTCATTAGATTTTCTTCTTTTATACAGCTTGGAGTAAGACAACATGCATAAAGAGGATGATGTGGTCAAAATACTCATTTGCCTAATAATTCTGCACTCCCTGTATATACAGTGTACTCACACACTGCATATGAGAATGTCACTTTAATAACTTCAATCAGGTAGATTACGAGTTTTGCGCTACGGCTTTTAACGCTGAAAAAATGGCACTTTCAGCGTAATGGCAGTAACGCACTATTACAAGTCGTGTCGATGTAGCTATACCGCAAGCATTTTAGCCTGTAATGCAACTTCAATTCCGTACTCATAAAAATTACGTTTTTTGTGGGATTTTCATAGCGCCGGTATTACAGGTTGTGCAGTGAGGCTAAAATGCTTGAATTACAGCCTATACAGACACAATCCATACCGTCATCTGAGACCAGTAACAAAAATGTTTCACAAAACTCATAACTAAAATTTTACAAAGTACACTAACACCCATAAACTATCTATTAACTCATAAACATACGCCCTCTCGCATCGCAAACACTATATTAAATCTATTAACCCCTAATCTGCCACCCACTCAGATTGTGACTATTAAATAAATGTAGGCACTATAATAAAGCTAATAACCCCTAATCCGCCACTCCCCAATACTATAATAAAGTTATTAACCCCTAAACCTCCGGACCCCCACATCGCCGCCACTAAATAAACCTATTAACCCCTAAACTGCCGGCCCCCAACATCATAAAAACACTGAAATTAAACTATTAACCCCTAAATAAAAACTTACCTGTGAAATAAAAATAAACCTAACATTAAACTATAAATTAACCTAACCATACTATTCTAATAAAAAAATAATACCAAATAAAAAATCTAAATTGCAAATCTAAAAAACCTAATACTACGAAAAAAATAAAAAAAATCTGAATTACAAAAAATAATAAACACTAAATTACAAAAAACTAAATTATTAAAAATAAAACAAGTATACCTAATCTAATAGCCCTATAAAAATAAAAAAAGCCCCCCCAAAATAAAAACACCTCCTAGCCTACAAAAACTACCAATAGCCCTTAAAGGGGCCTTTTGTAGGGCATTCCCCTAAGTTAAACAGCTCTTTTACCTGTAAAAAAATACCAAGTCCCCCCAACAGTAAAACCCACCACCCAACCAAAACCCCAAAATAAAAAAAACCTAACTCTAATAAAAAATTTAAAATAGCTGCGCTTTACAAGTACTCAATACATACATACATATATTTAGCTCTTTTTCAAATTGCCCAAACCCTATTCTGAAAAAAAACCCACCCCAAAAAATAAAAAAACTACCTAACACTAACCCCAGAATATCTACTCATGGTTCCTGAAGTTCGGACATCCATCTTCATCCAGGCCACGAGAAGTCTTTATCCAGGCGACATCTTCATCCATCGCAGGGTGTATTCTATTCTTCAAATTCAAATCAGCCAATAGGATAGGAGCTAGTGAAATTCTATTGGCTAATTTGAACAGCCAATAGGATTTCAGTAGCTCTCATCCTATTGGCTGATTTGAATTTGAAGAATCAAATCAGTCAATAGGAATACAAGGTACGCCATTTTGAAACGGCTACCTTGCATTGAAGTGTTAGTATACGGCGGGGACCATATGAAGAGGACGCTCCGCGCTGGATGTCTTCGCCGCCGGGATGAAGATAGAAGACGCCCCCATGATGGATGAAGATGTCGCCACCTTGATGAAGTCTTGTCGCTGCCTGTATGGAGGTGGATGTCCGGACTTCAGGAACCGTGAGTAGATATTCTGGGGTTAGTGTTAGGCATTTTTTTTTATTTTTGGGGGTGTTTTTTTCTGATTAGGGTTTGAGCAATTTGAAAAAGAGCTAAATGCCCTTTTAAGGGCAATGAAAAAGAGCCCTTTAAAGGGCTATTGGTGGTTTATTGTAGGCTATGTGGTGTTTTTATTTTGGGGGGCTTCTTTATTTTTATAAGGCTATTAGATTAGGTGTAATTGTTTTTATTTTTGATAATTTCATTTAATTTTTTTGTAATCTTAGTGTTTTTTATTTTTCGTAATTTAGTGTTTTTCATTTTTCTCGTAGTGTTAGGTTTTTTTACATTTTAAATTTAGATTTTTTAATTGATAGAATTTTTTTATTTTATTAGAATAGTAAGGTTAGGTTAATTTATAGTTTAATGTTAGGTTTATTTTTATTTCACAGGTAAGTTTTTATTTAATATAGTTATATTATAATTTTAATTTAAAGTTAGGGGGTGTTAGTTTAATTTAGTGATTTGCAATGTGGGGGACCGGCGGTTTAAGGGTTAATAAGTTTATTTAGTTGTGGAGATGTGAGGGGCCGGAGGTTTAGGGGTTAATAGGTTTATTTAGTTGCAGAGATGTGGGGGCCGGAATTTTAGGGGTTAATAGGTTTATTTAGTGGCGGAGATGTGGGAGACCAGAGGTTTAGGGGTTAATAAGTTAATTTAGTGGCAGAGATGTTGGGGAGCAGTAGAATAGTGGTTAATAAAAAATTTAAACCGCCACCCACATCACTGACACTAAATAAAGCTATTAGCCCCTTAACCGCCGTCCCCCCACATAGTCGACACTAACTAAATCTATTAACCAATAAACTGCCGCCCCCCACATCGCCAACACTACCTAAACCTATAAACCCCTAAACCACAGTTCCCCAACATCGCTGACACTAACAAAATCAATAACTAAACCAACAAACCCCTAAACTGCTGTTCCAAAACATCGCAGACACTAATTAAACCTATTAACACCTAAACCGCAGTTCTCAGACATCGCCGAGACTAACTAAAACACTAAATAAACCTATTAACCCCTAAACTGCCATTCCCAAACGTTGCCTACACTAACTAAACCCCTAAACCTCCAGCCCCCACATCGCAACAACTTAAATTAAACTATATTAACCCCTAAACCTAGCACCCCATAACTTTAACATAATTAAAATAGAGCTAAATTAAAGTTACAATTATTAACTAACTACCTTAAATACAAACTTACCAGTGAAATAAAAATAAAACCTAACCGCTAGATTTAGAGTTTTGTCGGTAAAGACCCACGTAGCTAACGCTGATTTTTTTTCCAGCGCACCCTTAAGACAATGCTCTGAAGGGCTGCGTTAGGCTCCAAAAAGGGAGCGTAGAGCATAATTTATCGTCACTTCAACCCTCAATACCAGCAGTGCTTACGGTAGCGGCTAGCTGGAAAAACATGCTTGTGCACGATTCCCCCATAGGAAACAATGGGGCAGTTTGGGCAGAAAAAAAACCTAACACCTGCAAAAAAGCAGCGTTAAGCTCCCAACGCAGCCCCATTGTTTCCTATGGGGAAACACTTCCTAAGTCTGCACCTAACACCCTAACATGTACCCTGAGTCTAAACACCCCTAACCTTACACTTATTAACCCCTAATCTGCCGCCCCAGCTATCGCTGACACCTGCATTATACTATTAACCCCTAATCTGCCGCTCCGTACACAGCCGCAACCTACGTTATACCTATGAACCCCTAATCTGCTGCCCCCAACATCGCAGAAACCTCCATAATATTTATTAACCCCTAATCTGCCCCCCCCAACGTCGCCGCTACCTACCTACACTTATTAACCCCTAATCTGCCAACCCGACCTCACCGCTACTCTAATAAAGTTATTAACCCCTAAACCGCCGCACTCCCGCCTCACAAACCCTATAATAAATAGTATTAACCCCTAATCTGCCCTCCCTAACATCGCCGCCACCTAACTTCAAGTATTAACCCCTAATCTGCCGGCTGGACCTCGCCGCTACTATAATAAATGTATTAACCCCTAAAGCTAAGTCTAACCCTAACCCTAACACCACCCTAAATTAAATATAATTTTAATCTAACAAAATAAATTAACTCTTATTAAATAAAGTATTCCTATTTAAAACTAAATACTTACCTGTAAAATAAACCCTAATATAGCTACAATATAACAAATAATTATATTGTAGCTATTTTAGGATTTATATTTATTTTACAGGCAACTTTGTATTTATTTTAACTAGGTACAATATATATTAAATAGTTATTTACTATTTAATAGCTACCTAGTTAAAATAATTACAAAATTACCTGTAAAATAAATCCTAACCTAAGTTACAATTACACCTAACACTACACTATCAATAAATTAATTAAATAAATTACCTACAATTAAATACACTAAACTAAATTACAAAAAATAAAAAAAGATTACAAGATTTTTAAGCTAATTACACCTACTCTAAGCCCCCTAATAAAATAACAAAGCCCCCCAAAATAAAAAAAAATTCCCTACCCTAATCTAAATTACAAAAGTTAACAGCTCTATTCCTGTTAATCAGCTCTTTTGCCTGTAAAAAAAAAACACAATACCACCCCCCAACATTACAACCCACCACCCACATACCCCTACTCTAACCCAAACCCCCCTTAAATAAACCTAACACTACCCCCCTGAAGATCTCCCTACCTTGAGTCGTCTTCACCCAACCGGGCACTGATGGACCAAAAGAGGACATCCGGAGTGGCAGAAGTCTTCATCCTATCCGGGCAGAAGAGGACATCCGGACCGGCAGACATCTTCATCCAAGCGGCATCTTCTATCTTCATCCATCCAACGAGGAGCGGCTCCATCTTCAAGACCTCCGGCGCGGAACATCCTCTTCCTTCCGATGACTACCGACGAATGAAGGTTCCTTTAAGTGATGTCATCCAAGATGGCGTCCCTCGAATTCCGATTGGCTGATAGGATTCTATCAGCCAATCGGAATTAAGGTAGGAAAAATCTGATTGGCTGATTGAATCAGCCAATCAGATTCAAGTTCAATCCGATTGGCTGATCCAATCAGCCAATCAGATTGAGCTTGCATTCTATTGGCTGTTCCAATTATATATATATAACAATTATTTCCTGTTTGGTGATGTCTTTTACAGACAAAAAAGAGGCACCGCTATGGGTGCCAATATGGCACCACCATACGCTGGCCTATACATGGGAATGTATGAGCAAAAACATATATATTCAAATGAACTTTTTTAAAAATATGACAGCGTATGGTGGCGCTATATAGATGATGTCTTTATGGTGTGGTTGGGAGATAAAGAAACTTTAAATTTGTTTCTTTCACAAATTAATGACAACATGGAGAATATTGAATTTACAATGCAAGATAACCATAAACAGATTAATTTTCTTGATGTTACAATTTATGTAGAAAATAACACATTTAAAACAGATATTTTTGTAAAAGAAACTGATTAAAAATATGCTGTTGTCACCTGGAAAGTACTATTAAATCTTTGCCAAAATCACAGTATATACGGGTAAAACGAATTGTAAGTGACAAAAAATCTTGTGATATGAGACTTCAGGAAATGAGTAAAAAATTTACCCAAAGGGGATATCCACAACAAATATTAGATAATGAATTAGAAAAGATCAACAGTATTGAACGTAATGAATTATTAACTAAAAAACAGAAAACATTACAAAAGGATAGAATCCCGTTTATTAGTACATACAATACAAATAGTAGACAAATAACTGGAGTCATTAAAAAACATTGGCACATTCTTAAAAATAGTTATAAAGATATTAAAGTTTCAAAATCCCCCGTTATTGTCCTATAAACGTCCTAGGAATCTATATGACAATTTAGTCAAAACAGATATAGGTAGTAGCAAAACTAAAATGTTAACTTCAAGTAAAAAAGGCACCTTTCCATGCTACAATTGCTCACACTGTAATAGTGTTATAAAAGGAGATAAGGTGACACACCCTTATACAGGAAAACGGTACAATATAAATGGGCTATATACTTGTCAAACTGATCATGTGATATATTTATTAAAATGTCCATGTGGACTAATTTATAAAGGGGAAACAAGTCAGAAAATAAAGGATAGACTTACTCAACATAAATATACCATACGTAAAGGCATGTTAGATTTACCAGTCTCTGCACATTTTAAAGAAAAAAATCATAATGTAAATCAATTACACTATCAAATATTACAACAGGTTCCAATACAAAGAAGGGGTCAGAATAGGATCAATAAATTAAAACAAAGGGAAGTTATATGGATTAATAAATTAGATAGTATGTACCCTAAAGGATTGAACAAAGATTACAATCTATTTTTGTTCCTTTAACCAGTGCTTTGGATACAATAACTTATATGTCTTTCTTTTTTTCTATCAATTTAGATCAAGATTTACATAAGAAATAAGAAACAAAGGAATCCAATTCTACAAAAACTTATATTCTATGTATAACCAGGTTACAAATAACAATATCAAATTAAAAAATAAAAAATAAAAAATAAAATTTCTATAAAAGATGATTTTCTTTGTTAACCTTATTTAGCAGGTATAGATTTAGGATTATTAGGCTTTGTATTGATATTTTTCTATATAAATTCATCTGAATCATGTCCACTCTAGCTTTAGCGGTTTATTCGTTTTCAGCTCTCCTTAACATCCATCAAAAAAGATAAACACTTCTTAAATGATTATTAACTATTTGTTGGTTTTAATTAACCAAATCAGATCATTTTAAAATGAATAGTTTTTTTTTACATTTTTAATGCACCAACAAATAAATGCACACAATTGGTTTAAAAAATCACAAAAATATATTTTTTATATATGAAAACACAGTATTCACTTAATGCAATATATATAAATATATGTTACATTGGTTTTTTTTTTTTTAATTCCTGCACTTAAAAATGTCACATTGTTGCATCAATGTTATATAAAAAGAGTATGAAAATATTGAATGTCACAGATAATACTGTTTCTTTAAAATTCAATTACTGGCATGTTTTGCACCTGTGTTTTTTCTACACCTCTAGCCTATAAAAAGTAGGCCTTAACTATGTGTTTAATCACTTGGCTTGAGAAAGGGTGAATACCCGAAAAGTCGCCTATGTCTTACTGCTTGTAATAAAATAACACAAAAAGAAATTTGGAGTGCTGCAGCTTATTCTATGCTTCTATCTATCTATCTATCTATCTATCTATCTATCTATCTATATATATATATATATAATCATATAGATAGATAGATATTTTATATTATATTATATATATATATATATATGTATATATATATATGTATATATATATATATATGTATGAAAAAATAGAACATATTCTGCTATGTGAAGAACATTGGAATGTGAAATATTAATATTTCATGTCGGGTAACGCAAACAGGTTTGCGCGACTTGTTGGGTGTTTGCGCCACTTATTGAGCTCTATTGAATTCTATGGGGGAACATGTGAATTAAGACCTTAGACCCTCAGTCTCTCTTTCCTTTATGTCAAGACCCAATCTGCTATAATGAACACAGCAGCAAGGTTTGCAGTGATCAAGCCATAGCTACCTTATGCAACCTACATGGAGGTAGCAAAAATATATTTATCGCTGCAACATTTTCTGCTGTGATCACTCTGACAGCTTGACTTTCTGTACCATACTGGCATAATGGGGATTATAATAGGGGCCATGTATCTGATCAGAGTCACTTAGTCCTGTTACTGGCATAATAGTGATGTGGGGCCTTTTATTTTATCTGAGTCATCACTTAGTCATGTTATACAAATCATTGTTTATTATTATAAATAGTATTATTATTGTTTTTGAGTATTATCTATGGGAGCCTCAAAAAAAAGATTTTTGTAAGAGCAACCAAATGTCCATTAGTAGTAATCAGTGGTGACTGGTTCTTGGGGGCAATGCCCCTTGAAATACTTCTAAATGTATTATCAATATTATTATTTTTTTCTTCTTAATTTTACTTTTCAATCTCTTAATTAGATTAGTTTTTATTTAGCTAGTGCATTTTAAATCTATTGTTCATGTTTTTCTAAATGGAATCATGCACATTTAAAACACCTCAAATTACTCTTCCTGATTCTTCCACCTTTATAGGTAATTGTTAAACTGCACCATACAGCAATATTATTTGTAGGTCCTCCTCTTCCTATCCCTTTAATGTAAACTTATCATTAAAGGGATATGAAACATAAACTTTTCTTTTGGTATTCAGATTGAGAATACAATTTAAAACAAGTTTCCAATTTACTTCTATTATTAAATTTGCTTTGTTCACATGATATTCATTGTTGAAGAGAGGTAGGCATCAGGATCACTGTATGGCATAAAATAGTGTTGGCATCTAGTGCTCTAGCAAATAGATACCATTTTTGCAAAACTGCTACCATATCATGCTCCAGAAATGTGCCGGCTCCTAAGCCCCTGCTTTTCAACAAAAGATACCAAGAGAACGAAGAAAAAATGATCATATAAGAAAATTAGAAGTTGTTTAAAATTGCTTGCTCTGTATGAATCATAAAAGAAACATTTTGAGTTTCATATCAGTTTATCTCAATATCAAATCAGAAGAAATACTTACTCTACCTTTATAATGATATTTTATTCTATAAATGTAGTTTCTTATTTATAGTACCAGACATGCCAGAGAAATGAGTGCAGCAACTATAACTAGAGGCATTTTAACATTGTCAAAATCATTTATCTTACCTTTTGCTGAAGTTAAATGCTACAAACTTTAAAATCAGAAGACAACAACCTACCAGTAATAACTCTGAAGTGATGTATGTGCAAAATCTTGTGAAATCAATAAAATGGATGAGATGCATTTTGTGAGTAATTAAAGGAGACCCATTAATCTGTGAGAGAGTCCCACAGTGTGCTACCAAATGATGGCTTGTATATTAATGGAATAAGGTCATTGCTGGGGACGTCTGCAGCTGATTACAGATGTGTTTGTTTCCTTTCTGTGAATTAATCATTAGACTCTAGGCCTGCTCAGATTTGCCACTGGGCACACATTCTGACTATTTTAGTCATCTGCTTCACTTACTATGTTTTAGGGATAACATTAGACAGCAATATACAAAGCTGCTTTAGAAACACAACAATCTGCTTTAAGAGGATAATTTGCCCAACATCCCACAAAGGAAGCAAAGTTGAGTTGACAGTAGTGCTCATTTATATTCTTTCCTCTGAGGTCACTGCATACAATCTCAAACATAATAGTAATGTAAGTTATTGTAACATGATTGGTCTCATTACTGTCTGAAGTGACAGCTACAGCAGAAAACTAAGGCATTGTTTATTTAAAGGGCCACTGTAAGTAAATATTTTCTATGCCTGTTACTAACTAACTCCCCCAAATACGCTTTTTATCAATAGCATTTCATTAACATATCTCTACCGTATATCAGAAATCTTGTCTGCAAATTTAATTGTTTTCCAAACCCACTCCGTGGGTATCCTTTGCTCTGTACCAATCCGTTTACAATACCTAGGTTTCAAAATGGCGCTTTAAACACAAAGTTATTGGTTTAAGTATTTTGAACACTCAGTGCTGAAAATAGTGGGCAGGATAACGTGACATCATCGGCGAATAAAAGATATAACTTTTAGAACGTTATGAAACTTCGTTTTGGAGAAAATGTAGGTCAGTAGGTTTTAATTAATGTTTATTAACTTTAATATGTTAGTTGTTTAGCTTAAAAATTATAACAGAAAGTAATCCTTTCATATACATTCTAAGTAATAACAGCCAAAGTAAAGTTGATAATAAACAATGTATCTGCTTCACTAAATCTTTAGCCATAATAGATCCTTAAGCAAACAATTGGATTATAAATGTTGTAAGCAATACAGTGTACGTGCATATTAATAATATTGGCACACCTCCATTTGCAAATAAACAAAACATTTTAAATGCAGCAAATATTGCCTGCAAAAAATACTTATGCTTCTATATTAAAATTGTGATCTTAGTCACACAATATGGCCACATACTGCTTAACCAGTGCCCAGCTTACAAGGGGTAGTATTATTGTAGTGTTAAAACCAGTCAACTTTGGGAGACCTTGTAAGCTGGTGAGTTGTTAAACAGAATATAGCCATATTGTGTGACTAAGAGACCCATTTTAATATAAAAGCATAGGTATTTTTTGCAGGCGATGTTTGCAACCTTTAAAAAGTTTTGTTCATTTGAAAGTGGTTGTGAGCCAATTAATACCCTCTGTTTTGTGTAACTATTTGATCTTATTGGCAGCACTCCCAAACATGTATTTAAACTGTATTTTGTAGGGTGTGCTAAAACAAATTTTGTAGATTTGTATTAATAATATTATTATTATTATTAAAACACAGAAAGGTCAAACACCACACTACTAATAGGTCTATCCAAAATGAACTGTACATTCACAAATTCTGTAATACCATGGATTAGCAAAACCATTGCACCCCAGGACAGAAGATGCCACAGGAACCTCCCCTAATTTCATTCAGCATCCAGCCAATGGCAGGGTAGCAGGACAGTGAGGGGGCTAAGCAGGGTACACCTGCAGTTGTAATTCCTTTGGCAACTGCATTCCTTACAGTGCAAAGCATGTCCATTAATATAGCCCAGATAAGTATTGTCTGGGGCCCTCAGATGCCTTTTGTCTGGCCCTCCACTTCTTTAAATTAAATGGGGTTTTCTATACTTTGATCATATAACAATATTACTCTTCAAGCAACAGCTCCTGTACTGTAATAGAAGCACATCAATAGACCACATTACCAGGCACATCTTCACAAAATCAATTTGTAATATTAATAAAATGTGCTCATTATACCTCTGAATAAAGACACATGTGGCCCCTTATACAAAAAAGGGTAGATCAGGATGTACAAATGATTTAGAATAACTTCCAAAAGGTAGCAACACTGGAATTATGGTTGAAGGTGAAAGGCTTTGTTTAAAGCGAAGCGTGAGAAAGTGTCCTGTCATGGATAATAAACTAGTAAGTAGCATTATACATTATTATATAAATTATACACTGCATACACAACAAATATAAGTTACAAACTGACACTGACATAATAATGTCTTTCAGAATAGTCTATTTCAGTAGTGACAAATTTTGAAATACTGCCTATATATACTCCTTAAGGGGATAGATCTTATAATGGCATTTTTTTCTGCAGTGTTGCAATAAATTAGCATAATAGTGAAATGTGTGCAAATTTGCTTAATGCATTAGTGCTTTTTTGGCACTAAACAAATGCCGAAGATGGAGTCCACATTTGGCAATTATCAAAGCCGGATTAATTTTTGTGAAATTGCAAGACACTAACATTTTGATTTGCACAGATCCTAGAGTGTTGCATATTCACAAAAATGAACCCATTTAGGAAAATTGCCGAATGTGGCTTGTGGCCGCCATCTTCAGCATTCATTTAGTGCCAAAAGTCACGAATACACATGCCTTGTGAGTATATGAATTTCAGAAATGTGTCAAGGTATACCAAATAATAAAAAAAAAGTTCTCAACTTGCATTTGAGGCTTGCGAGGCAGCACTCGCTGCCCTCATTTAACATTGTATAAGCAATTGCTTGTGCAACCCTGCCCCCTGCTCACGCAATCATTTGCATGAGAGCAGAGCTTGTCAATCACCCTGGAAGAATCAATTTATACAAGGAGAATTTTCAGGCTTTTTACAAGCCGTCACCCAATAATAAAGAAATCAATAACCAATGCCTATATGTAAGGATAATTGATTAAACAATGATACCGTTTTACATATGACCTGTGTGTTGAACATTTCATTGCAGTGTATCTGATATCCCTAAGGTTATTTCATATCCTTTGTGTAAATTTGTAAGTCACATGTTTAACTTCCAAACACTTATTTGCAATTGTAAACAACATTTCTGATGGCATCAACCATCCAATAAAGTCTTCCATGAAGCCAAGATATTTAATGTAAAACAGGTCAACGTAGTTTTTCAAGAGGGTAAAAAATGAATACCAGTAAGTAAGAATACTCATTGCAAAGCATCTGACAGTTTTTTTTCCTGTATGAAACATGAAAACAGTTTTCCAAGGGCTTGGCATGACTTTGGTTCTGAAAAAGACTATCACACTTAATAGAAAAATACACAAAGCACACAACTAACAGATCTAAAGCTCTTCACTCTGGTGAAATTATCTAAGGAGTCTCGATAGTTCTGCAAGGTCTCTCAAAGAACTTTAGAAAGACAAATTACACCTTAAAAGCTGTTTATCTAGATATGCAGACCTCTGGATGTGAAGGGAGAGAAACATACATTACCAAATAATGCTAAAAAAATATATATATTTTGAGATTTCTCTCCATGCCGTTGAGTTTTTTTTATTAGCAAGCCCTGGAAGAGAGCTCACAGGGAGGGAAATGAACTTGATAAAATTAAAATGCTCTAACAAAGACTGGTCGTTTTATTTTTGCAGTAGAATGGCTGTTTAAAATATATTTAAAGCCCCGTTGTAAACCTCTTCAGTCTTTTTCTTTCAAAATCCCTGAAGTGCAGAAACTACCTGTTTAACTGCTCTACTAAAGGATAGCAGCGGGACTTTAATTCATAGGTTTAATTACTGAGGAAATGAAAGAAATTATTATTCATTCCTGACATTTATTTCACTTTGGAAGCCATTCTTTTCATACAGTAGAGAATAGAAGAAAAAAATACACAGTATGTAATTAGGGTTGAAGCAATATGCCAAGTTTTTGTGAAGTTAACAAGTAGTTCTTGTTTGTCTCCTGAGCGAAATCATGTGATCTGTCAATGGTGACGGCAAGGGACGCCCACAGCACTGACACCTTGCCAGCTTATGATAGGTACACCAATATTTGGAATTCCAATAACAGAGAACTTATTGAAGCAGAAGGTCCCAGTCTTGTTCAGAATGGTCAAAAGTCACCAAAACAAAGGGAACAATCCAAGTATACAGACAATGGCGAGGAACAGAAGCCTTAGATGCACAAGTGGAAAACCTAGCAACTGTTTTTTGTTTGCTGATCAAGCAAAAGGTCATTTGAAGGAACAGATTAGTCAGAATTAAACTTTCATGATTCAGATGGGGCACACAATTTTAAATAACTTTCCGATTTACTTTTATCATCACATTTACTTTGTTCTCTTTGAATTGTTTGTTGAAAGCTAAACTTAGGTAGGCTCATATGCTAATTTTTAAGCCCTTGATGGCTACCTCTTATCTCAGTGCATTTGGACAGTTTATCGCAGCGAGACAGCACTAGTTCACGGGTGCCATATAGATAACATTGTGCTCACTTCTGTGGATTTACTAATGAGTCAGCACTGATTGGCTAAAATGCAAGTCTGTCAAAAGAACTGAAATACGTTGACAGTCTGCAGAGACTTATATACAAGATAATCAGAGTCAAAAAGTATATTAATATAACTGTGTTGGTTATGCAAAATTGGGGAATGGGTAATAAAGGAAGTATCTATCTTTTAAATAATAAAAATCTGGAATAGACTGTCCCTTTAATATGTTTTTTTTTTTTTAAACAGACCCATGTGTTTTATAAAAGACTGCTAATGTGTTTCAAATTGCATGTATGTTATTTTGCAGATTAAGATTTTTTGCTTATTAGTGCAAAAAAACTTGTTTAAGTGTGTAATGGTATATACAGGCAGCAGATGAACAGGGTCCATTGCCCATACAGGCAAAGCCGTGTGGACAGGTTATCAAGTTGAGAACCTTGTCCACGTGGAGTTTTGTACATGTGGCCCCCCTGCATTTCTGTCAGATAATGCAAAAACCAGCAACCAGTTAAAATGGGGAAACGTTGACTCAACCTTTCTGTTGTATGCCTCTGTGTGCCACACTGAGCATGGAGAAGAGAAAAATCAGCAAATAATTGTCTAAGAATTTGAGAACAAAAATTGTGGAAAAGCATGGACAATCTGAAGTCCATTTTCAGAGTGGGCAACATTGTCAAGAAGTTTACAGCCCATGACACTGTAGCTAATCTCCCTGGAGGTGGACAAAAGAGAAAAATTGATCAAACATTGCAAAAAAGGATTATTCGAATGTTGGATAAAGAATTTCGATCAACTTCCAGACAAACTTAAGCTGACCTTCAGGCACAGGGTACAAATGTGTCATCTTGCACTATATGTCCCCATCTGAATGAAAAGGGACGCTATGGTAAAAGCACCAGGAAGACCCCACTGCTGACACAGAAACATAAACAGTCAGATTGGAGTTTGCCAAAATTTACCTGAGGAAGGTAAAATCCTTTTGGGAGAATGTGCTGTGGATAGAGGAAACAAAATTACAGCTTTTTGGTGAAGCCCATGATTCTACTGTTTTCAGAAAAGGAAATTAAGCTTTTAAAGAAAAGATACATTCCCAAAAGTCAAACATGGTGGAGCTTCACTGATGTTTTGGGCACTGTATGTTTTGACTGTGTGCATGACATTATGAAATCTGAAGACTACCAGAGAATTCTGTGGTGCAATGTAGAGCCAAGTGTCAGAAAGTTGGATCTCCATCAGAGTTCATGGGACTTACAGCAAGACAAAGACCCAAAGAACTTGTCAAAAAGCAACCAGAAATTGTTTAAGACAAAGCACTGGAGAGTACTGAACTGGCCAGCAATGAGTCCAGATCTCAATCTCATAGAGCACCGAGAGATCTCAAAAAGGAACCCTTCCAATCTGAAAAACCTGGAGCAGTTGGCAAAAGAAGAGTGGTCTAAAATTCCAGTAGAGAGCTGTAGGAAACTCATTGATGGTTACAGGAAGCGATTGATCTTAGTTATTTTTTCCAAGGGGTGTGCTACCAAATATTACATTGAGGGTGCCAATAATTTTGTCCAGACCATTTTTGGAGTTTTGCGTAGAATGTGTCAGATTTGGCTTTTTTTTTTCTCCACTTTTTTGTGTCATACCAATACAAACAAAAGAAATAAACATGAGAATGCCTAAACATTTGTAATTGCAACAATTCTCTGGGCGAAGTGGTGACAGAAATGCAGGGGTGCCAATATGTTTGTCCATGACTGTGTGTGTGTGTATATATATATATATATATATATATATATATATATATTATAACTGTGTTTGTAAGCGTCCGTCACCATCGGCAGTTGCACACGCATCCTCGCGGTGACAGACAGCTTCAGGAGCTCCAACTCTCAGCTGTAACATAACAGCTCAGAGCTGGAGCTTCAGGCATCTGCCGCATATGGAGCTGGAGCACAATCGGTGCTCTGCCTCCATATGAGGCCAGATGCCTGATCGTTACAGGGGGTGAGAGCAAAAGAGAAGGGGAGAGAGCAGAAGAGAAGGGGGGAGAGAGCAAAAAAGAAGGGGGTGAGAGCAAAAGAGAAGGGGGAGAGAGCAAAAGAGAAGGGGGGAGAGAGCAAAAGAGGGGGGGGAGAGAGCAAAAGATGGGAGAGGGAGAGCAAATGAGAGGGGGGAGGGAGAGCAAAAGAGAGGGGAGAGCAAAAGAGAGGGGGGAGAGAGCAAAAGAGAGGGGGGAGAGAGCAAAAGAGAGGGGGAGAGGGAGCGCAAAAGAGAGTGGGAGAGGGAGCGCAAAAGAGAGTGGGAGAGGGAGCGCAAAAGAGAGTGGGAGAGGGAGCGCAAAAGAGAGTGGGAGAGGGAGCACAAAAGAGAGGGGGAGAGAGAGAGCAAAAGAGAGGGGGAGAGAGAGCAAATGAGAGCTGGAGAGAGAGCAAAAGAGAGGGGAGAGAGAGAGCAAAAGAGAGAGGAGAGAGAGCAAAAGAGAGGGGGGATAGAGAGCAAATGAGAGGGGAGAGAGAGCAAAAGAGAGGGGAGAGAGAGAGCAAAAGAGAGGGGCGGAGAGAGTTAAAGAGGGGGAGAGAGAGCAAAAGAGAGGGGGAGAGAGAGAGCAAAAGAGAGGGGGAGAGAGAGAGAGCAAAAGAGAGGGGGGAGAGAGAGCAAAAGAGAGGGGGGAGAGAGCGCAAAAGAGAGGGGGAGAGAGAGCGCAAAGAGAGGGGGAAAGAGAGTGCAAAAGAGGGTGAGAGAGTGAGCAAAAGAGAGGGGGAGAGAGAGCAAATGAGAGGGGGAGGGAGAGCAAAAGAGAGGGGAGAGAGAGCAAAAGAGAGAGGAGAGAGAGCAAAAGAGAGGGGGGAGAGAGAGCAAATGAGAGGGGAGAGAGAGCAAAAGAGAGGGGAGAGAGAGCAAAAGAGAGGGGGGAGAGAGCAAAGAGAGGGGGAGAAAGAGAGCAAAAGAGGGGGAGAGAGAGTAAAAGAGAGGGGGGAGAGAGAGCAAAAGAGAGGGGGGGAGAGCGCAAAAGAGAGGGGGAGAGAGCGCAAAAGGGAGGGGGAAAGAGAGTGCAAAAGAGAGGGGGAGAGAGCGAGCAAAAGAGAGGGGGAGAGAGAGAGCAAAAGAGGGGGAGAGAGAGGGCAAAAGAGAGGGAAGGGGGGGAGAGAGCAAAAGAGAGGGGGGAGAGAGAGCAAAAGAGAGGGGGAGAGAGAGTAAAAGAGAGGGGGGAGAGCAAAAGAAAGGGGGGAGAAAGAGCAAAAGGTGTTGGGAAAGAATCCACCTGGATGGCAGGGTGGTGAAAGAATCCACCTGGTGGAATCCTGAAAATGGCAGGGTAGTAAAAGAATCCACACAAACAATTAAGCCGCGCTTCTCTACTCTTGATAAAATGGTATATGAGCTTAATATTTCTGTGAAGTAGCGATGTTGGCAAGTATGGACTACTATCAATCACATTTATACAGTGCAAGTAATATCATTAAAATGTAAATAAATATTTATAGCATAAAAGATTATTTTCAAAAATAAAACCAGGCCAAATATATATATATATATATATATATATATATATATATATATATATATATGTTGGCAAATACTTCCCAAATGTATGCGGAAGAGTGGAATGCGGCTCTGAAACAGATGCGAGGACTGTGCCCCTGCTTGCAATAGAAACTGTAAAGATGATAAAGCTGTGGCAACAGCAAAACGCATTGATGGTAAATTTTAAGAAAGGATTTCTTTAAAAAACTGAGGATTGCACTAGATAGAGTATAGAACTACTTTTTAGCACAACTCAACAACGCAGAGTAGGGATCCAAAAGAACCAAACTACGCCTATCCTTCGTTGATTGGTTGCCCCAACCAGGTGATGCAGAAACGCCAGTAGAATCGGACAAGGGGCTGCAGTGAGAAGCGGCGAGGAGCCCAGATATCATACAGGGCTTTGTAGACACCTGTGCCGAGGCTCGTCAGAAAGGCTAACATAGTAAGCCACTACGGAGATTCAGTGAGCCGTTCCAGTCTATAAGGTTTGGTTTTCGAGCATCCCATACCGTGCTGTTTCCTGTGGCGTTCTGGAAGTCCTGCAGACGTGCGCAAGGATTGGGAGACGTAGAACACATTCTCACCTGCCCGTGGAGGATACCTTATGTGGTGACTTTGTTTATTGTGAATTTACACATTGTACGTGTACTTTTAGGTGCGCATTTAGCTCTTTTTAATAAAACGGTTTTACCCTTAGAGTGGCTTGTGCTCTGTTCCTCTTGTGTCTTTATAGTGAAAGAATCCACCTGGATGCAGCGTAAGCTGCATCCAGGTGGATTCCAAAAATGGCAGTGTGGTTCCGTCAACACAATAGAAAGCCCTTCCAAAAATGGCAGTGCAATAGAACTTCAAATGATTAGTAGATTTGTTTCTGACAAATGTCAAAGTTATGTCTATTTCCACTCCTTCTTTATCATGTGACAGCCATCAGCCAATCACAAATGCATATCCGTATATTCTGTGAATTCTTACACATGCTCAGTAGGAGCTGGTGACTCAAAAAGTGTAAATATAAAAAGACTGTGCACATTTTGTTAACGGAAGTAAATTGGAAAGTTGTTTAAAAATTGCTGCTCTATCTGAATCATGAAAGTTTAATTTTTACTTGATTGTCCCTTTAAGGGTCGAAAAAGACAATAGTATGTGGGTGTTATGCAGAAAATCTACCTGAGATCAGTATCTCAGATATGTTAAATATGATTTTAATCATAACATTACAAATGGATTTAAGAATAACAGGGAATATAAATTCATTATACAGAGAAGTGGAAAAATTACTTTCAATTTAAAATAATTTAAAGAGAGAGTGACAGATGCATGAATAATAAAACATGTTTTACTCTTTGTTCCCATGTGATTTGTTTTGTTATTAGTAAATGAGCTTGTAAGTAAAAAAAAAATCCATTACATTTCATTAAATTAAAGATAAACTGACAGATGGCATTGTACTTCTATGTAGAAATAAAATGTTAATAAAAAATCCATCACATTTTATTCCATTGGAAAAAAAAATCTATGCTTCATTAGCTGAGAAACTTCTTTCAATTGTTGTAATTCCCCTGGGAGATCAAAATGCTTTCAAAGGTATCCCAAAATGTAATATTTCAGCTGCATAAGTAGAGCTAACAACTTGTCACACTGTGGCATCGGAACTTGTAGCTCTGCCTAGAGCAGGGGTGTCCAAACATTGCTCTCCAGAGGTTTTGGAACTACATTTCCGATGATGCTCAGCCAGCATTTTATCTAGCTGAGCATCATGGGAAATGTAGTTCCAAAACCTCTGGAGAGCAAAGTTTGGACACCCCTGGCCTAGAGAGATACTTTTTGCTACAATGTTGCAAACCGACTGGGGAGATTCATTCACATTTGTGAGATTCTAATTTGAGTCAAGTTTATGGGATATATTTATCAATGTGCGGGCAGACATGACATCGCGTTCGCATGGCATGGAAGCATAAATATATATGCATATCAATATATACATACATATTTATGTGTTTATATGTGTATATACACATATTAGCACACAAATATATATGTATATAAGCATATCAATATATATTTAATGGGAACACACAGTCCCCATAGGCCACTGTTTCTATTGTAACACCCCACACCCACCAACTTTAGCCCCCAAAAACTGCTTAATGTAGTTTTTTTTTTTTTTTTTTTATAACCTACATTTTTTGTTTTTTAAAAAGGGACTTCACACATTTTTTGGGTGCAATTGGGGAACATTTTAAAACTTAACCAGAGGTAAATTTTTTGAGTGCTAATTGCTACCATGAGCTAGCGGTAGTAATAACCAGCCACTCTCTTCTAGTTTTGAAAGCTTCAAGCGCTCCCTAAAGACTCTACTGTTCAGGGATGCATACAACCTACGCTTATCTTTCTTTATACCAATTCCTCTCCTCCATTGCTATCCCCTGAACCCCCTACCATGTAAGCTTAAGAGTCCAGCTGTTTGTAGATCACCTTCTTAAGAGCTGACTACAACAGTGCAACTCTTGGCAGGGCCCTCTACCCATTAGATCCCTATAATTGTTTTGTTGTACTCCGCCTTTGTTTATAGCGCTGCGGAATCTGTTGTCACTATACAAATAATTGGCCCGTTTGCAGGCGTGCAATAAATTAGCACTCAACTTGTAATCTAGCCCATAGTAGTATATTGAATACCTATATAAACTGTGTAAAATACATTTTATTATTATCAGGTATTTGTAGAGCGCCAACAGGTTCCGCAGCGCTAACATTTAAACTCAAATTAGGTGTAATATTTAATGTTTAAATTAATTCTGCATAATACAAGAAGTGCATGTTTGTGCACAACCATTTTCTAAGGATAAGGTGCTCACTGGCTGAAGAACATTTCCCCATTTCTATTGGTAGATATTGACACTACCGAGACACCTAAAAAACAACAATATTTTTTTTGCACAAGAGCATCCATATTTAAAAAAAAAATATTAATAAACAAATACAGCCTTCAATATTTTGTTTTCAAAGTAAAAAATGTATCCAGTGAGAAAAAAAATAATCTTATTCAATGTTATCCTATCAGATAGTTCAATATTTTTTTTCCACTGCATAAAATGAGAAAATGAGTTCTTTGAATTCATATTTGATAAAGTCAACTGCCCCCCCTTATATTTACTTATTAAAACGAGTTGTTTGGTATTGGGAACTGATATGCAGCTGCAGGTCTTATACAAAGCTACTAAAATCACAGGCAATACAGACTTTTAGCAATTAACAAATGAATGGTACATTCTGGACAGTATTTGTGAAATATGTTTCCAATAAACTCTTTTAGTGCTTTCATCTCTTGGTCCTATTTGCCTTTGCCTGTCTGAGAAATATGGCAGATGACATAAGCAGTTTATATGAAAAAGGACCACACAAGTAGTTTACCAGAAATTATACTTTAAGAATTTAGATAAGTAGAAAGAGGCAAAAAAACACAAACAAGGCCATGATTGCAGACTAGTCTTGCATACACTTAGGGCCATAATTATCATATATATATATATTTATTTATATATATATATATATATATATATATATATATATTTATTTATTTATTTATTTTTTTCTGGAAGGTCTAGGCGTGGTATCAAAATTTTATTATTTAATTATCCAAGTTACGACTGACATGTTTATTGTGTTATTGTGTTAGTTGTGCAGTACCCAAGATACAGAATGTTACGATAAAGGTTAAATTATAGGAGAATGTATGTCACAATGGGATATTGTTATTTTTGTTAAAGGGACACTCTAGTACAAAATAAACTTTCATAATTCAGATAGGGCATGTCATTTTAAACAACTTTCCAATTTACTTTTATCACCAATTTTGCTGTATTCTCTTGGTATTCTTAGTTGAAAGCTAAACCTAGGAGGAGTATATGCTAATTTCTTAGACCTTGAATGCCACCTCTAAGATGAATTCATTTTGACAGTTTTTCACCACTAGAGGGTGTAAGTTCATGTGAGTCATATAGATAACACTGAGCTCATGCATGTGGAGTTACCTAGGAATAAGCACTGATTGGCTAAAATGAAAGTATGTCAAAAGGACTGAAATAAGGGGGCAGACTGTAGAAGCTTAGATACAAGATAATCACAGAGGTAAAAGGTGTATTAATATAACTGTGTTGGTTATGCAAAACTAGGGAATAGGTAATAAAGTGATTATCAATTTTTTAAAACAATAAAAATTTTGGTGTAGACTGTCCCTTTAAAACACCAAAATTATACCCGAAGCCACATCCTAATCCCCAAATATTGTTTCCCAAAACAGATATTTTTTCTGCCAGTGGAACACAAAGAGCTACTCATGACCCACAAAGCAGTGATTAACCCCTTTTCTGCCAGTTACATACTGACAACATTTAACACCTTCTAAGCTATAAAAAGTTTAACACTTTAATTTTGCTTCATTTTTGTTGTTGTGTGTTTGTCCATTCAAAACCAATATCATATTTTGTAGAAATCCATACAAAACATTACTACTATTATCATTTCTAATTCATTGTTAAGGAACTGCTATTTTTTTTGTGCTGTTTATTTATTTATTTACAAAACAAAAAATAAAATGTGCCTTGCTTTGTGCGATCTCCAGGGCATTGTATCTTTTTTCAATGCTTCAATTAATTTGCTGTGTGATAATATCCATCAATGTCTTGTTAATCAACTTAAAATTTACTATGAAGCTGATTACTAACAAGAGTATGTCTATATCCATGTTAAGTGTAAAATATGGTAGCATTTTCTCTTAAAAATATATATTAAATAAAAAATTCCAAAAATATTTTAAAAATAAATCATTTGTAACTGAAATCTTCAAATGGAATTATAGTTATCCAAGCATTTAAAGGTTAATTTGTAATATAACATATTTTCGTACAGACAGCTATGTATTTTATTTGTCCAGAAGTTAACTTCTGATTATTTTTACCTGAGCATTTCAAATCATAAAAAAATCTCTTCTGATGCCTTCCAGAACAAGTGCTTCTGTTTGAAGGTCATTTCCCATACGCATCAGGATGGAAGCACTTCTGTCAATCAACCTGTACACTGCTGGGAATCTGCCTAGGACACTCTGTACAGCACTGATTATCCCCATAAACTGCAGCTACAGAGCACTCAGATGAATTCTACAAAATCTATAGGACAGAACAAGGCCTACATTTTATCACCTCTAATGTTCTTGTCACAGAATATCAAAACTTATTTTTATTAAAAAAGCTTTCAAAGTCCCAAGGAGCAATACTAGTTCTTTTATGTATCATTCTAGCTAGCAACAAATACAAAATCACAGTATTCTTTTGCACATAAGCGATAAGGGTTTTATTGTGGCTCTTTGCGTGCGTCGGAAGTATCGTGCTTACTACAGCTTGAAAGTAAATGCTATCGAATTTAACACTTGTCGGAATAGCAAGACTTCAGAGCTTTGATTAAATGTTATGCAAGTCAAAAAATAGTTGCACAACACACATCAAAATTATTTTTATTAGTACAATTTCACTCATAATAACACTATTAAATGCAAATTATTAAAACAATATTGCATACAAAAGTCATAAGGGCTGAATATTAGAAAATAAAAGCTGCAAAGGGCCTTAACATAGAGATACATACATATACAGGTATATATATATATATATATATATGTGTACATATGTATTAATGTATTTATACGTGTATATATGTATTTACAGACATATATACACATGCATTTATGTATAAATGTGTCTTAAAATCTGGTTTGATGTTCATATAAGTTACAGTAATCAACAGGCACAATTTATTTTAACTAACAACACAAATTATTGTATTTTTTTTTTCATATTGAATATATTGTTAAAATATTCAGAGTATAGGTTACAAAAAGTATGTGAAACCCTAGGCATATAACAAAACCTAATTAGAAATTGGAAAACCTGGTGTCCAATTAATGAAATAAAATTGGAGGTGTAGGTTTGAGCTACTACTTTGACTTTTAAAAAAACACAAACATTTTGAGCTTGTTATTAACAAAATGCATCTGTTGATGTGAAAAATACCTTGCAAAAAAGGGCTTTCAGAAGACCTGTGATCAGGAATTGTTGCATTGCATAAAGCTGGAAAGAGTTACAAACATCTCAAAGAGTTTAGATATTCATCTGTCTACTGTTAGACAAATTGTCTATAAACGGAGACTATTTAGTGCTGTAGCTGCTCTCCCTAGAAGTGGCATGGCACCCAAGATTACTCAAAGGGCATGCCAGACAATTCTCGATGAGGTAAAAAAGAACCCTAGAGTGACAGCTAACAACTTGAAGAAGTCATTGGAACTGGTTAACATCTCTGTTCATGAGTCTACTTTATGGAAAACATTGAAAAGGCATGGTGTCTATGGTAGGACACCATGAAGAAAGCCGCTGATTTCCCAAAGAAAGGCCTCATGCCTGAAGTTTGCCAAAGACCACCTTAACACTCCATAACACTACTGGGAAAATGTTTTGTGGACTGATGAAACTAAGGTTGAGTTGTTTGGGAAGAACATGCAGCAATATTTATGGTGTAAAAAGGGTACTGCATGCCAAAATGAAACCATCATCCCAACTATTAGGTACGGTGGAAGGAGCATTATAATTTGGGACTGCTTTGCTGCTTCAGGCCTGGACCACTTGCCATCATCGAGAGAAAAATTAACTCCCAAGTTTAACAAGATATCCATAGGATAACATTAGGGTAGCTGTGTTCAAGCTAAAGCTCAGTAAAAGTTGTGTGATGCAGCAGAACAATGATCCTAAACATCAAAGTAAATCCACTTCCGAATGGCTTCAAAAAAAGAAAATCCGCCTTTTGGAGTGGCCCAGTCAGGGCCCAGACTTTAACCCCACAGCGAGGCTGTGGAATGGCCTCAAGGGAGCAGTTTAAACCAGACATCCTAAAAAGAACATGTAAAAAAAAGGAAAGCGCACAAAGAAGATTCAAGTGTAGATTTATTTAAAATACATGCAAATTAAAATCTACTTACATAAAGTGCAAGAATCAGAGCCCATAAAAAGGATGCAATATGCCTTGTGTATAACTGCTCATAGACCCAGGGAGACGGCTGGTTTCATCTCTCGCAAACCATGTATGCTCCATTGCTTTCTGGATTCCACCAGAGCTATGGTTGCAGTTCTCAAATAGGGCTTATGAGCAGTGTGGCCGACTGTAAAGACTGCCTTCCTGACAGGAGTGATAGAACTGGTAACCACGACACGTTTCTCCCGGTTATCGCAAGGCTTTCTCAAGAGGATTTTTGTCTAACGGCACCTTGTCAATATTACTCCTTTATAATGCCAAGTAATAAGCCCTGCCCTCAAGAGGAGTGACTATAAGTTAACCGCTATTGGTTGTTGTTTATAGCCAATCAGACTACTCAATTGTGGGGGCGGGGGTATATTCCGTTGGCTAAGAATGGATTGATCACTTCTAATCTTTAACATACGCAGGGATTAGATCGTTATAATTACCTGTTGGACCCTGTGTGTACTTAGAAACTATACCACATTGATTTCTAAAAACTACAATATGATTGGTTCTAGGATATATTGCCCCATATCACGGTTAAATATTATCATACATGATTTAAAAAATTAAATCATTAAACCTATCATTAAACAAACAAACAAACAAACAGTGCTACCAATATTCCTGATATACATAAATTATAAACTTGCATAAACTTACAAACAATATATAGTAAATATCAATTCAACATTAAAATAATATACATAATATTAAAACATAATAATTTAAACATCTTAATATATTAATGTACTGTTATAAAGTTAAAAACCCAGATGTTCTTTTGCAGAACCAGAATGATGAAACAAAAAAGGAATAAAATTATTAATCACAGTATAAAAACCTATTTCTTAAAAAATCCTAATTCATACCTCCTTTACATGTATGCTGCCATGTCTATGTCTATATTTAAACCTAAAAGATGTAGACTCTTTAGTTTATAAATCTAATAGGTTTCTAATTTTCTAAGTTCAAGAAGCCTATTATGTTTTGTGGGTGCTACCCAACCTATAACTTGTACTTTTAAAGATGGAGGGTTACCATTATGGTGATCCATAAAATGTTTGGCCACATTATGTTTGATTAGTTTTTCCTTAATACTGTAGATGTGCTCATTAACCCTACATCTGATTTGCCATTTTGTACGGCCCACATAAATTAGGCCATACCCACATTCTAATAAATAAACTACAAACGTGGATTCACAATTAATTTTGAAGCCAATCTTGAAGCTAACCATATTATCTGCATTTTTGAAAAATCTGGACCTATTCACATGGTTGCACATATTGCATCTAGATTTGGCACATTTCAAAATGCCCTTTCAATTGGAGAGCCAGTTTTTCCCTTGGTTATTCAGAGTTTTATGTTTTTCAACCTGCTAGGTGCTAGCAGGTTCTTTAAACTTCTTCCCTTTTTAAAATTGATATTGGGTTTATCATTCAGATGAGGTCCTGAAAGGGGATCTGCCTTGAGGATTGGCCAATATTTATTCAATATTCCCCTGATAGCATGTGCTCGCTCATTATATGAGATGGTAAATCTGATACAATAGTTATCTTCTCTTTTTTTTACTACTTAACATATTCACTTTTTTTGTTTTATCAATATATTTCTTTCTATTGACGTCTGGGAGGAATGTTTGGTAAAATTAAGGTTATAAGTGTTGGTATTCATGTATAGGACAACATCGTCTACTATATCATAGTCACCTTGCCATAAAATAATAATACCATTGATATAGAGTCCATATTTGTGTATATTACCTGCAAAGGGATTATTATTCCAAATATATTTGTTTTCAAAGGAATTTACATACAAGTTGCCATAGGACGGGTCAAAAGTCGTCCCCATCGCTGTGCTTCTTGTCTGTAAATAGTATTTCCCATCAAACACAAAATAATTGTGTGAGAGTACAAAACTTATATTGTCAAGCAAGAACTGCATGTTAATATCCGGAATGTTCCATTTGGATAACTCCTCCTCTATAGCCTTTACCCCCAATTCACGCGGGATACAGGTATAGAGGGAGGACACATCAAATGTAATCCAGCTCATTTTCTCTTTCTATTCTAAGCCTTCAAACATATTTATCATCAACTGTGTGTCCTTGAGGTGTGCCCTGGTGTTTTTTACAAAAGGCTGTAAGTAATAGTCGATATATTTGGACAGATTATCACACAAGTAATAATACCAGATACAATGACTTGATACCAGATACAATGGGTCTACCTGATGGATGTCTCGGGTCCTTGTGGATTTTAGGGAGATGATAAAATACTGCCGTATTTGGCTGAGATGCAAACAAAAATCTATATTCTTCATTGCTTATGATTTTATCATTTTTAGCTACATTAAGTACATTCCCCAATTCCTTCACAAATCTATTTGTTGGATCTTCTATTATTGTATAGGTGGTCTGATCATTTAGTAGATTAATTGCTTCTTGTAGATAATCCCCCCTACTCTGGATTACAATACCTCCGCCTTTATCGGCGGAATGGATAACAATGTTTTTATCCTCAGCTAATTTCTTGAGGGATTTTCTTTCCAGAATACTGAGGTTATCTTTATGTTTGTTAATAAAAATGTATTCATTTTTAAAGGGTTTTTCTGTCGCCTAGTACTAGTCTTGAAAACATAGAAATCTGGTCTCCCTGAGAACCTACAGGATTAAAAGTAGATTTGCCCTTAAAATGTGAGTGATGTATCTCCCTATTCATTTCATGTATGGATATTCAATAAATCTTCTTCGTTAGACTCAAACTGGGTCAGAGTATAATTCATGTCTCTCATGCTGTTGTTACTAACTAAATCTTTAAGGATATTTAAAGTATCTAAATCCCTGTATTCTAGTTGAGGGAAATTTCCGACAGGTGGATTAATTGGTTTTTTGTTAACGACAGCTCTGAGCCATCTCAGATTTTCCACTCTGGTGCTAACGACGGCTCAGAGCTGTCGCTAGCACTCTCCCACCTTGAGGGAGATCTAGGGGCTCCCACGCGCTCCTACCCCGGCGATCGGGCCTGTATAGTGACAGGCATCGCTGGGGCTTCATGTTATGTGCGGTGATGTCACGCGCAATGACGTGATGATGTCACCGCACAACTTTATTTATACTTAACAATGTTAAGTACAGGAGCAGGGGGCATGCTGCTTAGAAGCCTGTATCTCAAGCATCTAACCTTTCTAACAGTGTAAGTCTTGAGGATCTGGAAAAAAAAGTTAACATTTTTTTTTCAAAAAATACAAAAATAAAAATAATTCTTAAAAAAGCTAAGCACCCAGGTGGGAAAAGGGTTAAGGTAATTTTCCTGATAAACTTATGTACGCCTATAAACATTTCTAATTTGCTTGGTTTAGGGACAAATTTTAAGCCCTTTGTTAAGTAGTCGTATATCATTTGCATCTAGCTCTATATTTGCTAAATTAAAAATGTCTTTATTGGCCTGCTTCAATCCCTCCGTCTTCTCTCTGTTTGTCTAAATTTGTCTACCTGCTCTTCTCCCTCGTCTGGTTCTAAGGATCATTTTCTGGGTCTGGATTTCCCTAAGTTCCCTAGAGGTACATTCAGAAAATGTTCTATCTCCTGTTTTCTTGAATCTAAAAAAGATGTTTGGTTGCCCCTATTCTCTTTGGGTCTTGCTCCCCGAGACTCCCATTCATAGTCATTTTCATTAACTATATTTCTAGTTAATGGCTCGTATCTATTCTGATGTTTCGGGATCGGCCATTGGGAATGTATTTATTTGGGGTATTTACAGGACTTTTAGTTGGGGATATGCTGATCGTGGAAGAAAATCTTTCTATTCTGATGTGTCGGGATCGGCCATTGGGAATGTATTTATTTGGGGTATTTACAGGACTTCTAGTTGGGGATATGCTGATCGTGGAAGAAAATCTTTCCTGGGAACCCCTCTATTGTGTTGCCTATGATATGAATGCTGTTGAGAGAAGGCTTTTCCCCTGGATGTATATCCATAGGATGAAGCCTGATTGTCCATTCTGTTGCTGTATGACATATAGGTTTTCTTACTATGATTCATTGAATTCTCATCATACCGTGCTACACCCAAATTATTTGCTTGTGATCTATAGGTCATCTGGTTATTCTTGTTATTATTGTTATTAATAGTAGAAGGTTCATAATTAGATCTTCTATGATCCCCACCTGGTTTGTATGATTTTGTATATGTATATACTTTATTTTATTTGAAATCATTTAAATCCCTTACTAATTTCTGTTGTTTATTTATCATCAAATCCTTATCTTGTTGCTCTATTCTTGTCTGTGTGCTCTTGTTGCGACTGAACCATTTTGAGTCAGTTTTATATGGTTTTATTTTTTCAATAGTATTGTCAATTTTAACTTTATTTTTTTTCAAATCTATTTTCCCTGTATTTGATAAGTATCTTAATCAATTTCACTGAGCAGTCAAATAATGCTGTTTCCCACTCAGTGGTATATTCCACCTCCTCTAAATCAAATGAAGGTTTCTTGAACAATCGCAGACCCCTAGGGATCACACTATGTAAAATATAATTTTCTAAAAGAATCAGGTCTTTCCAGTCTCTAGAATCCTTTTCTAATATTTTTCTAATGTTTTGAAAACCACTTCTGGGTCCTCTGACATCCTAAAAATATGGCTGAGCTGAAGTAGTTCTGTAAGGAAGAGTGGTCCAAAATTCCTTCTGAATTGTGCAGGTCTAATCTGCAGCTACCGGAAACACTTGGTTGAGGTTATTGCTGTCAAAGGAGGATCGACTAGCTATTAAATTTAAGTGTTCACTTACTTTTTCCACAGCACTGTGAATGTTTAATGGGATATGTTAAATAAAGACATGAAATATTATAATTGTTTGTGTGTTATTAGCTTAAGCACATTGTGTTTCTCTATACTTGTGATTTTGATGAAAATGAGATGGTATTTATGACCAAATAATTCCAAAAGGTTCACATACTTTTTCTTGCCACTGTATAGACATATTCTGCTATGTGAAGTACATTGGAATGTGATATATTAATATTTCATGTCGGGTTAGCGCACTTGGTTAAAAGTGTTTGTGTTTGGGCGCGAGTATGGGTGTTTTTCCCCACTTTTAGTGCTCTATTAAAGTTTATGGGGAATACATTAACACAGTTGTGATATTCAAAGTTCAGCATTTGGGTTAGCGCTTGTGCGGAAAGTTGGGTTAGCGCTTGTGCGGAAACTTTTTCAACTAGTAATACGAGCGCTACCCGACGTGGACAAAAAAGCTTACTTCTAGTGGAGTTAACGTGCAAGTTGGGACAATAAATAGGTCTCCACTCATAATCTAGCCTATAGATAGAGTTTCTTCCACAGCCTGGCTATATTCTGCTTAGCACTACTTATAGCTAGTTGTAAAAAAACTGAATGTCATTTTGTGGGGAGTTTAGGTATAAAATGAAATAAAAAGATTAGGGGATAAGGCTGTAAATTGTTTTGAAGTACTCTATTTAAATAGTTACAGACTTTCTCCCAAAAAAATTTATTCTTAGTGCATGTCTGCCATAAATGATAATGGAAGCCTATTTGAATGTAACATCGATCACAGGCTCCTGAAAAAAACGTGTTTACATTTTTTTGGTGTTAGGTACAATCTTAGTAAAAAAAATTGTAGTAGTAGTAGCATAATTTGTAATAGTTGTTTTTTTGTTTGTTTGTTTTTCAATATCTTATTCCACTCCATAGAGGATAAAGTTTTTCTTAGTGTTAGGATTTTATCATTTTGTAACTTAGGTTTTTTATTTTTCATTTATTTTTGTTTTTAAAATAGTAATGTTAGGTTTTCGTATAGTTTAAGCTTAGGTATTTTTAATTCACAGGTAAGTTTTTATTTATTTTATGGTAGTTATATTGTAAGTTTGATTTAAAGTTAGGGGGTGTTAGGTTTAGGGGTTAATAGTTTAATTTAGTGTGTTGTAATGTAGCGTGGTGGCGGTTTAGGGGTTAATAGGTTTAGTATTAGCAATGTGGGGGACGGCGGTTTAGGGGTTAATAGCTTTATTATAGTAGTTGAGATGTGGGGGCCGTCAGCTTAGGGGTTAATGGGTTTATTATAGTAGTTGCGATGTGGGGGAGGCGGCAGTTTAGATGTTAATAGATTTATTTAGCATCGGCAATGTCGGGGGCGGTAGAATAGGGGTTAATAACTTTATTTAGTGTTGGCGATGTCGGGGGGGGCGACGGATTAGGGGTATTTAGACTAGGGATTTATGTTAGGGTTTTAGGTTTTTACATAACTTTCTTTTCCCCGTAGACATCAATGGGGATTGAGTTGTAGCGATCGCCATTCCAATATCGCAGGTGTTAGTTTTTTTCTAACACTTTCTCTCCATTGATGTCTATGGGGGAATACGTGCACGAGCACGTCAAGTCAGGCCTTGGCTTTTGTGCGGTATGGAGCTTAACGCACCATACCGCATAGCACAAGAATGTTTTTCAGTAACTTGTAATGGCAGCGCTATGGAAAGTGTGGTAGCGCTAAATTTTTAGCGTTATTTATGCACTGGGGTTAGCGCGCAACTTGTAATCTTGGTGATTGAGTATAAAAGGGAAATAGCATCCAGTATTGTCCCCTCTGTACAACAAAGTTTGTCAAAGGCTGTATGATGTCTGGTTAATAAAGATTTTCTCTTATATACAATTAAAAAAGTGATTTATTTGGCAATACCAATGATCAAACTGGCCTTCCCCTATATTAGCCATCTGGGATTTGGGTAACAGTTTAAATGAGTCTGTGAGAATATAGAATGGATATGAAAGAAAGTTTTTATTATTACAATTATTTTAGTAGTTTTGTGCAAATAATAGGAAAGAGTTAATTGGCAAATAAGAACAAAAAAAGGAAAAAGGGACTTTTACAGAAGATTATTTATTGGTTAGGATTAATTTTAGCAACACAGGGAAATATATTGCAAGTTTACTTTGTATTTCTCTTTTGTTTGTTAAAAACACAACTTTATTCATTCTTTTTCTCTTTTTTTTCATTCTCACTTTTGCCATTGTGTCAGTAGATGACAGCATGAGAGACTCTTGGCAAATTAACAAAAACTGTAAATTGGAATTTGTGATTAACTGAAAATATTCATCTAATTAATACCTTCTAACTCATTTTCTACTTCTGTTATGATAATTTAATCCAAAGTGTTGTTACACACAAAATGTATAAAAGAAAACGTGTTTATTCACCTAATTCATAATTGTTTTTGCTAAACCAACAGGGAGCTCTACAGGAATAACTGAACACATTTTTTTTTTTACCCTGAATTATTATGCAGATTTAGGTGACAAACTAAAATGTATTTGGCTTGTTTACTATAAGAGATTTAAGAACTTTATTATATGTAATTTTGTGCTTCATTTTTACTTTCTGGATCACATTTATAAATGGCCAGTCAAGGATGAAGATATATAACAAATTATATATATTACTATACTAATCTGCTTAACCACAATATGGTAACACCCATAATCTTCTAGTAGATGTTCTTGTAAGTTTTAAAGTTGTGTCTCCAGAAAATCAGAACGCATACGTCCCATGGAAATACTAAAGTTCTTTTAACCATTTTACTGCCAGAGAGGGCAAATTAAAATACTTGGAAGCTCTAGTGGTGAGGGGGTTAATGAACTATACTCTCTAAACCCCTACACCTAAACCTTATTACTATTTTATGGCCAACTATATTGCTGCTAGTATCATTTTGAAATTGGGAAATTTTGTGCGTTGACATTTCAATGTCACAATATTGTTGTCAGTGGACATTATATTAGACCTTAGCATGAATGGCTTGAAGAGAATTTATGATGAATTGTAAATGGGATGGTTGTCTCTGCATGCACTAAAGGCATCGTGCAAAGATCTAATCTTTCACTTCAATGGTTCACCTAATGCTTCATTAACTAATAATATGGAGCATGTTATAGCATTAAAATGCAGTAGTCAAGCCAATCTTAAGTAAAATACTAAACCAGTGCCATGCTTTGAGCTCTATAAGGCTTCATGATCCATCTTGACAGCTGAAGTTTGAAATAAGCATTATTATTGTTATTATTACTACATTTATTTATTATAAAACTCCAACATATTCGTACAATAAATACATCATATGGACAAAGCCCTGTATATATTAACATACTAATACAAAGAAGTTAAGGAATCTGGTATTGAGGAGACTTCAGTCTAGATGTAATGAAACAATAGAATAAACCTTAAAATATAATGCACATATACACAAAATAGGCGTCAAGAAGGTTAAAACCCAATCTTATAGAATGTGGAATGGGAAATAAATGCACTGCACTTGCCTCTACTTTCTCAGTTAGTTTTGTTTCTCCTTTTTTAATATCTTTATAAATAAAAGGTTTTTTTGTGAGCTTTAACCTTTTATCCTCTATTTAATCAACATATCATCTATATCATATCATATATATAAAATTCTGAACCTCTCAGTTAATTGGCTTTTCTAATGGAATTAAAGGGTTAACACTATACCTTGCATTCTTTATTTGATTTACTCTATCTGCTAATAAATATAAAGAGGATGACTGTACCAAAAGCTAATATTTTAGTGAAATGTCGCCCAATACCTACTCTTTATTAGTGAGGTGATGCGGCCTGTGTCACAAATACCTTGGGCTATAAACACTGGCTAAACCTTGGCCAAAATCTAATACCTGGTTGAGAGTACTTTGTATACAGACTACACATCTAGTTTCACTGTAGATATCGGATTTCTGGTATAGCTCTGTTGCTTTAGATTACAGAGAAGTAAGGCACAAAGCTCATCTCATTAATCTTTTACAGCTTTTGTGACCAGCTGTAAACAAATCCAGCTTTTCAATAATTAAAGGGCATTGCTAGACCTTAACACTCTTACTGCTGGAAACAATAAGTCAATCACAAATAACACCTGGGAATTGCCACTGTTAGGAAGTATTACACAATCATAGTCATGCTATAAGTAAAGTAAACTGACATGATTCTGATAGAGCATGCGATTAAAAACAATAATAAGAAAAATCACATTGCACTACAAATGTGTTCTCTTGTTATCCTTTGTTAAAGAGTAAACCTAGTTAAGCTCAGGACTGTGCAAGTGTCTTTATAACTCAATAGCAGTAGTGTTTGCAACAATGTAAAATATTGCTGCAAACATTGTTGCAAATACTTCTGCTATAGGGGCCTATTTAACAAATGTCATGTCTGACAGACATCTCTGAATGCGGAGAGCAATACGTTCTCCGCATTCAGCATTACACCAGTAGCTCTTGTGAACTGCTGGTGCAACGCCACCCCCTGCAGATTCACGGCCAATCGGCCGCTTGCAGGGAGTGTCGATCAACCAGATCGTATTCAATCGGGTTGATTTCCTGTGATCTCTGTCCGCCTCCTCAGAGCATGTGGACAGGTTATGGAGCAGCGGTCTTTAGACCACTGCTTCATAACTGGTGTTTCTGGCGAGTCTAAAGGCTCGCCAGAAACATGGCCCTTCAAGCTCCATACAGAGCTTGATAAATGGTCCCCATAGATTGCATGCTTTAGAGAGAGCCTACCTGTTTTTTTTTTTAATTGCATGTTCGCTCTATCTATAAAATGAAGGCTTAATTTGAACTTTAACGCCCTTTTAATTGTACTGTGTTGCATAGTGACCATGGCATGTTCCCAGAAAATGCCTGACCATGAATAAATCTGCTCCAAGCCTTTATTGCCCTCTCAGACACAGCAATCTCCTCCAAGGCACAGCAAAGTGTCATCACAGTTCATTACCCAAGGATACCTTAGTGGCAGTCTGGCTGTGCTTGCAGCACCATCATCATTCAGTTCAGCTTTGGCAGTCTCAGAGGGGGAAACTCCTGTTTAGAGATAGATGTGAGCTTTTTATGCACAAGAATGCTCAAGGGTGCGTGCCTATTACTGAACTGCATTTCTCTCTCTAGAACTCACAAGAATACTTCTAAATCTAATGACTTTTAGAGAAGCTATTTTTTATTTTTTATGGATAAACTGCATCAGTCATTTTCTGAAATAAAGAATTATTTTTTTTTTTATGTAAAAAGAGTATAACTAGAGGAAAAACAGAAATCAAAGAACATGAAAAGACCACATTTACTATCATGAATATGACAGGCCAGCAATGAAAAATATTAAAGGGACTGTAAACACCTTGACATTTTTTATATAAAATATATAAAGTTATGCGTAATGAAACAACTTTGCAAAATATTTTCATTATTTATTTTGCCATCTTTTAATGTAATTTAATAATGAATATTGAAAAATGTCTAATTCTTATAACTTGAAATTCACCCTGCTGACTTATCAAATCTATCTGCTAATATATATACTTAATTAGCTTTATCAGATAACAAGTGCAAAACAATGCACTTTATACTAACATTATGACAGGGGCTAGCCACCAATCAGCAAGCACTACCCAGGGTGCTAAACCAAAAATGGAACAGCTCCTAAGCTTACATTTGTGCCTTTTCAAATAAAGATAACAAGAGAATGAAGAAAAATTGATACTAGTAGTAAATGAGAAATTTGCCTTAAATTGCATGCTCTATCTGAATCATGAAAGAATTGGGTTTAATATCCATTTAAACTTGCACCCTCCTTCTACATGTTCTACATGCTAACTTAACCTGGCACAATGAGCTACCTAGGTGCCTATATAAGTGCACAATGAGCTCATAGGTGCTTATATAAGTGCACTGTATGAGTCTTTCTGTTTATTTTGTAGACAATTTACAATATTCACAAACCACCTACAATTTTAGGCAGCCAAAGACTATCTTGTGTTTAGGATTCCTGCCAATGCACTTATAAAACACCAGTAATATTTATTCCTGCATCTCTATTATATAAATAGTTGACATAATGGTGTTTGTGTAGACCCTAACACAAAGAATATTTAAAGGACTGCTGAAGTACATCCACCACTTTCAAACATTAGATTCCTTTCTTTCATGAACAGAGACCATGACTCAGATCATATTGATGCCAGCATCTCTGTATTTCAATATTTTTCTTTCAGTCATTAAAAACAGAGACTTTGGCACAAGGAATATATGGACAGATGCTATTTTGGTCTACGGAAGAAGACTACATTTTTTTTAGTCATAACTAACAGTCAAATAAACCTACAAGGCAACATTTTTATTAGCTAAATAGCACTCAGTTTATTAGCTACACAGGAAAATAACATAGCAAATGACAAACATATACTGATTCAGATTTACACATAGTGACAGCTACCCCTTCAAACTAATGCAGCTATTAATTTTATTTTTAAAGACAGATTTTTCAAATTGCAACAGATTTATTATAACAAACCATAATCCATCCGCGGGGAATTCACTTGCTAGGTTTGTAAAATCATTTGATGAAAAGTTAACAGATTGGGGCCGATTTATCTCTGAACGGAGCTTGATGCCCCTTGTTTCCGGCGAGTCTTCAGAAAACAAAGTTATGAAGCAGCGGACTAAACACCACTGCTCCATAATTTGTCCGCCTGCTCTGAGGCTGCGGACAGAAATCAACCCGATCGAATATGATCGGGTTGATTCGCACCCCCTACTAGCGGCCAATTGGCAGCGAATCTGCAGGGGGTGGCACTGCACCAGCAGTTCATAAGAACTGCTGGTGCAATGATAATTGCAGAGAGCGTATGCTGTCAGCATTTATTGATGTTCAGGGGACATGAAACGAGAAAGAGAGAGAAAGAGAGAGAGAGAAAAAGAAAAAAAGAGAGAAAGAGAGAGAAAAAGAAAAAGAGAGAAAGAGAGAGAAAAAGAGAAAGAGAGAGAAAAAGAGAAAGAGAGAGAAAATGTAAAAGAAAAAGAGAGAGAAAAAGAAAGAGAGAAAGAGAGAGAAAAAGAAAAAGAGAAAGAGAGAGAAAGAGAAAAAGAAAAAGAAAAAGAGAGAGAAAATACAAAAGAGAGAAAAAGAAAGAAAAAGAAAAAGAGAGAAAGAGAGAGAAAAAGAGAAAGAGAGAGAAAAAGAGAAAGAGAGAGAAAATGTAAAAGAAAAAGAGTGAGAAAAAGAAAGAGAGAAAGAGAGAGAAAAAGAAAAAGAGTGAAAGAGAGAGAAAGAGAAAAAGAAAAAGAGAGAAAATACAAAAGAGAGAAAAAGAAAGAAAAAGAAAAAGAGAGAAAGAGAGAGAAAAAGAAAGAGAGAAAGAGAGAGAAAAAGAAAAAGAGAGAGAAAAAGAAAAAGAAAAAGAGAGAAAGAGAAAGAAAAAGAAAAAGAAAAAGAGAGAAAGAAAAAGAAAAAGAGAGAGAAAAACAGAGAAAGAAAAAGAAAAAGAGAGAAATATAGAGAAAAAGAAAAAGAGAGAAAGAGAGAGAAAAAGAAAAAGAGAGAAAGAGAGAGAGAAAAAGAGAGAGAGAAAAAGAGAGAGAGAAAAAGAAAAAGAGAGAAAGAGAGAGAAAAAGAAAAATAGAGAGAAAAAGAGAGAAAGAGAGAAAAAGAAAAAGAGAGAGAGAGAAAGAAAAAGAGAGAGAAAAAGAAAAAGAGAGAAAGAAAAAGAGAAAGAGAGAGAAAAAGAAAAAGAGAGAAAGAGAGAGAAAATTAAAAAGAGAGAAAGAGAGAGAAAAAGAGAAAGAGAGAGAAAATGTAAAAGAAAAAGAGAGAGAAAAAGAAAGAGAGAAAGAGAGAGAAAAAGAAAAAGAGAGAAAGAGAGAGAAAGAGAAAAAGAAAAAGAAAAAGAGAGAGAAAATACAAAAGAGAGAAAAAGAAAGAAAAAGAGAGAAAGAGAGAGAAAAAGAGAAAGAGAGAGAAAAATAGAAAGAGAGAGAAAATGTAAAAGAAAAAGAGTGAGAAAAAGAAAGAGAGAAAGAGAGAGAAAAAGAAAAAGAGAGAAAGAGAGAGAAAGAGAAAAAGAAAAAGAGAGAGAAAATACAAAAGAGAGAAAAAGAAAGAAAAAGAAAAAGAGAGAAAGAGAGAGAAAAAGAAAGAGAGAAAGAGAGAGAAAAAGAAAAAGAAAAAGAGAGAAAGAGAGAGAAAAAGAAAAAGAGAGAAAGAAAAAGAAAAAGAGAGAGAAAAACAGAGAAAGAAAAAGAAAAAGAGAGAAATATAGAGAAAAAGAAAAAGAGAGAAAGAGAGAGAAAAAGAAAAAGAAAAAGAGAGAAAGAGAGAGAGAAAGAAAAAGAAAAAGAGAGAAAGAGAGAGAGAAAAAGAGAGAGAGAAAAAGAAAAAGAGAGAAAGAGAGAGAAAAAGAAAAATAGAGAGAAAAAGAGAGAAAGAGAGAAAAAGAAAAAGAGAGAGAGAGAAAGAAAAAGAGAGAGAGAAAAAGAAAAAGAGAGAAAGAAAAAGAGAGAAAGAGAGAGAGAGAAAAAGAAAAAGAGAGAAAGAGAGAGAAAAAGAGAAAGAGAGAGAAAAAGAGAAAGAGAGAGAAAATGTAAAAGAAAAAGAGAGAGAAAAAGAGAGAAAGAGAGAGAAAAAGAAAAAGAGAGAAAGAGAGAGAAAGAGAAAAAGAAAAAGAGAGAGAAAATACAAAAGAGAGAAAAAGAAAGAAAAAGAAAAAGAGAGAAAGAGAGAGAAAAAGAGAAAGAGAGAGAAAAATAGAAAGAGAGAGAAAATGTAAAAGAAAAAGAGTGAGAAAAAGAAAGAGAGAAAGAGAGAGAAAAAGAAAAAGAGAGAAAGAGAGAGAAAGAGAAAAAGAAAAAGAGAGAGAAAATACAAAAGAGAGAAAAAGAAAGAAAAAGAAAAAGAGAGAAAGAGAGAGAAAAAGAAAGAGAGAAAGAGAGAGAAAAAGAAAAAGAGAGAGAAAAAGAAAAAGAAAAAGAAAAAGAGAGAAAGAGAGAGAAAAAGAAAAAGAGAGAAAGAAAAAGAAAAAGAGAGAGAAAAACAGAGAAAGAAAAAGAAAAAGAGAGAAATATAGAGAAAAAGAAAAAGAGAGAAAGAGAGAGAAAAAGAAAAAGAAAAAGAGAGAAAGAGAGAGAGAAAGAAAAAGAAAAAGAGAGAAAGAGAGAGAGAAAAAGAGAGAGAGAAAAAGAGAGAGAGAAAAAGAAAAAGAGAGAAAGAGAGAGAAAAAGAAAAATAGAGAGAAAAAGAGAGAAAGAGAGAAAAAGAAAAAGAGAGAGAGAGAAAGAAAAAGAGAGAGAGAAAAAGAAAAAGAGAGAAAGAAAAAGAGAGAAAGAGAGAGAGAAAGAAAATGAAAAAGTGAGAAAGAGAGAGAAAAAGAAAAAGAGAGAGAAAAAGAGAAAGAGAGAAAAAGAAAAAGAGAGAAAGAGAGAGAAAAAGAAAAAGAGAGAAAGAGAGAGAAAATTAAAAAGAGAGAAAGAGAGAGAAAAAGAAAAAGAGAGAAAAAGAAAAAGAGAGAGAAAAAGAAAAAAGAGAGAAAGAGAGAGAAAAAGAGAAAGAGAGAAAAAGAAAAAGAGAGAAAGAGAGAGAAAATGAAAAAGAGAGAAAGAGAGAGAAAAAGAAAAAGAGACAGAGAGAAAGAAAAAGAGAGAAAGAGAGAGAAAAAGAAAAAAAGAGAAAGAGAGAGAAAAAGAGAAAGAGAGAAAAAGAGAAAGAGAGAGAAAAAGAGAGTAAGAGAGAGAAAATGAAAAAGAGAGAAAGAGAGAGAAAATGAAAAAGATAGAAAGAGAGAGAGAAAGAAAAAGAGAGAGAAAAAGAAAAAGAAAAAGAGAGAAAGAGAGAGAAAAAGAGAGAAAGAGATAGAAAACGAAAAAGAGAGAAAGAAAAAGAAAAAGAGAGAGAAAAAGAAAAAGAGAGAAAGAGAGAGAAAAAGAAAAAGAGAAAGAAAAAGAGAGAAAGAGAGAGAGAAAAAAAAAGAGAGAGAGAGAGAGAAAAAGAAAAAGAGAGAAAGAGAGAGAAAAAAGAAAAATAGAGAAAGAGAGAGAAAAAGAAAGAGAGAGAAAAAGAAAAAGAGAAATAAAAAGAGAGAAAGAGAGAAAAGGAAAGAGAGAGAAAAAGAAAAAGAGAGAAAGAGAGAAAAAAAGAAAAAGAGAGAAAGAGAGAAAAAGAAAAAGAGAAAAAGAGAGAGAAAAAGAAAAAGAGAGAAAGAGAGAGAAAAAGAAAAAGAGAGAAAGAGAGAGAAAAAGAAAGAGAGAGAGAAAGAGAAAAAGAGAAAGAGAGAGAAAGAGAAAGAGAGAGAAAAAGAAAGAGAGAAAGAAAAAGAGAGAGAAAAAGAAAAAGAGAGAAAGAAAAAGAGAAAGAGAGATAAAAAGAGAAAGAGAAAGAAAAAGAGAGAAAGAAAAAGAAAAAGAGAGAAAGAGAGAGAAAAAGAGAAAGAGAAAGAAAAAGAGAGAGAAAAAGAGAAAGAGAGAGAAAAAGAGAGAAAGAAAAAGAGAGAAAGAGAGAGAAAAAGAGAGAAAGAAAAAGAGAGAAAGAAAAAGAGAGAAAGAGAGAGAAAAAGGGAGAAAGAAAAAGAGAGAAAGAGAGAGAAAAAGAAAAAAGAGAGAGAGAAAAAGAAAAAGAGAGAAAGAAAAAGAAAAAGAGAAAAAGAGAGTGAAAAAGAGAAAGAGAGAGAAAAAGAGAAAGAAAAAGAGAGAGAGAAAAAGAAAAAGAGAGAAAGAAAAAGAGAGAAATAGAGAGAAAAAGAAAAAGAGAGAAAGAGAGAGAGAGAAAAAGAAAAAGAGAGGAAGAGAAAGAAAAAGAGAGAAAGAAAGAAAGAAAGAAACTAGGTTAATGCTGTCAAAGTCCCCATGGTGTTTAAAGGCACATTGTATTAAAACAAAAAAGAGAAAGAGAGAAAGAGAGAGAAAAAGAGAAAGAGAGAGAAAAAGAGAATAATAGAGAGAAAAAGAAAAAGAGAGAAAGAGAGAGAAAAAGAAAAAGAGAGAAAGAAAAAGAAAAAGAGAGAAAGAAAGAAAGAAAGAAACTAGGTTAATGCTGTCAAAGTCCCCATGGTGTTTAAAGGCACATTGTATTAAAACAAAAATACTATCCTATATTTGAAAAATCATCAATCAAACATTTTTAAGCTGTCCAATTATATACACTGGTGATTTAGATCATGGCCCATCTTACATAAAACCATAATTATATATATATATATATATATATATATATATATATATATATATATATATATATATATATATATATATATATATTAAGAAAACCTCATTGTGCTAGATTCATTGAAGCCCATTAGGATGCCAAGGTGTCTTAGTGTTAAGCTATTAGATACATGGATCAAAATAACCACACTTACTTTGCAACATAAAACTAAATGTATATTGATAACACTTAAAAAGACATATTGGCCAGAGGTATGTGCATGTAGCATATCTACCAATAGGGTTGTCAGGTGTCCAGTATTCAACTGGATAGTCCAGTATTTTAGCAGAATGCGAAGTAAAATCTTCACAAAAATTCTGGACATTTAAAAGTCCATGGGTTTTAGATACATGGAAAAGGCCTCCTATGTATTAATGTACTAAAAATATGTATAAGAAAGAAATGAGTGACAGTCAAGGAGGTCAGATGACTACTATTTGTAGTGCCATAGATGAAGATATAAAATGGTTGATCTGTATCTTACTGGCAGACATGGGGTAAAAAAATTGCTCAAATGTGAAAAATGTACTTGGTTGGATCAAACATGGTGGTCATTGTGTGAACCCAGCTACCATCATGCCAACTCACCAAGAGATTGTCCAGTAGGTTTGCGATGGACATCTGGCAAACCTATCTACCCAGAAGCTACCATAAGAGCACTGCAAATGGGTTAAAGCAGTGGTACATTTAATTGTGCTACCCCTGAACTTGCTACCCCCGAACTTGCTACCCCTATCAATTTGAACTCATATTTGCCTCATATTTCTCACAACAATAAGTCAGGGATGCATGGAGGAGTCAGCTGTCCTAAATAAACATTCATAGATCTTTGATTAGTTATTAAATAAAACATTTGGAGAACAACAGAGTGACAAGGCATATAGCTGAAAAACCAATCAGGGACCAGCCATATTATGCACCAGGCCTGCTAGGCAACATAATCTTAAAAGGATGTTAACCACCTCTTGTTTTTATGTAAAAATTGTGCTTGACCCATGCTCCCAAGAGAGACTACACGAGCTAATTCTGTAACCTGCAAATGATGCAAACTAGTAGCTGGTTTATGCAATTGTAAAATTTTAAAAACCTATGTGAAATAATTTATTTTGTGGTGTGTGAAACAAGGGCCAATTTTTAAGCAAAAGGCCTCTAATTATCCATTTAACTGACTTTGTAGGAATTAAACATATTTACTAAGGGACCTTCTTGTAATAATAAAACAATCTAATGAATAAGGGCATTTTATTATTCCACTAACAAATGTAAGTTTAAGATATGATATCGCAGTAAGTGTCAGTTCCACAGGGAGTGGAAAGAGTCTCAACAGAGCTGCATTTTATTTTTCAAACAATATTTATTAGTAATTAACTTAAAGGGGCATGTTATATAAATGCTGAAGCACATGATACAGGATATATGTAAAAAGCTGGCTAGAAAATATCACATGAACATCTCTTTATAAAAAAGCAAGATATTTTTTTCTCAAAATTCCCTAAGTAGCCACATCCCATTCTTAAAGGGGGGGTTAAAGGGACATGAAACTCAAAACTTTTCTTTCATGATTCAGATAGAGAATACAATTTTAAAAGAGGTTCTGAATTTACTTATATTATCACATTTGCTTTGTTCTCTTGTTATTCTTTGTTGAAGAGATATCTAGATAGGTAGTGTGCACATTTCTGGTGCACTACAGGACAGGAAATAGTGCTGCCATCTAGTGCTCTTCATAATGTATAACATTGTTGCAAAACTCCTGCCATATAATACTGAAGACACGTGCACACTCCTGAGCTTGCATTCCTGTATTTCAATAAAGGTAACAAGTAAATTAAGAAAATTTGATAATAGTAGTAAATTGAAAAAATTTTAAAATTGTATTTTCTATCTGAATCATGAAAGAGAAAGAAAAAAAGAATTGGGTTTGAATACCCTTTAAGCAGCCAATCAAGATGGTTTTCTCAGGGCTTGTAAGGGAGCGTGCATCTGGCAAGTGCAGGGGCAGTCACTATATTTTCCTCTTCAGTTTAAGTCTAATATAAAATCTCATGAGATCACTGTATTAAAGTATGAGCTCAGCACTTAGGATGCTGATTGGCTGTTGTTTTTTCACCATGCAGATTATAGTAAAACAGAATAGCTTAAAGGGACATGAAACACAAATATTTTCTTCCATGATACAGATAGAGCACACAATTTTAAACAACTTTCTAATTTACTTCTATTATCTAATGTGCTTCATTTTCTTGAAATCCTTTGCTGAAAATCATATCTAGATAGGCTCAGTAGCTGCTGATTGGTGGCTGCACATAGATGCCTCGTGTGATTGGCTCACCCATGTGCATTGCTATTTCTTCAACAAAGGATATATAAAGAATGAAGCAAATTTGATAATAGAAGTCAATTGGAAAGTTGTTTAAAAGTTTATTCTCTGTCTGAATCATGAAAGAAAAATTTTGGGTTTAGTGTCCCTTTAAGGATAACTATCTTCTTTAGAGATGTCTATGTAATATATTCTAATAAGCTTTTTACAGATATGCTGCCTCTCTTTCAATTGATTTTGCATGTTTTTGTCTCTTAAAGGGTTCTCTAACATTCAAAAGTATCTTTAGTACCAGGTCTCTTTAAAGGGACTTGAAATCCAAATATTTTAAACATCTTTCAAATCTACGTCTATTATCTAATTTGTTTTATTTTCTTAGTATCTTTTATTGAAAATAATAGCTAAGTAGGCGCAGGAGCTGTCAGCTTGCTGATGATTGGTGGTGGAACACATTTGCCTCATGCCATTAGCTCACCTGATCTGTTCAGCTAGCTCCTAGTAGTACATTGCTGCTCATTCAACAAAAGATGCCAAGAGAATGAAGCAAATTTGTTAATAGAAGCAATATGGAAAGTTGTTTAAAATGGTGTGCTCTGTCTTATTCATAAAATATATTTTTTTTGTGTTTCATGTCCCTTTAAGTTAGAAAAGCATGTAACTAGATTGCCCTAACTTTTTTTTATCTCTCTCTCGTTTTTTGTTGTGTTTTGTTTGTTTTTTTAACTACAGCTGTAGACTGGCAGTCAAAACGATTATAAAACCCACTTTATGAAATGACAGGATTAGGAGGTCTTATTTTAAATAACAATGCATGGTGTCATAATGAATTTTTTATTTTTTAACACAAAATTTCTGTGATATTGTTTAGTTTTTTTTTTATTGTTTTTTGTTGTTGTCAGGATTATTACCAGTCTCCTAATTAATGCTTTACCAACTCAAACAAGATTCTTTTAAAATTTGCGTGCAAGTCTGTTCTCATTTAAAGGAAAATAGGATTTTCAGTTGCAAACATTCTGTTCCAGTAAATAAAGAGCTTGATGCAAGCTCTGCTTGAAACGTTTCAATCTGCTCACAGAACTGTAACCCATTCTGCTCACAGTGGTCAGAATGAAGCTAATCTAAATTAAAATCCCTCTACTGTATTGCACTCAGCATCCCAAGCGATTGATAAATCGGGAAAATACAAGAAGTGAGCTTTCAACTATATCAGGTTGCTCTCACGAGACAGGGGTGTGACAGGCTTCACTGCTTCTGAAAATGAAGTGTATCAATACAGCAGATAATTTAAGGTCTGTGGACCAGTTGAAAGTATTGATTTAAATAGTTGCTTTTTGGAAGACAAGTGTGACAATAGAACTTTATAAATGCCCATTAGCACTAGAGTATGAAATAAAAAAGCAATAAGGATACATGTAATAGCAATATCTATCTGTCTGATTAGCTAACTAATTTTTGTGCCAGGCATAAAACTGACTCTAGGACAAGGGAAGTGACAACTTGGACACTTTGTTACTGCACCCAAAATGAACATGTCTTCCTCTAGAGAAATCTATAGATAGTTAATTAATTTGTTTGCAAACATCATTCAGAATGTTATATAGCACATTTTTGTACCCAAAATAATAAGAATGTGGTATAAGCCATTAAATCCTTTTGGCTTGGCATTAAATAAAGTCAGTTTAATGTATCCTTTAAAACAGAGTTAATTTGTAATCCCATCTATATAACTATAAATATAACAAATACAAAAGTCACTTTAACACCATAATCAAACTGACTCCTGTATTCTAAGCACAACAATCTACATGTTACAATTTTATCTCTATTTTTATCAGCAAAATGAATAAACCAATTTCAAGTAATTTATGTTACATGAATACATACAAACATAACAAAACATATGTATTACGGAATATATTATTCATGAGATTAAAATTATATCCAAAATATGTCAATATCAATTTTTTTTTATTCATTGACACACATCCTTGTGTGTGCCCCTCAGCTGACACAAATATTTTGGAATGTACCATGTTTCATTTTATGTGTTGCATTTTAGTGCATATGCTTCAGTATTTTAAAGGGTCATTACCAGAAGAAATGATCCACAGCACATTGCACCTGGGCAAATCACTAGCAGCAGTTTGGATGACAGCATAACTTACCTTCTCTGCATACTTGAACTTGACATAAAACCAGCTGGATTTGATCATTGTCTCGCAACTTGACCTCTGAGGTAAATATATGTAAAGATCCAAGCAATGCTGCTATAAAGAATTATCCCAGTTTGCAATAACCGTCACACACCAGGAAGGACAAAGCCTCGGTATCCCTGTCTGCTGCCCACTATACCCTGCTGCGATCCAGTGCTCTGGAAGCAATGTGCTCAGTGAATGCACGGCACTGTGTTGCTCTGTCAGCTTGGCTGCCTGACAAGAGAATTCCTCAAATGGACTTGAGTTGTGTTCATCACAAATGGCACATGTCAGTAAGCCAGGAGGAGGCTGGCTTCAGACCTGGCAGCATCCCATGAGTATGACCTCCCTCCAGTGAGATGAATAATGAATTCCAGCACTTCCCTCCAGACAGAGATTAACACCTGGCTAAACATTATTCTGACAACATGCTGCCCAGTCAGAGATCCTGGTGCGAAAAGATTAACTCTTCTAAGCCTTAGTAATGCTTGTCTATTCTCCCTGCCATGTGCCCACCTCTGAGTGTGGAAGCAGTATCACAGCAAAACAAAATATATCAAAAGGCTCAAAAATGTCCTATTATTTTTTCCAATTTACATGTCTCGAGAGAATCAATACATTGTAAGTAAAATTCACTAAGCTTGTAATCCTTACAAGCACATTCAATTTTACACAAAAAGAAAAAAAAAACCTTTTGCTTCTTAAAAAAACACATTAGTGGTTTAGCAGCAAAATAAATTTATTCAAAGCAGGAACATCAAATAAATGTGTAATAGTGATAACTTAATTCAAATTATTTTCAAGGGATTTATATCCACCTAGAAATATCTGTACACTAGGGGGTCTATTTATGTAGGTGCAGACAGACATGATCTGCTATATTGAATCATGTCCGCCGCACATCGATAAATGCCGACAGCATACGCTGTGGGCATTTATCATTGCACCAGCAGTTTAGGTTACCTGCTGGTGCAATACCGCCCCCTGTAGAGTCACGGTCAATCAGCCACTAGCAAAGGTGTCAATCAACCCGATCATAGTCGGAACTGAAGCGGAGAGGGTCAGAAGCAGCCTCCACTGCTTCATAAATAGACCCCTAGGTGTAGTTGCACTTAGTGCTACAGAAATATATGTTTTCCTTAGTTTTATGTGTAGCTATGAAATGTGGTGCATTGCTAAAGATGGATCAATGTGTAGAAAAACAGATACATTGGCCTGTATTCACTAAGGTTACAGAGATATGCAATCAACAATGTTTACTAAATAGTAGATTGCAGATTTAATGCTTTAAGTAGCTCTGTCAATCTAAGTGAGTCAGATTTATAAGATAATGGCCTAGATTCAATAACTAGTTGTGAAATTTATATATTTTGGGGGAGAAAAGTTGACAAAAGATCACAACTCAAATTGCAAAATTCAAAAAGTGTGTTCATGCCCCTCATCATGCACAATTTGTGAATTAATCTCTTTTAAAATCAAAGGATAAACATCTGTCTTGTAACCTCTCTGGACAAAGATGCCTTCAAAATGTTATAAAACAAATGAATGAAAATGAGAAACCTCGCTCTCAGTGAACATGATCTCACCTGTAAAACAAGACCCCTGGGCAACCTCACAAATATTAATTTAGCTCAGTATAGGAACCGAAAAGTTATAACACACTGCAGATTTCTGCCATCTACTAATTTTCTGGTAGCTACCTATGGAAAGAGAAAAGTGCCACACTTAAAAAGTTATTTTAAGAGGAGCTGGTCCTTTCATACCTGCAATCTTAAGACCCAAATCCACAAAACATGTAAAACCATTATGTCATCATATTCATGTTTTCCTACTTCCAACTAATAAAAAGTCTAATGGTGTCAAATCATTGTTGGTCCCTATATACAGGTAAACTACAATAGTAGAGCTTTATGATATTTGTTAAGGGTATTAGGGTTCATTTTTATTTTATGAAAGGCGTATGATGTTCATTTTCATCTCATTCAACTCACACTGTTTATGGAATCTTCCTAATTATGAATGTATTATACATTATCATTTATTACAGATCATGTAGGAAGCTTTATTGCAATGGCATAAGTGATTACATAATATATAGCATTTATAAAAAAATAAATATTTCATGATATTTATTTAATAAAGTGTCTCCATTGAACATACAGATCAAAAAGCTAAAACATACTGTCAGATGCTCTAATGAAAGTCCCATAGAAATCACAACCCGCTCTTTTTAACAGGTCACAAATCTGTCTAGAACTGTGACATCTAAAGGCTCAGTGTTCTCATGTTATTGAAAGGTTCCTCCCATGACACAGAGCTGTAAAAGTGATCTACGGAGCTGGAGCTCCTTGTTACTCCCACAAAATTACTGGATGTGATCTAAAAGCAATATCACAGCCTTGTCAAGCGTTTCACTACTAATTAAAAGGAATATAAAAGCATTGGAACTGTATGGATTTTTGTATTATCATCTCTTATTACAGCATAGAGTAATCCATTTCTCAATTATCATTTAACCATCATTTCTAGCTCTGCAAATCTCAATTGTTAATGTATCTTTCATTTGGTAGCAACAATTTCTTTAAACATATAAAAAAAGGTATGGAGAAGAATAAAAAGACAAATGTAAGATTCAAGAAAATATAAGATAAAATTCCACAGTAAAATCACAACCCATTGTGCATTAATAATTCCTGTTGTGTTTAGAAAACTGAAATACAGAGTAAGAGCAAAATAAGTGATTAACAAAATAATAAAACATGCTTTTTATGATTACTTTTTATTGTTCAGTGAAGCAGCGCATTGTAAAAACAGAAAACAGCTAATAAGCAATACCAGTACAGTAGAATGTTATGTATAGTGATACATAATGTTCACTAATCATTAAAGGGCCATTATAATCAAACAATGGCATGTTCTAATGGACTATCGACCCTGCAATGATGGTCTCGAGCAGAACCCGCTGCTGAGCCAATCTGTAGCACTAATTGCACATCTGAGTTGTGCAACTAGCACTGCTGATTGCATCAGTGATGGGTTTTGCTTGGGACCAGCAGTTCACTGCAGGGGTTAAATAAACAGTAGAACAAATTGATTTTATTGAGAATGGTTTGAAAATAAAATATACTGTGCATAGCCTACTAATTTAGTTTCAGGAGCGTGCACTATATTTTAGACATGTGCGTTTTGTTTCATTCTGAATTGAAATTTTGACTAATTCGACAAATTCGGAGATTCAATTCGAATTTCTGAATTACCCTAGCAACGAAACTAAACTAATCCGAATGCATTTGTAACTAGTGAATCTGAATTAGTTCAGATTTATTTGTTACATTCGAATGGCCATGGACTAATCACAATTCAGTATAAAACAACAACAACTAACAACAACTAATAACAACACTAATACTAACAACAACAACTAACAACAATTCTAATACTAACAATAACAACTCTAATACTAACAATAACAACTCTAATACTAACAATAACAACTCTAATACTAACAACAACAACTCTAATACTAACAACAACAACTAACAACAACTAACAACAATTTGTGTAACTTGGAACCATCTGAATCAACAAAACACATACCGAACTTATGAATGTATTAATCGAATCCGAAATGAATACATCCAAATACATCCAAATTTATTCGAATTCAAATAAAGACAAAATTAATACATTCGAATGTATCCAAATTCCAATCGATCTGAAACTAAATTTGAAAAAATCCGAATCAGTCCGAAACAAACCAAAACAAATTTTTCTGCTGCGCACATGTCTACTATATTTATAACATAGTGCTTCAGATGCAAAATTCTCCTGAGGCTGTATTAGTTTGCAGTCATTGGGAAAGAACTAAGCGGCCGATATATCAAGGTGCGAATGGCCCCTGATGCCCCTGTTTCTGCATGAGCCTTCAGGCTCACCGAAAAAAGCAGTTAAGAAGCAGCAGTTTTAAGACTGTTGCTCCTTAACTGGTCTGCTGCCTCTGAGGCTGCGGACATCAATCTGCCCCATCCTATATGATCGGGTTGATTGACACCCCCTGCTAGTGGCCGATTGGCCGCCAATCTGCAGGGGGAGGCATTGCACAAGCAGTTCACCAGAACTGCTTATGTAATGTTAAATGCCAACAGCATATGCTGTCGGCATTCAGCGAAGTCTGGCGGACATGATACACTACAGAGTATCATGTCCGCCAGACATTAGTTAATCACCCCCTAGTGTCAACAATAGAAAAATTGCATTTGATAATAAAAGTAATTATTTTTTTTAAACTGTACTATCGAAATTATCAAAATTATCAATGTTTAGTTTTGACTTTCATGTTTTGACTTTGTCATATATCTAACAAGTTAGTGAATCTAAATAGTAAAAACCAAAACTCACATGAATGTCAGAGTTTTTATTCACGTTCAAATGTAAGAACGTAAATTTATTTTATGTAGTACATTAAAAACTGAATATGTTTTTTTTACCATACCATTAGATCATGTGTGCCACTCTCAAAGAATGCAGCCCCATTAATAGTTTAGCTGAAGATCTATTAACCATGAAAAAATGTGATTGTGTTATTCTTTTCACATTTATGACATTTCAACATACAGTCAAAATCACAAACTGTTAAACATACAGAAAATCAGTATTTTCAGCAGCTGAAATACATATTAATTAACAATTATTAGCTTCACTTGCTTAAATGCAATTTGTTTGATTTCACATTGTCAAAATTAAACTACAATGCAAATTATATTTCAATTTAACTTTTTGCTTTCATTTAACACTTTTTTATTACTCATTTTATTGAACTTAAAGGATTAAAAAACTTTTCATTTTTATGTTCAATTAGATCATCACAATCGTATCACAAACGCTTATATTTCAAAACTTACCCACTTCGACATGAAAACGAGCGTTATAAGTCTAATCAAATTATATTTTAGATTTTGAGAATTACGTCACTGAAGCCAAACCCCCGTTTATGGTGCATTCAATACCAAAATGAATCTCCAATCATAATCCGTTTTCATGCATATAATTATTATCCTGTTTCGTCACCCAGTGCATGCGCAATACGATACTGTAATTTGCGCATGCACAGATTGTACCTTCGATACCACAGTTACCCATACAAAGCTCCATACGATGGAGCATGACGTATTGTATGACGAGTTCATAAGATAGCACATGAGCATTACGGCCGAAGTCCGACATTTTGATAACTCAGGTTATCATAAATGATTTGTGGATGAAAAATAATCTGAGAATGGTGGGTTTGGAAATCAATACATTTTTGTAGAAGCATATCTCGATAACTGTAAGAATCTGCAATTTACATATATAATTGTTAGATATGGATATAGCGATTAAAGAAAAGTTTTTTTGCAGCGTTTAGTGTCCCTTTAAAGGGACATGAAACCCAAATTTGTTTTTTCAAGATTCTGATAGAGCATACATTTTTAAACAACTTTATAATTTACTTCTATTATCAATTTTTTTCCTTTCCTTTATTATCCTTTATTGAAGGAGCAGCAATGCACTACTGATAAGAAGTATATATGTGCAGACACCAATCAGCTGCTAGCTCCCAGCTCCTGACCATACCTATGGTTTTCAGCATCAAATACCATGAGAACATATATTCATTACGCAATTTCGTCGCCAAAAGCGATAAGATTTGAAAAAAACTAAAAATGTTTTCACAAACTTTGGGTTTTCACTTAAATAATTGACATCCTGCTTGTGCAGTCATAATACACATGGTTGTACAATGGTATCCCCTTTGATTACAAATAGCAGAAATGCATGGCTTTGCCATTGCTTTTTGGTAATAAGAAGGCTAATTGCAGCTGCACATTACACTTCCGAAATTCCCGGCAGTGAAGGGGTTAAAGTAATGGTAAACCTTAACTAATCAAATGCCATACATTTAATCTTTGCCATTAAAAATGTATATGTGTACTTTTTTTTAATCCATCTGTTAAAGGGTTAAATTAATGCATATAATAATATGTCGACCCACTTGGATGAACTTTTTTTTAATGACAATTCAAGTGAACATCCAATCAGCGTGTAGGCAATTTGACATTCTTGAAGTCCAGCCCCTTTAAAGCCCTTAGAAAACTTATGTAGAGAGAGGATTTGACTGCGCTATACATCACAGCCCAACCAAAAGAGGAAATGAAGGGGGGGCGGAGGAACAGACAATACCAATTAGGATTGTAAATCTTTGATTATAATATATATATACACTTTTGCAAAAAAACAAATATTTGGTTTTACTTGCAAACTAATATATTTTTCAATGCAACATTCTTATAGTCTGAAATTTACCATAACTTTAATTATTTAGCTGGCAACGGTAGTAGTATTCTAGTGTAAGGATTAGCCTCCCACCTGACACCTCCCATCTCCCTGATCCTTACCTGATCTTTCCTAAACACCTCTCTCCCGCCGACTCACATTCTTCACCACCATCATAAGTACTGTCACTCAGTCAGCCAGTATGGAGTTTTAGAGATTTTTTAAAATGTATTTACTTATTTTTTATTTATTTAATTAATTAATTAATTAATTAATTTAATTTTCTGGATACCCCATTACCCTCCCAACTCACTGATCCTTCCCAAACAGCTCTCTAACCTTCCTCCTCTCAATGATCTCTGCCATCTTAGGTACTGTCAGCTGCTTGCCAGTACCCAGTTTACATTTATTTATTTATAAATTGTATTAATTTATTAATGAAAAAACATTTTTCTGTAGTGTAGCAATACCCTCTCCCCACCTACACCTCAAATCATTTGTGTATAGAGTCTCCTTCCCCCTCTCTTAAAAGCACCTCGGCATCAGTTTTTTTTTTTTTTGCAACTTTTTTCCTTCCCCTACTCTTTATGAGAGCTCTGAAGTTGCACTAACCAGATGCATGTTAAATTTGATTGTGTTCGAGCATGCGTATTTACTTTCCAGTTGCAATACATGCGCTGTTTCTGTTGTGAGCAAAAAGCAGAACAAAACTCAATATCACTCGTGCTCCACAGTTAGTGCGCCACTGAGTCTAGCGCTCATATAGCTTCAGTGTTTCAACGGTTTGAAAATATTTGTGTGTGTGTGCATGTTGGTGCTGCTTATTTATTTATTTATTATTTATGATTTATAGAATGGCTAACAATTTTAACGAAAACCAAACTCATGTACGTGTGATCTCAAACATTATGGGGTCGATTACAATGCTTTAAAAAAACAAACATATCTAATGAGTTTCAACAGAAAGGGTTTTTGCAGATAAATCATTTGAAAAGTTTTTTCTAAAGAATTCTGATTGACCAGTATTTTTGGAATGTTTCTATGAGACCATAGTACCTCTTATACAGATTAGTTCTGAAAGGTGGTAAGATTACCCAAACGGGTATGTAACAGCTTTACAGTATTAATTCTATTGGCTATCTGTTAAAATTGATAAAACCACATGATCAGGCTGCAGTCACAAATTGGAAATCTCACTGAGCTCTAAACACATAGACATGCTGATACTGACATACAAATATCTGCACTCCCATGCACACCCACATAAACGCGTACACATAGATATGCTCTCACATGCACACAAACCCATGCACATAATTATGCACACACGCTACACACAAACACATTAGCACACACAAACGCATGTGCACATAGAACTTTACATATAAATTCTATAACTGATTTATGATGCTTACGATTTACTGTAGCTTTCTAAAAAACTAAATTATTCAATGTATATAGCATTATAAAAACATATTTATAAATATATTTATATAGTAGCTAAATGGTAGATGTGTGTAAAATGAATAATTAAAACCAACACTAATTATTTGTGTGTTCCTATTGTAATTACACAGGAAAAGGTAGATTAGTAGTATGCTCAGTCACTTGTGAGAAATCTCAACCACATTATGCATATACACATCTTGGGCAAGACATACAATTAGGGTTGAAGCTATTTTCCACAAAAATATTGGACGACCAGCAGGTAATCATAAAAAGCAGTATTCAGGGTTGTGATCAGATCTTGTGTCAGAAACCATGATCCTGCAGCACCTGTGATTGATATGCTCTTACTCAGCAAACCCTAGTAGACCCTACAGCTTGCTGATCATGCCAGTTATATAATTATCTGATCACACAGAAATACTCATGGCCCAGAAGCCCCTGCCCTGTCAATTGTATATCCACAACATACAAATAGTGTTGCACCACCTGAGGGTGTAACCAAATACAGAATTTACGAATGCACTAATAGCTCCCTGGAGTGAAAGAGTTAAAACATTAACTTTTAATTATTTCTTTAAACATTCAGGACTAGATAACAAAACACTATAGTAAATATATCTATAGAGCACACTGGAGCCTGCAAAACAAAAACTGGCAGCAGTACCCTCAGTATTCCTGGCTGATAGCTGGTCACGTTGGCATCAGTTGGGGGTATGCTCAAGTGCAGGCTCCAAAAAGGAAAACAAAATATAAGAACATTTTTTATGCATTTCGGACCATATAAGGGCCTTTTTCAAGCCTATATTATTAAAAAAAGTTTGAAAAAATCGTTCACTCAGAATCAGAAATTTAGTAAATAGCGGCCAATCAAATTGAGGTTGGGATTGCTGAGTCTCATCTTATTAAATAGACATTTGACTTCCTGAAAGGGAACTTGAAATCTTATAGTAACATTTTGTTCTTATATTTTGTTTTCTTTTTTGGAGCCTGCACTTGAGCGTACCCCCAACTGATGCCGACGCGACCAGCTATCAGCCAGGAATACCAGGGGTACTGCTTTCATTATTTTTTGTTTTGCAGGCTCCAGTGTGTGCTCTATAGATATATTTACTATAGTGTTTTGGTATCTAGTTCTGAATTTTATAAGAAATAATTAAAAGTTAATGTTTTAACTCTTTCACTCCAGGAAGCTGTTTTTTTACATTTATTTTTTGGAAAATCACTTAAAGGGACACTGTACCCAAATTTGTTCTTTCATGATTCAGATATAGCACGCAATTTTAAGCATCTTTCTAATTTACTCCTATTGTCAAATGTTCTTTATTCTCTTGGTATCTATATTTGAAAAGCAAGAATTTAAGTTTAGATTCCGGCCCATTTTTGGTGAACAACCTGGGTTGTCCTTGCTGATTGGACAGTACCAATAAACAAGTGCTGTCCATGGTTCTGAACCACAAATTGGCTGGCTCCTTAGCTTAGATGTCTTCTTTTTCAAATAAAGAAAGCAAGAGAGCGAAGAAAAATTGATAATTGGAGTAAATTAGAAAGTTGCTTAAAATTGCTTGCTCTACTTGAATCACAAAAGAAAACAATTGGGGTCAGTGTCCCTTTAAAGGAACTTTAAACACCTTCACCTAGATTACGAGTTTTGCGTTAGAGGCTATGCGGTGCTAACGAGCAGTTTTCCCTCACCGCTCACTTCCCTACAGTGCTGTTATTATGAGTTTTCAGAAACCCGTCGTTAAAAGACAAGAAGTGAGCGTTGAGCAAAATTTTGCTCATTACCGCACTCCAATACCAGCGCTGCTTAAGTCAGCGGTGTGCTGGACGTACGTGCTCGTGCACGATTTCCCCATAGGAATCAATGGGGAGAGCCGGCTGAAAAAAAGTCTAACACCTGCAAAAAAGCAGCGTAAAACTCCTTAACGCAGCCCCATTGATTCCTATGGGGAAATAAAAGTTATGTCTACACCTAACACCCTAACATGAACCCCAAGTCTAAACACCCCTAATCTTACACTTATTAACCCCTAATTATCGCCGCCCCCAACATCGCCGCCACCTACATTATATTATTAACCCCTAATCTGCCGCTTTGCACACCGCCGCCACCTACATTATAGTTATGAACCCATAATCTGCTGCCCCCAACGTCGCCGCCACTATATTAAAGTTATAACCCTAAACCTAAGTCTAACCCTAAACCTAACACCATATAATTTAATTAAATCTAAATAAATATTCCTATAATTAACTAAATTATTCCTATTTAAAACTAAATACTTACCTATAAAATAAACCCTAAGCTAGCTACAATATAACTAATAGTTACATTGTAGCTAGTTTAGGATTTATTTTTATTTTACAGGCAAGTTTTTATTTATTTTAACTAGGTTGAATAGTTATTAAATAGTTAACTATTTAATAACTACCTAGTTAAAATAAAGACAGATTTACCTGTAAAATAAAACCTAACCTAATTTACACTAACACCTAACACTACAATATAATTAAATAAATTAACTAAATTAAATACAATTACCTAAATTAAATTAGCTAAAGTACAAAAAAATAAAAAACACTAAATTACAGAAAATAATAAACAAATTACTGATATTTAAACTAATTACACCTAATCTAATAGCCCTATTAAAATAAAAAAGCACCCCAAAATAAAAAAAAACCTAGCCTAAACTAATAATAGCCCTTAAAAGTGTCTTTTGCGGGGCATTGCCCCAAAGTAATCAGCTCTTTTACCTGTAAAAAAAAAATACAAACAACCCCCCCAACAGTAAAACCCACCACCCACACAACCAACCCCCCAAATAAAATACTATCTAAAAAAACCTAAGCTCCCCATTGCACTGAAAAGGGCAGTTAGCTCTTTTGCCGCCCAAACCCTAACCTAAAAATAAAACCCACCCAATACACCCTTAAAAAAACCTAACACTAACCCCCTGAAGATCGACTTAACGGAAGACGTCTTCATTCAAGCCGGGCCGAAGTCCTCAGCGAAGCCTGGAGAAGTCTTCATCCAAGCAGGGTGAAGTGGTCCTCCAGACGGTCAGCCAATAGGATTGAGCTTACATTCTATTGGCTGATTGGAACAGCCAACAGAATGCGAGCTCAATCCTATTGGCTGATTGGATCAGCCAATAGGATTGAACTTTAATCCTATTGGCTGATTGCATCAGCCAATAGGATTTTTTCTACCTTAATTCCGATTGGCTGAAAGCATTCTATCAGCCAATCAGAATCTAAGGGACACCATCTTGGATGACATCACTTAAAGGTACCTTCACTCAGTAAGAAGACTCCGGATGAAGAGGATGCTCCGAGTCGGATGTCTTGAAGATGGACCCGCTCCACGCCGGATGGATGAAGATAGAAGATGCCTGTCTGGCTGACCACTTCGCCCGGCTTGGATGAAGACTTCTCCCGACTTCATTGAGGACTTCGGCCCGGCTTGGATAAAGACGTCTCCCGGTAAGTCGATCTTCAGGGGGTTAGTTTTAGTTTTTTTTAAGGGTGTATTGGGTGGGTTTTATTTCTAGGTTAGGGTTTGGGCGGCAAAAAAGCTAACTGCCCTTTTAAGGGCAATGCCCATCCAAATGCCATTTTCAGGGCAATGGGGAGCTTAGGTTTTTTTAGATAGTATTTTTTTGGGGGGGTTGGTTGTCTGGGCGGTGGGTTTTACTGTTGGGGGGGTTGTTTGTATTTTTTTTTTTACAGGTAAAAGACCTGATTAATTTGGAGCAATGCCCTGCAAAAGGCCCTTTTAAGGGCTATTGGTAGTTTAGTTTAGGCTAGGTTTTTTTTTTATTTTGGGGGGGCTTTTTTTATTTTAATAGGGCTATTAGATTAGGTGTAATTAGTTTAAATATCTGTAATTTGTTTATTATTTTCTGTAATTTAGTGGGGGGTTTTTGTACTTTAGCTAATTTATTTTAGGTAATTGATTTAATTGTTGTTAATTTAGTTAATGTATTTAATTATAGTGTAGTGTTAGGTGTTAGTGTAACTTAGGTTAGGTTTTATTTTACAGGTACTTTTGTATTTATTTTAGCTAGGTAGTTATTAAATAGTTAATAACTATTTAATAACTATTCTACCTAGTTAAAATAAATATAAACTTGCCTGTAAAATTAAAATAAACCCTAAGATAGCTACAATGTAACTATTAGTTATATTGTAGCTAGCTTAGGGTTTATTTTATAGGTAAGTATTTAGTTTTAAATAGGAATAATTTAGTTAATGATAGGAATATTTATTTAGATTTATTTAAATTATATTTAAGTTAGTGGGTGTTAGGTTTAGGGTTAGACTTAGGGGTTAATAACTTTTATATAGTGACGATGACGTTGGGGGTGGCAGATTAGGGGTTTTAATAAATGTAGGTAGGTGGAGGCGATGTTAGGGCCGGCAGATTAGGGGTTAATAATATTTAACTAATGTTTGCGAGGCGGGAGTGCGATGGTTTAGGGGTTAATATGTTTATTACAGTGGCGGCGACGTTGGGGGCAACAGATTAGGGGTTAAAAAGTGTAGGTAGGTTGCGGCGACATTGGGGGTGGCAGATTAGGGGTTAATAAATATAATATAAGTGTCGGCGATGTTGGGCGCAGCAGATTAGGGGTTCATAAATATAATGTAGGTGGCGGCGGTGTCCGGAGCGACAGATTAGGGGTTAAGATTTTTATTATAGTGTTTGCGATGCGGGAGGGCCTCGGTTTAGGGGTTAATAGGTAGTTTATGGGTGTTAGTGTACTTTTTAGCACTTTAGTTATGAGTTTTATGTTACGGCGTTTTACCATAAAACTCTTAACTACTGAATTTTAAATGCGTTAGGGATCTTGACACAGTAGGCTGTACCGCTCACTTTTTGGCCTCCCTGGACAGAATCGTAATACCGGCACTATGGAAGTCCCATAGAAAAAAAGACTTTACAAAGTCGTTTTGCGGTAAGGCCAAAGAAGTGTGCGGTGCTCCTAAACCTGCAAGACTTGTAATACCAGCGGGCATAAAAAAGCAGCATTAGGACCTCTTAACGCTGCTTTTTTACCCTAACGCACAACTTGCAATCTAGCCGCTTGTGATTGCAACATTGTTCTGATGTCTTCCACTAGATGAATTTATCAAAGAAGTCTGAATTATATTAGAACAGATTAACACCTTTTTTTGCTGCAATTGTCTTTCAATAGAAAAACTCCAACCACCACTTTCTTTATTTTTAGAAGTCATTCCAGACTTGAGTCTGGACAAGACAGTGCTTGCCACTTTCATTTTGTTAACAAAATCTCCATTGTTTGTCTTTAGCAGAAATGATACAATAACAAACTACAATTTAGGGACAGAAATGTAGCAAGGTCAATTTTGTGAAGCCTGCCATGTGCTCTTTAGGTTTCCAGACTTAAATGAGAGGAGAATAGTATTTACTCTCCCTTTAAATTTCTGAACTAATTAGTTAAATAATGGTCGCCTAGTAACTCTACATTCATGAAGTACTTATCCTGTAGAATACCTCCCTATTTCAGATACATACAGAATTTGTGTGAGTTAGGGGAGCCAGTTAAAAAAAAATCCTTGAAAGACCAGATAGTGTCAATTTACAATGAAAACTGCATATATACTATATGTCCAAAAGTATGAGCACACCTGACAATCACATCTATATGAGCTTGTTGGACATCCCAATCTAAAACCATAATTATTAATATGTTGCTCCCAAACACACATTTTTGTGTCTACAACAGCCGCAACTCAATTGGGAAGGCTTTCCACACAATTTTGGAGTTTGTCTGTAGGACTTTGTGCACATTCAGTGTAAACTGCATTTGTGAGGTCAGGCACTGATGTTGGAAAAGAAGGTCTAGCATGCAATCAGCATTCCAGTTCATCCCAAAGGTGTTCAGTGGCGTTAAGGTCAGTGATCTTTGCAGGCCTTTTGAGTTCCTCTATACGAAACTTGTCAAACCATGTCTTTATGGACCACACTTTGTGAACAGGAGCACAGTCATCCTGTTTGAGGATGGGCTGTCCCCAAAGTGTTGCCACAAAGTTGGAAGCACCCAATTGTCTAAAATGTATTTGTATACAGCAGCATTAAGACGTCTATTCACTGGACCTAGCTCAAACCATTAAAAACAGCCCCAGACCATTATCTCTCTTCCCCCAAACTTTTGAGTAGCCACTATGCATTTTGAAAGATAGCATTCTCCTGGCATCTATCACACCCAGGTTCTTCCATAAGACTGCTAGACAGGGAAGTATGATTCATAACCCCCAGAGAACATGTTTTCACTACTCCAGAGTCCAGTGGAGGCATGCTTTACACCACTCCAGCCGACACTTGGCATTGTGCATGTTGATGTGAGGCTTGTATACAGCTGCACAGCCATGGAAACCCATTTTATGAAGCAACATATGCACAGTTCTTGTGCTGATGTTGCTTTCAAACGCAGTGTGGTACCCTTAAGTAAGCAATGAAATAGATGATAGGTGATTTTAATATGCTGTACGCTTCAGTACTAGACAGTATATCAGTCTGATCCTGCCTAACAAGGCCAGTCCAGCCCCAAAATACCAGGCACTTCCTCTCTGAACAAGGAACAAGGCAACCCCAGATGATCATTTCAGACTTCATTGGGCCTCGTCAGTGAGGTGAAGCTATATTCGTCTCTATCTATCTATCAAATTAGACATATACATTCTTTCATTACAAATGCATATACATGTGTGCGTGTGTGTGAGACTCTATAACTCATTCACATTTCCAACAGATTCCAGAAGTAACAGTTATGTTTCAATAGAGCTAGTGAATAATGATAACTGGAAGAAAAAAAACCTCTGCACCCAACCTTTATCATTCCCATCAAATATCACTTTATCCCAGTTTTATGGAAGAGAATTATGTCAACCCTAATGAAAACAATTACTTAAAAGTGTAGCAAACAAATATTCTGAAAAAACTTATTTTTCAGAATATTTGTTATGAAAGATTTGTCCGAAATGAATTGTATAATGTGTTTATTTGAAAATCTGGTGAAATCCTCATGGCATTAGTAAGAAAAAAAAAATCTGAAAGCTGATCTGGGAGTGTGGATTTTAAGAACTGGGTAAGCGGAATAAATGTCCTAACAAATCTGTTTGACAAACTGAAAGATTACATTACTTTAGCAATACCTACATGCTTGCCTTATGTTGCACGCACTGCTTAGGAAGGTAGGATTGTCTGCATTATAACCATGCACGACTTTGCTCAATCTGGGACTTATTTAACAGATTATTCTCTTAGTTATACATTTTGTAGGAAGAGATTAGATAGCTGATCTGCATCTGGAATCAATAGGAAGATGCTAAACATAATTACAAATTACAACTGAAAAGAAGATTCATGGCACAAGGTTTTAAAATTGATCCCATACATTTCTATGCATCAGTAATTTTCAGTTTTGTTTAATAGTATAATATAAGGTCAATAATTCTCCATAAAGTTAATTACATGCATAATTATATATATCTATTTATAAATTCTACTAGAAAATAAATTATTATTATTATTTACAATGCTAAATTTGTGTGCTCTACTTATTTTAGAAGAGCTTTATGATATCAGGAATAGTGTAATAATCTTCATTCTTTTATATATGTATATATATAAATTTCAAATAAAGGTGGAACTCACTGGATTTTTCAAGTCAGATGCATTGGGCCTGATTACAAGTGGAGTGGTATTTTTAACACTCCCACTTGCGCGCTAACTTCGCTAGAAGTAAGGTTTTTGCACACGTCGGGTAGCTGATGTAAATGTATGTATTTCTACATACCCTTTGCCTGCTTTTTTTTTCTAACACCTGAGACCTCATATCTTTGAGCCTTTTGTGCAATTTTATTAGTAATAATTTTTATTAGAAAGTGTCATTATGAATGCAGCTTTACTTTTCAATGTATTTTTTATGTGTTTTGTGACTCTTTCTTGTTTTGCAAAACCGTTAACCAGAGCTCTAAACAGTTAACCTTAATTGCGCTCAAGTGATCGCATTTGCTTTCAACTTCTAATACGAGCACTACATTCAATGTGCACAAACACCCGCAATAAACCCCTTTCCGCTTGCACATAACTGTTAGCGTGCCACTCATAATCTGGCCCAGTGACATTTCAGAGATCTCACACTTTCTTCTGACTAAGTGAAAATAACAATGTGAAAAGACATTTAATAACATGTGCAACCCCCTCCCCCATCAGAGAAGAATCACCTTTAAACACCTTAACAAATAGTATCAGTATCTAAATTAAACAATAAGTCAAAAATTATCAATATACAGTATATATATATATATATATATATATATATATATATATATATATATATATATATATATATCTATATATATACATATATATATATAAACATACTCACATATACATTCATGCATATATATGAGAATGGAGACCATTATACTATTCTTGATATCATATAGGTCTTTTAAAATTAGTAGAGCACACAAATTTAGCATTGTAAATAATAATAATTTATTTTCTACTGACCCAGTAGAAGCTATAAAATTGATTTAGCCTTTGCAAACAATAAGGTTACATTTTTTTATGTATGTAGATAGATAGATAGATAGATAGATAGATAGATATACAGACAGACGGACAGGTATCCACTGGTGATAACTATCTAGCTGCACTGAATGATATAAATCTCCAGCCCTACAAATTTTATCACAGAATAAACCATTTGCTGTCAAGTGACTTTGATATATTGCCTTAAAAACCATATACTGGTTTCTGTATTCAACACCAATGTTCAAGGAGAACTGCCAGCGTGCCCTACCACTGAGCCACTAGCATCCAGGCTAGACCTGTTTATAATTTTCCACTCATCCACCACATTTTAAATGCAAACATCCTAGAAACGCATTTTTCACTTCCTCCTTACTGCTTGTAGTGGTTTCTTTAATCTTTTAAGCTTCTGGGTCTTATCCAACAATTGCTATTATGAGCTCTTATGCAATTGAAAAAGGAAAGGCTAATAAAAAAGCATGTTATCTCAAGAGAAATGCTACATCTCCTGGACATAACATGCTTTCATTGATGGCTACTGGTGACATCATGTAGTCACTGTGCAGAAGTTGTACAGCGGGATATTATTATGTAAAGCCAAATGTGATCATCACTATATTAATACCAATAATATACACACTATGGATGGGCACATGTCTATTTGTTTAAATGTGAGTGTTAGAACAAATGTTCCCCTTGACATTCAAATGTTTTTATAGAACAAAGTTAATATATCAAAATTAGTGTTCGAAAACTTAATGTAATATTAAAATATACATATGAAAAGATTGTTGTGCACTCTACTATTGTTATAAAATCTTAAAGAGATAGGTGCCTGCAGTCATAACCAAAATTGCCTAGAACATTTAAAAGAGAAGTCATAACTAAATTAAAAGTTATGAAAAAGAATGACAAGGCAGCACTCAGATATCTTTGATAACAAGTGGTTTATTTTTGCTCTTCCCAACATGTCAAGGACATAGATAGACCCCTAAACCAAAGTTGTGATTAAAAAGGAGTTATATACACATACCAGGCCTGGTTAACAGAACAATTCCTTACATCAAATTATGTAATTACTGTTTACAGAGAAGCGCAATCATGTAACAAAAACGCTTCCATGTATAATATTTGTGTTAAGGATACAATAAGCAACAATAAACACCATTAGACATTAAGTAGCAAATGTCCAGAACCATCAGAGCACTTAGTGTGAATCACACGCTCTGTATTGCATGGTAAAGTTGCCTAGTAAAGTTCCAGTGTTACTGATTTTGAGCCAGCCTGCATAACAAGGAAAAAGCAGCCTCGCCACCATTCGCGGTAGAAGTTCCTGATTACACCTGTGTCGTTACCTCTGTATTCAATTCACAAGCTTCACAGAAAGCGTGATGATATCACAGAAAGGTAACTATGTGTGGTCCTCTTTTCCGGTTATCACCTCCTTTTAGATTATGGACACGGAACTCCCCAACAAGGCTGCTGACTTTAATGCTGGTAACCGCAACCGCTCCTCAGTAATGAGGTAATTCAAAACCGCTGGCAGGTAAGTGTACTCCACTTCAAAAGTTGCCGCTTCTTAGACGTCAGTGATGATGCGTTTCGCCCCTCCCCTTAGTGGGCTGACTTCAGGGCTTCATCGGATGGTTGTGTACGGCACTTGTACTCCATTTATAGCATGGATGCTCATTTGAATATTTAATTTATAATAATTTAAAATACATCACAGCAAACTTATTTACAGAATGGAAAACACAACATATTTGCACGTGCTATATCAAAACCAACTATAGCTTTGTGCAATAAATGTTTTTGGGGTAGTTTCGAACTGGAGATGGAAAACGGCATATATCAAACACAAAAATTAAAGAGAAGCATTTTAACACATCGTTATTAAGGGCATGAGAATATATTTATGTTAGCTAGATAGATATAATTATTTTTGAGATAATAATGAACCATTCACACATCCCTAACTGAGGGAGATTAAAGAAAGCATGAGAAGTCTATTTTTTAATTAAGGCCATTAGGTGCCAGTGTAGCTAAACAATAAATCCAACGGGACTCACTCTTTAGTAACATATTATCCACATCACCCTCACGGCGATGCTGTTTTATGTGTTGTATACCTGTCACTTTCATAATAGTAAAATCTGAGTTATGATACTGTTCAAAGTGTCTGGCCACCGGACTATCCTGTTCCTTATTTTTAATGTCATCCATATGCTCCCTCACTCGATCTCGATCTTTCAAGTCACACTTAGTTTTTCCGATATAATATAGGGGACATGAACAGTGCAAGAGGTAGATCACTCCTGCAGTGTTGCAGGTAATCCATTGTTTAATATTGTATTGTTTACCTGTTAAGGTTTCAAATTTACTGGTTTTCTGTATAAACCTGCAGTACACACAATGCCCACACGGGCTGCAGCCTTGCCATCTGCCTCTTGCACCTAACCATGTAATTGTGGGGTTCTTCATATACTCACTTCTAACTAGCTTGTCTTTAAGACTGCTAGCTCTGCGTGCTGTAAGGAGAGGATAATCTCCTACACATTCTCTTAATTCATCATCAATAGTTAACATGTGCCAATATTTTTGCATTATGTGTCTCAATTTGCCCCAGTGTGAATTAAACTTCGTTATAAGGCGTACCTTATCTGCATTCCTTTTAACTGCATTTTGTTTATATAATAGGTCATTCCTAATACTACTTCTAGTTATGACTTCTCTTTTAAATGTTCTAGGTAATATTAAAATATAGCTTTCAAATATTACATTCTACATTTTACTACCATTGAATAACAAAAAAAAAGAGAATTAATTGAAAAGAGAATTAACATTTTAATGCCAATCTAAATGATTCAATGTTATATTTTGATACACAGAAATTTAATATTGGCTTACAAAAAATATTAGTATAAAATCGCTATTTTTAAAATAAATGATCAAATATACTAAGATATAGCAATAACAAAACTGCAAGGAAAGCTACTAGACTATATTAATAAAACGCTTGAAAAACCTTATCAGAGTTAAATAATAGTATCTATATAAATAAAGTGTGTTTGTCATTTTATTGTAGCCCAGTTCTGAACTAGCAAGATTACTGTCACTTTGTTATCTCAAACTGGTTCTTGACAGTTGCACAAGTGAAACTAGGAGAAATTGTCAGCCTCGTTTCTGATACATCATGTAACAAAAACAAAATGATATCTGGTACTGTAAAGGCTTTTGTTGGTGAGAATTTATCAAGGGACAGCGGCAAGATGGCAAATATATCTGATTTTATTGCAATATTTTTTAAAGCAAACTAAAGTTTCTATGCAATCTGCTGTACAGTTTGTCGGTATATACTAGGTATACAATATCATTTATTATTGTATATGTAGTAATCTCCAGTAAAATGTTGGAGAACTTATCTTGCCAACCAATAAAATGTATGTACGTAACAATTCAAAATTAATATTTATTCCTAAATTATTGATTAGTTAAATTTATAGGCACATTGAATTATATTTATGTAGAAACTAGATTATGAATCCATTATACACTCTTATTCCGTTACAATATTCTATAGAACAGATCAAAAAAAGATATCTCTAAAATTAATCTTATTCTCAATGAATCACATTAAAAATACGCCAAATGAGGATACCAGAACAGTCAATAATTATCCAGCTTAGTTCACTCCAATATCAGAATATGGACTATTAGCTTAACAATGCTTAATTAATAACAATGCTAAGTACTACAATAATAAGCCTGACTTAGAGATATCAAATACAAAGACCTTTATAGCAAATAAAACTATTTAGTATTAATGTGACTAGTTCTAGACTACACAGGACTATGAATATAAACCTAAAACACCAAATATGTTCTTTAAATTACCAGCTGCAATCTAACTATAGCTTTAGAATACCTTTGATTTAAATTTTATATATACTTAACAATTGCGTATACAAAATAGCCAGATGAGTGTTCAGCTTCCAGGGTTTCTTGTGGGTCATATAAGAAGGAATTAGCCCACTATTGCAAGGATACAGGCCTCAAAATTGTTATCTTTCTATTATAAGAAAGTGTCCCAAAATTTGTAGAGAGGTACTTAGCACAAATCTGTGTGTTTCTCTCTCTCAAAAAGTTCTGCTTCTTTTTCTGTCCTTTGTCTAGTGTGTGTGGTAAGATTTATCCAATGATAACCACTCCTTTTCTTTAATCATTCCCACAAGAATCTGATAGGCCCTTACCGAAGCTTGTCTCTCATAGGTTATTTGGGAATTGCTTCCCTGAGCAGCCAAATACCTTTTGGTTGCAGTAACATTTTTATTCCATGGGGGCAGCAGACAAAGAAAAATGCTGTTTCACTATCAAATACTGCTAACAGTAAATACAGATTCTTATATATTTTTAATTGTATATTTAATATACTCACTATTTCCTGATATTAATAAACTTATCTGGTCAACATATATGTCCCATCTAATATAATTTAGCATGTATTTATAGAGACTAAACATGAGTATACTTCTAGTATCATATTAGTAAGCAATTATACCGTTAATTATTTGCTCTTCCCAGAATCATAACATTCAACATCCTGGCATTATATTGTATCTTAATAAAAGTACAGTATATTCCATGTTTCTAATAATTTTTGAGTGCATGGACTTATGCTTATGACCAATATTCATAGAACATCTTGTTGGTTTATTAAATCTCTGAAAAATAAATAAACAGATGTTGTTATTTTATAGGTTAAGATATTTTAAAATCTTAATTCTTAGGCTTTCAACTTCCCATATTACCCTTCTTAGGCATAGACATTCTCCCAGATTCATATGTTCATATATGATATGTGTCTGAATATATATTAATAAACTACATGAAAATTAGGCACAAGTCATTTATCTGAGAATTTGCTTCCCATGTGCTGATATCTGAGCCAGCAGCCTTTCCATACGAGAATATCTATTAGAAATTCAAAGAGGGTCTAGTGAATATCATGGTGATTTTCACATGTATCTGTTAACTGACCATATCCTGGGATTCTGAGCATATCTTCCACCAAAAACACAGAATCGTGTCTCCATCACCCCAGGGGCCTGTGTTGAACTAATTAGACAAATGTTCTCTTTTGAACCCTTAGATGTATAAGGTAGTGAGGGGGGGGGTCTGCTGTAGTTACAGCCAAATCAATTCATATCCGGTAGATATTAGCTCAATGGAATTATTAAATTATGTGATACATGCACAGTTTATCCCATGTCACTCAGAAATAAATGACATAGCTTTTATTTTTCAAATGGACATTAAAGGGACATTCTGCCCAATATTGAAATGCACATAGATGAATAACATCTTACATATTTGCAATATACATGTATTGGCAAAAATGCTTCTAGTAAAAGTTATCACTGTTTTAATGTTAACATTTTTCTCTGCATGTGTATGAGAATCATAGCTATAGCTTTTATTAGAAGACTTTTTGATAATACATGTATATTACAAAAATGCTTCTATTCAAAACTGAAATGTATCCATGTGGATTCCAATTTTGGGTGAAATGTCCTTTTTTGTGCACAAAGTGGGTATTATGTAGTTGTATAGTTTTATTTTTTCTTTGTCTTACTAGTATTTCTGTTCTGAAATTAAAGGGGCGTTGAAGTCAGTTTTCTTTATATTAACTTTCAAAATTATTCACTACATTGCAAAAATATTGTTTATCTTATCTTTAGATTTTTTATCTTAGTTCCTTAGCTGTGGCCATTTAAGGACAGGCGTAGACAAGCTCCTGCATGTATCAACTAATCACTGTGCAACATTTAGGGTTCTACATTCCATGGGTCGCACACAATTTTCAGGGTTAAATAACTGAAAAAGCAGACAAAATAAATAATGAAAGTGCATTGCAAAGTTTTTTTAAAAACTTTGCATAATTAAACATTTTTACAGAGAATATTTTGGGTTTTATATTTCTTTAACTACTTTTTTAATTTCCTGATGATGGAGGTGAGTTTTGTGTGAAACAAGAGCTATAGGAATTGCCATTATCAGCTTGTAAATAACTATTCTGTAGGTATGAGTTATGCACAAACATGCATTTCCTATTAGTTGTTAACAGCTTTAACGGCCTTTGTGTTTAATTACTGCTCTTTAAAATTCATGATGGAAAATATGTATTGTCCCATTGATTAATGCATCCAAATGCACACTGAGGTTTTAACAAATTTACTTTCATTCAAATGTGATTCAATAGAGAAGCTGTCTTCTGGTTCCACTGAAGTCAGAACCTTTGGGATTTTTTGCATGAATGATCATAACAGATAATTTATTTAAGTGGTATTGTGTATTGAAAAAAAATCCCTATATTATTCAAGTACATTTTGGGAATAAGAAACCTTTTTTAAAAAAATGAGAATAGTGTTACTTACCCCCAAAAAATACTCCAGCATTAATTTTCTAGAAAACATCTGCCTCTGGCATTTTCTAGGCTCTCTGTCTGGGTTGCCATGTGCATTACTCAATATAAGCGATGGAATGGCTGAGAGTATGGCCTCCATTTATCAATGTGTATGCAGGCAGGTTACCAATTAGGGAACAAAGGTACCGGGCAACACAATACTGACACATTTATCATTGCACAAGCAGCTAATCATTCAATGCCACCCCTCGGTCTTGTGTGGCTAACCATGCAAGAGCAGGGGTTGTCACATGGCTGCTTCTTAACTATTGGCTGCAGACTCATTCATATGAACCTGCACCAAAGCAGACCCAAAGCTGCGTATGCAGTTTGATAAATGGAGCCCTATACTTGTAGTCAATCAGGAGTCAATCCAGGAATAATCCACAGAAGTTCACATTTAGAGAACAATGAAAAACTTTTGTTTTGGAGACCACCACTAAAGTTTGGTAAGGAAAGTAACGCCTGTAATGAAATAATTTAGTCTTACCTTATTCATTCCTTTCTTTCTTGTTAGTGAGAATTTATCACCTGGCCCCCAAGAGGAGGCAAAGTCACCCTACAGCAGAGCTTTAATATTCTTCCCACTTCCCTGACCCTCCCAGTATTTTGTATGGCCGAGAAAAGGAGGAAGAACTGAGAAAGATGATAGGTGCAAACTAGAACTGCCAAAACTAAATAAAAATAAAAAATTGGGTTGGTTCATGGACTCTCACCAACAAGAAAGAAAGGAATTTATCAGGTAAGAATAAATAATGTTTTCTTTCTAAATTGGGGATAGTCCACTATTCCTTACTGTTGGGAACTAATACTTAAGCTGTGGAGCTCACACACTTTGTGATATATCTACCTTGTGACATGCTTACCAGCCTGAATCAAATTCTCTCTAGAACAGAACTAAGCAATCTCAAAGCAAACAATCTTAGTTGATTGCTGATTTTGACCAGATCCGCATACCATGTCCTCTGAGGCCAAGGGTGAGCTATCAATATCACTGATATTTGCTCCTGCTTGATCCGGGTGATTAAAGTAACAATTGGAGAAAATAGATAAGCCAGCTGACAAGACCAAGGTACAGCTAGAACATCTATTTGTTCCGCCTGACGTTCACTAGACAGACCTTAGGTTCTGAAAGATAAATCAGATATGTGAACAGAGTCATAAATCTTATGTTCTTAATAGGCCTACACTATGTCCTAAAACAACATTCAAATGTGCACAGTGCAGAGTTTTACAGTAAATAATCAATAATTGCTCATTATGGACCAGATTACAAGTGGAGCACTATTTAATGTTAATTGCACTAGAAGTAAGATTTTTGCCCTCCTTTGGTTGCGCTTGTATTATGAGTTGAAAGTAAACTGTTGACGCTCACACGCTAACCCAACGAGCGCAAAAACACAAAGTTAGAACGTTTGCGCATTCAATGGAGAAAAAAGTGAAAAAACGTAACACCCCCCTTTCTCGGTAAACCCGATCACATATTCTAATATGCGCTAACCCAACATGAAAATATGAATATTTCACATTCCCATAGTTCTTCACATAGAAGAATAAGCTCTATTTATTCATAAATAAATATTTCTACATATATCTGATGTTTTTTTGGGTAATATATATATATCTATACATACTGTATATCTTTACATTATTATATATAGGAATAGCTATATACATATATATATAGGAATAGTTATTTAGAAATACTAAGAACATATTCTGCTTACTCCTAACCCACCGCAAAGTCCCCACTACAATATTAACCCCTAGCCCACCACATAGCCCACTGCAAAGTCCGGTCTACACTATTAACTTCTAACCCACCATTTAGCCTACCACAATGTTCCCACTACACTATTAACCCCTAAACTACCACACACCCCACTGCAAAGTAAACCACTACACTATTAACCACTAAACCGCCACAACTCCCATTGCAAAGTAACCCACTAACATCTAAATCCCCTAGCCTAACACCCCTTAAGTTACCCAAAAATAGACAAACCTTACCTATAAGAAATAAAAAAAACCTTACCATACCTTTAAACTAACAAGCCTAATATTAATAAAAACTACCTTTTTTTAAGGTAGTATTATCATTTTTTCTTTCTTTTTTTAGTCTGTTTTGGGGTAGCTTCGGGGGTGTTAAGTTAGTGGGTTAAGATGTAAGTGGATTACTTTGCAATGGGAGTTGTGGTGGTTTAGGTGTTAATAGTGTAGTGGGTCACTTTGCAACTTGGTTGTGGTGATTTAGGGGTTAATAATGTAGCGGGTCATTTTGTGATGGGGGTGTGGTGGTTTAGGGGTTAAGATGTTAGTGGATTACTTTGCAATGGGAGTTGTGGTGGTTTAGGTGTTAATAGTGTAGTGGGTCACTTTGCAACTTGGTTGTGGCGATTTAGGGGTTAATAATGTAGTGGGTTACTTTGTGATGGGGAATATAAACAGGCAGTGTACAGCTCCACAGCTAAAAGGTGCAAGTGGTAAGAGGGACTGTCAAAACCTCCAAACATGAAACATCTTTCTCCCATACAGGTACAAAGCAGGTAGCAGCAACGTTTCGGGATATTATTACTTTGTGATGGGGAGTGTGTTTCCTCCATTTAAAATCTTAATGCAACTTTTCAGTTTGATTTGAGTGTAAAGAACACTGTGATCTCACAATTGCGTTTACGCTCCTTGCATTAAGGATATCGCTCCACTCGTAATCTGCCTGTTAGAAAGAAATACTGTATAATACAGATGCCTTTATGTCCATTTAATTATACTGCATCCTGTATATCCCTTTAATTATTTTGAAACCCCTCCCCAGCCATTCACACTAATGGATTTGGTAACAGATTCTCGGAAATAAAATATGGTTACACGTTTGCTCTATATTTAACCAATTTGTTCTCAAGTTAAACTATTCTCTCCTATTGAGATTTTTTCTACTGAGCTATTTCCGGTAGCCTCATAAGTATAACACAAACATTACAGATATTTGCCACTCTTGAGCATTCTCCCCTTTCTTGGTAAATCTAGGTTACTGCCGGAATCATTATGCAGAGAAAAACTGATATGACACAGGCCCATTTAAAGGTAATATTTTATGTATCAGGACCATAAATCATATAGTACACATGAATCACTACATTTCTATCTACTTTTCAGGACATTTTACAGATGCCACTATTCATTTTCAGTTCTCAGAGATGAATGCGTCACCTCATGGCAACAAGATGAAAGGATAATACATCATAACTTCATCTGACTATTATAAGAGAAATTCTGAATGTTTCCAAAGTCCTTTCCTCGTAAATCATTTGGTGAAGAAGACTAAGGAAATATTTGTATTGATTTTCCTAGATGCATTTAGGAGTATAATAAAATAATGTATTCATGTACAATAGAAGTGTATCAGTTATAATAATACAAATTGGTATGTAAATAAAAAAGTTATTTATTATAGAATCTAACTAAGTACAATGTTCTAATTATATGCTTAAAATGTGGTGGTATGAACTGCATGCCAGATTTCTCAAACTATGTCAAAATAAAGGTTAGTTGATGTTCAGATTTTTCTGATTTCCAAGTTTGGAACTATGGCCGTTGCTACTGCTAAGCTGAAAGTCTCTAAAAGACTGTACCAAACTTTTACTTATGGAACATTAAACATATTCTGCTGGGATGTAAGTAGCCAGTTTATGGAAGCTTGTGTGTGTAGGTGGTCACAATGGTCTGATTTGGGCAGACTAGGGTGGATCTGTGTGGGATATATATGGGGGGGGGGGGGGAGAAGTCAGATGGCCAGCAGGGCAATACTGACAGTTGGAAGCTCAATTACATATCTTCTAATATTTCCAACTGTTGAAGAGCGACACAAAGGTCCCTTATTTATGAAGCTGGTAGCAGCCAGGAGACACAAGTCCATATACTGGGCAACAGAGGAAGCATCCAACGCTTATATTTACTATTGCACAAGTGAAAATGTGTGCATCCTCTCCCCTGCTACAGCCTCTCAAAATACAGACCAATAGGGCGTTCAACATCTGCCTCCAGACCCCTGAAAATTTATGTTGGACAATCTTGTCCTACATTGTAAGTCCAGGTTATGGTGGTGCCAAATCTTTCCTCTTTGATTTGAGTCTTTTTCTTCAACATATATTAATAATCTACCAAAGATCTTGGGTGTCAGCTCAGCACATCTTGTAACCTGATTGCTACAATATCATAGTGGGATATTACAGAATGAGACCATGCTGTGCCACAATTTTTGCTAAAGTGGCATAAAACATTTTTGAGTTATGTGCATATTATAAAAGGGTCAACTGAGGTAAAACAGCGTGTGAAAAAAACTTAAGTATTTTAATAAAATTTCCAAAAATCTGCAAATTACTTACATTTTAATGTTGTCAAGTGTAGCCGGCTCCACCCCCCCTTATCAGTGTCCTACTCCAAACCTTGTGGTATCATATAACAAAGTATGCATGTGAGGATAATTACTTATGCAAGAAAGGGGGGCTGAGGAGGGACAGCGGGTACTGCTATTGTTTGTTGCCAAGAGGCTTGCTTGTTTCCATGGGGATAATGTCACATGCTTTGTGAAAGCTTCAGCATTATACTCTGTACTGTTATAGTCGGGTGCCACGTGACTCTGCCTCCACTGTACATGTGCACAAGTGCATTCTGCAGAAGCTATGGCCTGGATAGCACCTTCCATTTATGGAAATGCACAGGGTGAAGCTTGCTGCAATCAAAACTATGCCTGAATTAAAGTTAATGGGGGTTAAAACAGAAACCGTTTTGCAGTTAAGCTTTGGTTGCATTATATATAGTTTTATTTCCCTTTAAAGGGACAGTCTACACCAGAATTTTTATTGTTTTAAAACATAGATAATCCCTTTATTACCCATTCCCCAGTTTTGCATAATCAACACAGTTATATTAATATACTTTTAACCTCTGTGATTATCTTGTATCTAAGCCTCTGCAAACTGCCCCTTTATTTCAGTTCTTTTGACAGACTTGCAATTTAGCCAATCAGTGCCTGCTCCCAGATAACTTCATGTGCACGAGCACAGTGTTATCTATATGAAATACATGAACTAACACCCTCTAGTGGTAAAAAACTGTTAAAATGCATTCTGAAAAGAGGTGGCCTTCAAGGTCTAAGAAATTAGCATATGAACCTCCTAGGTTAAGCTTTCAACTAAGAATACCAAGAGAACAAAGCAAAATTGGTGATAAAAGTAAATTGGAAAATTGTTTAAAATTACATTCCCTATCTGAATCACGAAAGTTTATTTTGGCCTAGACTGTCCCTTTAATATAGGTTTTGTTTTAAAGTGCTATGCCATTAGAGACTCGGTGGTGCCATTCAAACACATGGTGAGCATGCCATTTTAGTAAGCTTAAATTGAAATATATCAATCTATAGTAAACATTAATTGATTGATAATATTATTATGATTTTAAGAAATGCGTGAGGTATCCATGTACACTTCACAAAATCTACCAACCTTTTTTTTCACATCTCTGTCTGAGCCTAGTACAACAGTTCTGAGTTTTGTAATTCAAGCTTCTCTACATTTCAGCTGTTTGGCAATTAATTTGTAGCCCAAATCATACAATTATTACTAACATGGAATGTATGATTTACAATATGGAAATTATAGGTTCCATGAAAAACTAAACTGTAAACAAGTTTTGTTATTGGATTTATTGTGTGATGGTGATACAAAGTTAGAATTACCTTTTTTGATTCATATTTTAGGATTAATAAAGTGGACCATACATACCAAATTAAAATTCAAATCTAGAATTTGAAGCTTGAGCTTAAAGGGACATGAATCCCACATTTTTTTCTTTCGTGATTCAGAAAGAGCATACAATTCTAAACAACTTTCCAATGTACTTCTAATATTTAATTTGCATCCTTCTCTTGTTATCCTTTGCTGACAGCTTTATCTAGGTAAGGTCAGGAACAGCCAAGAACCTAGGTTCTAGCTGCTGATTGGTGGCTGCATATATATACCAGTTATCATTGACTCACCCATGTGTTCATTTAGAAACCAGTAGTGCATTCCTTCAACAAATGATACCAAGAGAATGAAGCAAATTTGATAATTGAAGTAAACTAGAAAGTTGTTTGAAATTGTATGCTGTACCTAAATCATGAAATAATTGTTTTTGGTTTCATGTCCATTTAACTTCTGATACATATGGCATGGATTTTGCTTTATATACAGCATAGGTTGACACCATAATAAACGGATGGTGGAGGTCATGATCCAAAACCCACACAGCTTATGTGTTTCAGTGAAACTATTTTGTATTTTACTGCATGATTGGAGTCTCCATAACAACTATAAAAAAAATGAGATTAAAATGCATTCAGGGCTATCAGGGATGAAAAAGTTGAATGTCTTCTGCTAACTGAATCCAGGTGTTCAGAAGAGAATGTTTATTTATTTGCAATCAGGATTGAATTACCGAACTGAAAGATCTAGACAGTTTAATATGACGAAGCTGAACCAGTGTATCTTTGCAAAGACCCTGGCTGCATGAGCTCTCAAACAGTGTCAGTGAATGCAGAAATGTGAGCCATTATATCTGCTTATGAATTTGCCCAGGATAAGGAGGATTTTTTTTAATTTAAATTTATTAGTACATGAACAGATTTATTATGCTAATAAATCTGATATCAATATACAGCACTAGAGCAGCATAATAGCATGGCGTTCATATAGATAAGAAACAATTAACACACACACACACACACACACACACACATATATATATATATATATATATATATATATATATATATACAGGGAGTGCAGAATTATTAGGCAAGTTGTATTTTTGAGGATTAATTTTATTATTGAACAACAACCATGTTCTCAATGAACCCAAAAAACTCATTAATATCAAAGCTGAATAGTTTTGGAAGTAGTTTTTAGTTTGTTTTTAGTTATAGCTATTTTAGGGGGATATTTGTGTGTGCAGGTGACTATTACTGTGCATAATTATTAGGCAACTTAACAAAAAACAAATATATACCCATTTCAATTATTTATTTTTACCAGTGAAACCAATATAACATCTAAACATTCACAAATATACATTTCTGACATTTAAAAACAAAACAAAAACAAATCAGTGACCAATATAGCCACCTTTCTTTGCAAGGACACTCAAAAGCCTGCCATCCATGGATTCTGTCAGTGTTTTGATCTGTTCACCATCAACATTGCGTGCAGCAGCAACCACAGCCTCCCAGACACTGTTCAGAGAGGTGTACGGTTTTCCCTCCTTGTAAATCTCACATTTGATGATGGACCACAGGTTATCAATGGGGTTCGGATCAGGTGAACAAGGAGGCCATGTCATTAGATTTTCTTCTTTTATACCCTTTCTTGCCAGCCACGCTGTGGAGTACTTGGACGCGTGTGATGGAGCATTGTCCTGCATGAAAATCATGTTTTTCTTGAAGGATGCAGACTTCTTCCTGTACCACTGCTTGAAGAAGGTGTCTTCCAGAAACTGGCAGTAGGACTGGGAGTTGAGCTTGACTCCATCCTCAACCCGAAAAGGCCCCACAAGCTCATCTTTGATGATACCAGCCCAAACCAGTACTCCACCTCCACCTTGCTGGCGTCTGAGTCGGACTGGAGCTCTCTGCCCTTTACCAATCCAGCCACGGGCCCATCCATCTGGCCCATCAAGACTCACTCTCATTTCATCAGTCCATAAAACCTTAGAAAAATCAGTCTTGAGATATTTCTTGGCCCAGTCTTGACGTTTCAGCTTGTGTGTCTTGTTCAGTGGTGGTCGTCTTTCAGCCTTTCTTACCTTGGCCATGTCTCTGAGTATTGCACACCTTGTGCTTTTGGGCACTCCAGTGATGTTGCAGCTCTGAAATATGGCCAAACTGGTGGCAAGTGGCATCTTGGCAGCTGCACGCTTGACTTTTCTCAATTCATGGGCAGTTATTTTGCGCCTTGGTTTTTCCACACGCTTCTTGCGACCCTGTTGACTATTTTGAATGAAACGCTTGATTGTTCGATGATCACACTTCAGAAGCTTTGCAATTTTAAGAGTGCTGCATCCCTCTGCAAGATATCTCACTATTTTTGACTTTTCTGAGCCTGTCAAGTCCTTCTTTTGACCCATTTTGCCAAAGGAAAGGAAGTTGCCTAATAATTATGCACACCTGATATAGGGTGTTGATGTCATTAGACCACACCCCTTCTCATTACAGAGATGCACATCACCTAATATGCTTAATTGGTAGTAGGCTTTCGAGCCTATACAGCTTGGAGTAAGACAACATGCATAAAGAGGATGATGTGGTCAAAATACTCATTTGCCTAATAATTCTGCACTCCCTGTATATATATTAGTAATAATATTAAAGGGACAGTCAACAATATCATTTTTAATTGTTTCAAAAGATAGATAATCCCTTTATTTACCATTCCCCAGTTTTGCATAACCAACACAGTTATATTAATATACTTTTTACCTTTGTAATTACCTTGTATCTAAGAACCTTCTGACAACCCCCTGATCACATGACATGGCATGTATTTATTATCTATTGACTTGTATTTAGTATTGTGTTGTGCTACTCCCTGTGCCTAAACACCATTTTATCTATGTGGCCCACAGTCTCTTCTTATGAAAAACAATTTAAAAAACATGTGATAAGAGGCAGACCACAAGGGCTTAGAAATTAGCATATGAGCCTACATAGGTTTAGTTTCAACTAAGAATACCAAGAGAACAAAGCACATTTTATGATAAAAGTAAATTGGAAAGTTGATTAAAATTACAAGTCCTATCTGAATAATGAAAGTTTAATTTTGACTAGACTGTTCCTTTAATAATACTGTGGTTTATCCACTGAGGTATAAAACTGAATAAACAATGGTGATCCTCCATGCATAAACACACTCCTTTTTGTGTTTAGTTGTATAATTAAAAGCAAATACAGAGTGTTGAAGACAACTATTAGTGCAAATACTCATGTGAGCTGTAAGGCATGACATAGTATAACCCACTGAAAATGGAAATGCTGGATAATGCAGAAATGCCATTTAAAAAGAGTTAGAGAAACCTAACAATTCATTTTTGTCTTGCATTTAAAAGAGAGCATTTAAAATGTATTTACATACTTTGGTTTTTGCAAAACTAATTTAAAGGACATTAGAGTCAAAACTGAAATGCAGATTTTTGAGTTTCAGTCTTGATTTGAAGCATTTGAATGTTATTTGTGTATTAGCAGACATAGTAAAACCTACCCCTATTCCAGTAATCACTTTTAATGTTCATGCAACACTCTGAGTATCTGTTTCTTTGCATCCACATCAACAACTTAAAGGGACAGTAAACCTCAAAAGCAATGTTATATAATTCTGCACATAGTGCAGAATTAAATAACATTATATTAGCGCAAACTTTATAAAACATAATTTCTCTTGCAAGATGTATCAAGTCCACGGATTCATCCAATACTTGTGGGATATTCTCCTTCCCAACAGGAAGTGGCAAAGAGAGCACCCACAACAGAGCTGTCTATATAGCTCCTCCCCTAACTACACCCCCCAGTCATTCTCTTTGCCGGCTCTAAGCAATAAGGAAGGGTAAAGTGATTGTGGTGACAAAAATATTAGTTTTATTTTCTTCAAGCAAGAGTTTGTTTTTTTAAATGGTACCGGTGTGTACTATTTACTCTCAAGCAGAAAAAAAGATGAAGATTTCTGCCTGGAGGATGATGATCTTAGCATTTGTAACTAAGATCCATTGCTGTTCCCAAAGAGGCTGAGTAGTACAGGAAACTTCAGTTGAGGAACGGTTTTGCAGGCTATGCTGCACTGAGGTATGTTTAGTCATTTTTTTCTAGAAAGACTGTGATATTTCAAGAAAAGGGCTGACATTATCCCCATGAGGGGAAGGGTAAGCTGTAATCAAACACTTATGGTAGTATTACAAACTTGCATAAGGGCTAAAGTTACTCTGCTGGTTGACACATGTAATAGAGCAAACGTTCTTTGATAAACTTGGTAAAACGTTTTTGGGACTTTTTATTTAGATGGTTCATTTGGCTTATTTGGTGATTTACATCCCACATGGCTGTTTTTAACACTTAAGGTGTTGCTTTAAGGCTCAACAGACATCATGTATGAGATGGGTGGGGCCTATTTTCGCACCTTAGATGCGCAGTTGTTTTTATCTCTGGACAGCAAGCTGCAACACAGGATGGTCCTGAAGCGGTTTTGGGGCCAAAACGAAGCTTTATTCCTTCAAATTCAACCCTTAAGGACAGGTAGGCGCCACAGCAGAGCTGTGACAAGGTGCTGACTGTATATTTTCCAGTCTTTTGACTCTTGTCAATCCGGTTTAGTTATTAAGGGGTTAATTTCATTCTTTTCTAGTGGTGCAACCTTACTAAGGCTTACTACTTATACTGTAAAAAATTTGAAAGATTTGTGACATTTTTTAGGAGTTTTTCAGAACGTGTACATGTTTTTTTCTCTTAAAGGCACAGTACCGTTTTTTTTAAATTGTTGTTTTACATTGAATAAAGTGTTTTCCAAGCTTGCTTGTCTCATTACTAGCCTGTTAAACATGTCTGACATCAAGGAAACTTCTTGTTCAATATGTTTAGAAGCCATTGTGGAACCCCCTCTTAGAATGTGTCCCACTTGTACTGATATGTCTATAAATTTTAAAGAGCATATTGTAGCATTTAAAAATGTAGCGCTAGAGGATTCTCAGACAGAAAGAAATTAGGTTATGCCATCTTTTTCTCCCCAAGTGTCACAACCAGTAACGCCCGCACAAGCGACGCCAAGTACATCTAGTGCGTCTAATTCATTTACCTTACAAGACATGGCAGCAGTTATGAATTCTACCCTCACAGAGGTTTTATCTAAACTGCCTGGGTTGCAAGGGAAGCGTGATAGCTCTGGGTTAAGAACAAATGCTGAGCTTTCTGACGCTTTAGTAGCTGTATCCGATATTCCCTCACAATGTTCTGAGGTAGGGATGAGGGATTTGCTTTCTGAGGGAGAGATTTCTGATTCAGGTAAGACGCTCCCTCATACAGACTCTGATATGACAGCCTTTAAATTCAAGCTAGAACACCTCCGCTTGTTGCTCAGGGAGGTATTGGCAACTCTGGATGATTGTGACCCTATTGTGGTTCCAGAGAATTTGTGTAAAATGGACAAATACTTAGAGGTCCCTGTTTACACTGATGTCTTTCCGGTCCCTAAGAGGATCGCAAATATTGTTTCTAAGGAGTGGGATAGACCAGGTATACCGTTCTCTGCTCCTCCTACTTTTAAGAAAATGTTCCCATATCTGACACCATGCAGGACTCGTGGCAGACGGTCCCTAAGGTGGAGGGAGCTATTTCTACACTAGCTAAGCGTACAGCTATACCTATTGAAGACAGCTGTGCTTTCAAAGATCCTATGGATAAAAAATTAGAGGGTCTCCTAAAGAAAATATTTGTGTATCAAGGTTTTCTTCTCCAACCTATTGCATGCATTGTTCCTGTAACTACTGCAGCTGCTTTTTGGTTCGAGGCTCTAGAAGAGGCTCTCCAGGGGGAGACCCCATTAGAGGATATTATGGATAGAATTAAGGCTCTTAAGCTGGCTAATTCTTTCATTACAGATGTCGCTTTTCAACTGGCTAAATTAGCGGCATAAAATTCAGGTTTTGCCATTTTAGCGTGGTCCTGATCAGCTCATGTGTCATCAAAGCTTTTGACCATCCCTTTCAAAGGTAAGACCCTATTCGGGCATGAACTGAAAGAAATTATTTCAGACATCACTGGAAAAAAGGGCCATACCCTCCCTCAGGATAAAACAAATAAAATAAAGACCAAAGAAAATAATTTTTGTTCCTTTCGAAACTTCAAGAGTGGTCCCGTTTCAGCTCCCCCTGCTGCAAAGCAAGAGGGGAATTTTGCCCAATCCAAGTCAGTCTGGAGACCTAACCAGGCTTGGAACAAGGGTAAACAGGCCAAGAAGCCTGCAGCTGCCTCCAAGACAGCATGAAGGGGTAGCCCCCGATCCGGGACCGGATCTAGTAGGGGGCAGACTCTCTCTCTTCACTCAGGCTTGGGCAAGAGATGTTTATGTTTCCTGGGCTTTAGAAATTGTGTCCCAGGGGTATCTTCTGGACTTCAAAGACTACCCCCAAGGGGCATATTTCACATTTCACAATTGTCTGCAAACCAGACAAAAAGAGAGGCGTTATTATGCTGTGTAGAAGACCTACATACCATGGGAGTGATTCACCCGGTTCCAAGAATGGAACAGGGGCAAGGGTTTTACTCCAACCTGTTTGTGGTTCCCAAAAAAGAAAGAACTTTCAGACCAATCTTGGATCTCAAGATTTTAAACAAATTCCTCAGAGTCCCGTCTTTCAAGATGGAGACTATCCGGACTATTCTGCCACTAATCCAGGAGGGTCAATATATGACCACCGTGGACATAAAGGATGTGTATTTGTACATCCCTATCCACAGAGATCATCACCGATTCCTCAGGTTCGCCTTTCTGGACAGACATTACCAGTTCTTGGCCCTTCCCTTCGGGTTGGCCACGGCTCCCAGAATTTTTACAAAAGTGCTAGGGTCCCTTCTGATAGTTCTAAGACCGCGGGGCATAGCAGTGGCGGCTTATCTAGATGACATCTTAATTCAGGTGTCAACTTTCCAACTAGCCAAGTCTCACACGGACATCGTGTTGGCTTTTCTAAGGTCTCATGGGTGGAAGATGAACATAAAAAAGAGTTCTCTATTCTCTCTGACAAGAGTTTCCTTCCTAGGAACTCTGATAGACTCGGTAGAAATGAAAATATTTCTAATGGAGGTCAGGAAATTAAAACTCGTAAACACCTGCGGAGCTCTTCATTCCATTCCGCGGCCATTAGTGGCTCAGTGTATGGAGGTAATCAGACTTATGGTAGCGGCAATGGACATAGTTCCATTTGCTCGCTTACACCTCAGACCACTGCAACTATGCATGCTCGAACAGTGGAATGGGGATTATGCATATTTATCTCCTCAGATAGATCTGGATCAGGAGACCAGAGATTCAGAGATTCTCTTCTCTGGTGGTTATCACAGGTTCACCTGTCTCGGGGAATGTGTTTCCGCAGACCAGAGTGGATCATAGTTACGACAGATACCAGCCTGCTGGGCTGGGGTGCAGTCTGGAACTCCCAGGGGTTATGGTCTCAGGAGGGGGTTATGGAGGAGACTCTCCTCCCAATAAACATTCTGGAACTGAGAGCGATATTCAATGCGCTTCAGGCGTGACCTCAACTGGCTGCGGCCAAATTCATTAGATTTCAGTCGGACAACATCACGACTGTAGCTTATATCAATCATCAAGGGGGAACAAGGAGTTCTCTAGTGATGATAGAGGTTTCCAAAATAATCTGATGGGCAGAGACTCACTCTTGCCATCTTTCAGCAATCCATATCCCAGGAGTAGACAACTGGGGGGCGGAATTCCTAAGTCGACAGACTTTTCATCCGGGGGAGTGGGAACTCCATTCGGAGGTGTTTGCCCAACTGATTCGACTATTGGGCACACCAGAATTGGATCTGATGGCGTCTCGTCAGAACGCCAAACTTCCTTGTTATGGATCCAGGTCAAGGGATCCCCAGGCAGTACTGATAGATGCTCTAGCAGTACCCTGATCCTTCAACCTGGCCTATGTGTTTCCACCATTCCCTCTCCTTCCTCATCTGATTGCCAGAATCAAACAGGAGAGAGCTTCAGTGATTCTGGTAGCACCTGCATGGCCACGCAGGACTTGGTATGCAGACCTGGTGGACATGTCATCAGTCCCACCATGGACTCTGCCGCTGAGGCGGGACCTTCTGATTCAAGGTCCATTCAAGCATCCAAACCTACTTTCTCTGCGTCTGACTGCTTGGAGATTGGTTTCTCTGAATCGGTCATTGATACCTTGATTCAGGCTCGAAAGCCTGTCACCAGAAAAATTTATCATAAGATATGGCGTAAATATCTTTACTGGTGTGAATCCAAGGGTTAGTCATGGAGTAAGATAAGGATTCCTAGGCTATTATCTTTTCTCCAAAAAGGATTGGAGAAGGGATTATCAGCTAGTTCCTTAAAGGGACAAATATCTGCTTTGTCTATCCTTTTACACAAGCGTCTGGCGGATGTTCCAGACGTTCAGGCATTTTGTCAGGCTTTAGTTAGAATCAAGCCTGTGTTTAAACCTGTTGCTCCGCCATGGAGTTTAAATTTGGTTCTTAAAGTTCTTCAAGGGGATCTGTTTTAACCTATGCATTCCATAGATATTAAACTATTATCTTGGAAAGTTCTGGTTTTAGTAGCTATCTCTTCGGTTAGAAGAGTTTCTGAGTTATCTGCTTTACAGTGTGACTCCCCTTATCTTGTTTTCCATGCGGATAAGGTGGTTTTGCGTTACAAACCTGGATTTCTTCCTAAGGTTGTTTCTAATAGGAATATCAATCAGGAAATTGTTGTTCCTTCTCTGTGTCCTAATCCTTCTTCCAAGAAGGAATGTCTGCTGCACAACCTAGATGTGGTTCATGCTTTAAAGTTCTACTTACAAGCGACTAAAGATTTCCGTCAAACATCTTCATTGTTTGTTGTCTATTCTGGAAAGCGCAGAGGTCAAAAGGCTACGGCAACCTCTCTTTCTTTTTGGCTGAAAAGCATCATCCATTTGGCTTATGAGACTGCTGGCCAGCAGCCTCCTGAAAGGATTACAGCTCACTCTACTAGAGCGGTGGCTTCCACATGGGCTTTTAAAAATGAGGCTTCTGTTGAACAGATTTGTAAGGCGGCGACTTGGTCTTTGCTTCATACTTTTTCCAAATTTTACAAATTTGATACTTTTGCTTCTTCGGAGGCTATTTTTGGGAGAAAGGTGCTACAAGCAGTGGTGCTTTCTGTTTAGGTACCTGTCTTGTCCCTCCCTTCATCCGTGTCCTAAAGCTTTGGTATTGGTATCCCACAAGTATTGGATGAATCCGTGGACTCGATACATCTTGCAAGAGAAAACAAAATTTATGCTTACCTGATAAATTTCTTTCTCTTGCGATGTATCGAGTCCACGTCCCGCCCTGTCTATTTAAGACAGGTATTATTTTTTATTAAAAACTTCAGTCACCTCTGCACCCTATAGTTTCTCTTTTTTCTTCCTAGCCTTCGGTCGAATAACTGGGGGGTGGAGTTAGGGGAGGAGCTATATAGACAGCTCTGCTGTGGGTGCTCTCTTTGCCACTTCCTGTTGGGAAGGAGAATATCCCACAAGTAAAGGATGAATCCGTGGACTCGATACATCGCAAGAGAAAGAAATTTATCAGTTAAGCATAAATTTTGTTATTCCCTTTCAATTTTTTAAAACAACGGCTGTTTTTCAGACCCGCTCTCTGTGCTCTTCTGAGCGGGTCTGTTTTTTTCACACAGTGCATCGGGCCAGCTGTATAGTCACAGCCCGGTCCAACCGCGCCATAACACTAAGTGCAGCTCGCTCCTGCTCTGTCTGACAGCAGGAGCGATCTGCACTGTGTATAATGGCACGGTCGGGCCGGGCTGTGACTATACAGCTGGCCCGATGTGCTGTGTGAAAAAAACAGACCCGCTCAGAAGAGCACAGAGAGCGGGTCTGAAAACACCCATTGTTTTAAAAAATTAAAAGGGAATATTATGTTTTATAAAGTTTGCGCTAATATAATGTTATATAATTTTGCACTATGTGCAGAATTATATAACATTATTTTTGAGGTTTACTGACACTTTAAGCATGCTCAGGAAGCCTATACTTCCCAACATCCCTGGATGTTACGGAATTGTCACATTGTCTTTCCCACAGCTTTCCCCGTCAAAGAAGATCTCACAGTTTCCAGGAACTGCGCCACCTCCAGACACATCATGCACCAACTCCACCCAACCATCTCCACCAGGAACTGCGCCACCTCCAGACACATCATGCACCAACTCCACCCAACCATCTCCACTAGGAACTGTGCCACCTCCAGACACGTCATGCACCAACTCCACCCAACCATCTCCACCAGGAACTTCGCCACGTCCAGACACATCATGCACCAACTCCACCCAACCATCTCCACCAGGAACTGCGCCACCTCCAGACACATCATGCACCAACTCCACCCAACCATCTCCACCAGGAACTGCGCCACCTCCAGACACATCATGCACCAACTCCACCCAACCATCTCCACCAGGAACTTCGCCACCTCCAGACACGTCATGCACCAACTCCACCCACCCATCTCCACATTACAAGTATCACTCATGGCAAATTCATGGTCCCTCCCATCCTGCCATGGTTCCACCAGCCAAACACTGGTGCTCCACTGCTTTTATGTCCCCCTTCTGTGTCCCAGGAAAATGTTGAGAGGTATTCTGTAGCAATGTGTATTACATTGGTAAAGACATGGACTGCATCACTCCTGAAGCAATATGTATGTACGCATGCACAGTAAAAGTTATAGCTTTTACCAGTAATATTTTTGCTAATACAAATGCATAGTAAAAATGCTTCTAATCAAAACTGACACTCACTGATGCACAATTTAGCAAGTTTTGACTTAATGTCCATTTAAATTGTGCCCATCTTCTAATGACATGACATGAGTTTTAAGCAAAAAAAAAAAAAAAAATGGAAGGCAGGCAAACTGGTGCTTAAAGGGACACTCAAGTCAAAATAATTTTTTATGATTCAGATAGAGCATGCAGTTTTAATATACTTTCCAATTTACTTTCATTATCTAATTTTGCAAAGTCTTTTCATAAGCACACTTTCTGGGGAACAAGATCCTACTGAGCATGTGCACAAACCTACAGGGTATACATATACTAGTCTGTGATTGACTGATGTCTGTCACATGATACAGGGGGCCAGAAAATGGGAGAAAAAATACAGTTGTCAAAAAAAAATCTACTGCTTTTTTGTAATTCAGAATAGGTGTTAAATCGTTGTCTTTTTATTATGTACTCGTTAATTATGCAATTCTACTGCATTGAGTGGTCCTTTAAAGAGACAGTGTACTGTAAAATAGCTTTCTCCTTAATGTGACTAAACCAGCTTTAAGGCCAGATTACAAGTGGAGCGCAAAATATCGCTTGCATGCAAGCGATATTAGGCCTAGATTTAGAGTTCGGCGGTAAAAGGGCTGTTAACGCTCCGCGGGCTTTTTTCTGGCCGCACCATAAATTTAACTCTGGTATCGAGAGTTAAAACAAATGCTGCGTTAGGCTCCAAAAAAGGAGCGTAGAGCATTTTTACCGCAAATGCAACTCTCGATACCAGAGTTGCTTACGGACGCGGCCGGCCTCAAAAACGTGCTCGTGCACGATTCCCCCATAGGAAACAATGGGGCTGTTTGAGCTGAAAAAAAACCTAACACCTGCAAAAAAGCAGCGTTCAGCTCCTAACGCAGCCCCATTGTTTCCTATGGGGAAACACTTCCTACGTCTGCACCTAACACTCTAACATGTACCCCGAGTCTAAACACCCCTAACCTTACACTTATTAACCCCTATTCTGCCGCCCCCGCTATCGCTGACTCCTGTATATTATTTTTAACCCCTAATCTGCCGCTCCGTAAACCGCCGCAACCTACGTTATCCCTATGTACCCCTAATCTGCTGCCCTAACATCGCCGACCCCTATGTTATATTTATTAACCCCTAATCTGCCCCCCACAACGTCGCCGACACCTACCTACACTTATTAACCCTTAATCTGCCGAGCGGACCTGAGCGCTACTATAATAAAGTTATTAACCCCTAATCCACCTCACTAACCCTATCATAAATAGTATTAACCCCTAATCTGCCCTCCCTAACATCGCCGACACCTACCTTCAATTATTAACCCCTAAACTTCCGATCGGAGCTCACCGCTATTCTAATAAATGTATTAACCCCTAAAGCTAAGTCTAACCCTAACACTAACACCCCCCTAAGTTAAATATAATTTTTATCTAACGAAATAAATTAACTCTTATTAAATAAATTAATCCTATTTAAAGCTAAATACTTACCTGTAAAATAAATCCTAACCTAAGTTATAATTAAACCTAACACTACCCTATCAATAAAATAATTAAATAAACTACCTACAATTACCTACAATTAACCTAACACTACACTATCAATAAATTAATTAAACACAATTCCTACAAATAAATACAATTAAATAAACTAGCTAAAGTACAAAAAATAAAAAAGAACTAAGTTACAGAAAATAAAAAAATATTTACAAACATAATAAAAATATTACAACAATTTTAAACTAATTACACCTACTCTAAGCCCCCTAATAAAATAACAAAGCCCCCCAAAATAAAAAATTCCCTACCCTATTCTAAATTAAAAAAGTTACAAGCTCTTTTACCTTACCAGCCCTGAACAGGGCCCTTTAAGGGGCATGCCCCAAGAATTTCAGCTCTTTTGCCTGTAAAAAAAAACATACAATACCCCCCCCCCCAACATTACAACCCACCACCCACATACCCCTAATCTAACCCAAACCCCCCTTAAATAAACCTAACACTAATCCCCTGAAGATCTTCCTACCTTGTCTTCACCATCCAGGTATCACCGATCCGTCCTGGCTCCAAGATCTTCATCCAACCCAAGCGGGGGTTGGCGATCCATAATCCGGTGCTCCAAAGTCTTCCTCCTATCCGGCAAGAAGAGGACATCCGGACCGGCAAACATCTTCTCCAAGCGGCATCTTCGATCTTCTTCCATCCGGTGCGGAGCGGGTCCATCTTGAAGCAGGCGACGCGGATCCATCCTCTTCTTCCGATGTCTCCCGACTAATGACGGTTCCTTTAAGGGACGTCATCCAAGATGGCGTCCCTCGAATTCCGATTGGCTAATAGGATTCTATCAGCCAATCGGAATTAAGGTAGGAATTTTCTGATTGGCTGATGGAATCAGCCAATCAGAATCAAGTTCAATCCGATTGGCCGATCCCATCAGCCAATCAGATTGAGCTCACATTCTATTGGCTGATCGGAACAGCCAATAGAATGCGAGCTCAATCTGATTGGCTGATTGGATCAGCCAATCGGATTGAACTTGATTCTGATTGGCTGATTCCATCAGCCAATCAGAAAATTCCTACCTTAATTCCGATTGGCTGATAGAATCCTATCAGCCAATCGGAATTCGAGGGACGCCATCTTGGATGACGTCCCTTAAAGGAACCGTCGTTAGTCGGGAGACATCGGAAGAAGAGGATGGATCCGCGTCGCCTGCTTCAAGATGGACCCGCTCCGCACCGGATGGAAGAAGTTCGAAGATGCCGCTTGGAGAAGATGTTTGCCGGTCCGGATGTCCTCTTCTTACCGGATAGGAGGAAGACTTTGGAGCACCGGATTATGGATCGCCAACCCCCGCTTGGGTTGGATGAAGATCTTGGAGCCAGGACGGATCGGTGATACCTGGATGGTGAAGACAAGGTAGGAAGATCTTCAGGGGATTAGTGTTAGGTTTATTTAAGGGGGGTTTGGGTTAGATTAGGGGTATGTGGGTGGTGGGTTGTAATGTTGGGGGGGGGGTATTGTATGTTTTTTTTTACAGGCAAAAGAGCTGAAATTCTTGGGGCATGCCCCGCAAAGGGCCCTGTTCAGGGCTGGTAAGGTAAAAGAGCTTGTAACTTTTTTAATTTAGAATAGGGTAGGGAATTTTTTATTTTGGGGGGCTTTGTTATTTTATTAGGGGGCTTAGAGTAGGTGTAATTAGTTTAAAATTGTTGTAATATTTTTATTATGTTTGTAAATATTTTTTTATTTTCTGTAACTTAGTTCTTTTTTATTTTTTTTACTTTAGCTAGTTTATTTAATTGTATTTATTTGTAGGAATTGTGTTTAATTAATTTATTGATAGTGTAGTGTTAGGTTAATTGTAGGTAATTGTAGGTAGTTTATTTAATTATTTTATTGATAGGGTAGTGTTAGGTTTAATTATATCTTAGGTTAGGATTTATTTTACAGGTAAATTTGTTATTATTTTAACTAGGTAACTATTAAATAGTTCTTAACTATTTAATAGCTATTGTACCTGGTTAAAATAATTACAAAGTTGCCTGTAAAATAAATATTAATCCTAAAATAGCTATAATATAATAATAATTTATATTGTAGCTATATTAGGATTTATTTTACAGGTAAGTATTTAGCTTTAAATAGGAATAAGTTATTTAATAAGAGTTAATTAATTTCGTTAGATAAAACTTATATTTAACTTAGGGGGGTGTTAGTGTTAGGGTTAGACTTAGCTTTAGGGGTTAATACATTTATTAGAATAGCGGTGAGCTCCGGTCGGCAGATTAGGGGTTAATAATTGAAGTTAGGTGTCGGCGACGTTGAGGGGGGCAGATTAGGGGTTAATAAATATAATATAGGGGTCGGCGATGTTAGGGGTATCAGATTAGGGGTACATAGGGATAACGTAGGTGGCGGCGATTTGCGGTCGGAAGATTAGGGGTTAATTATTTTAAGTAGCTTGCGGCGACGTTGTGAGGGGCAAGTTAGGGGTTAATAAATATAATATAGGGGTCGGCGGGGTTAGGGGCAGCAGATTAGGGGTACATAAGGATAACGTAGGTGGCGGTCGGCAGATTAGGGGTTAAAAATTTTAATCGAGTGGCGGCGATGTGGGGGGACCTCGGTTTAGGGGTACATAGGTAGTTTATGGGTGTTAGTGTACTTTAGGGTACAGTAGTTAAGAGCTTTATAAACCGGCGTTAGCCAGAAAGCTCTTAACTCCTGCTATTTTCAGGCGGCTGGAATTTTGTCGTTAGAGCTCTAACGCTCACTGCAGAAACGACTCTAAATACCGGCGTTAGGAAGATCCCATTGAAAAGATAGGCTACGCAAATGGCGTAGGGGGATCTGCGGTATGGAAAAGTCGCGGCTGAAAAGTGAGCGTTAGACCCTTTAATCACTGACTCCAAATACCAGCGGGCGGCCAAAACCAGCGTTAGGAGCCTCTAACGCTGGTTTTGACGGCTACCGCCGAACTCTAAATCTAGGCCATAGTGTTCCAATTTTTAATACCAGAGCACAATAATGTGCACTGGTATATCAAGTTAATCACATTGCTAGGAAGCATTGGGCTCACGAGAGCACGCTTCCATAGGCTCCTATGGAAGCATCATTTTGATGCTGTCACAGACAGCATCAGAACTTCGCACAGCGAAGGAGGTATGTAGCTCAGCGATGTGCAGCATTTTTTAATATACTGTATATGTTTATGAATATATACATATATATTTATGAGTTAGTATGTGTATATACACATATTAACACATAAATATGTATATAATCATATACATATTTATATTTACATTGCAGTCTATGGGAACACACAGTTCCCATAAACCACATTGCAAAAGGCACTTTTCAGTGCCGTTTTTTTTTCTAATACTCCACTCCCACCAACTTTAAAGCCCCAAAACTGCCTACTGCAGTTTTTTTTTTAATTTAAGGTTTTGAGGGCATTTGGGGCACTTTTAGAAAATTAACCAGAGATCTAATCTCTGGTAAGTTTTTGGAGCAATAATTACTACCGCAAGCTATGGCTGGTTAACTATCGCGCTCCCGCAAACGGAGAAATCTAGCCTATAGTGTTTAAAATGTATGAGAAACAGAACCTTTAGGTAGAACCTTTAGGTATAATTCTGCATATGAAATAGCTGTTTCTGCTAATTGAAACTAAACTAAAACAAAATGAAATGGGTCGAGCTAGCAGGGAAAGCAGACCTCATTATCGTATCTTTCTAATTATTTACATGTCTTATCTTATTTATTATTGTTTACTCAAAGGTCAATACTTAGACAATGAAAAATTCACATTTTAGTACCCCTTTGTCATAACATCCCACTGGGAACATTATTTTTTCTAAATCTTCTTGTTTACATTGGATTTTATTTGTAACCAGAAATGTTCAGTATAGATGGGAAAACAATACGCAAAATCAGTTATTTCAAATGAGAAAATAAAGGTGAAGGAGCTATTTGTTAACAATTATGTAATACACTCCAGTAGGTAAAATGTATAATTGGGAACACATTAAAGGGGATAACATATTACACTGTCCCTTTAATATGTTGATAACTCTTTACCTATAAATTACAACATTAAACTAAGGAAATATCACAGGGCTTTTAGCTGTACAGACTTAAATCCATGTTTTATGATTGAAGCTTGACTTGCACTAGATTTGTAGGAAAGTGAGTTATACATATGCAACCTAATGTTACTCAGAAATGTTGGATTATCTTGATCATTTGGAAGGAGCTTTAGACATTGAAAAGCGGATCACTGGTGTTGCCATCATTGTCACATCATATTAATGCTGGAATATTTTATCTGGTTGAAATTTACTGTGATATAAAAATACTTGACAGCAAAGTCTGGTGCTATCTTCATGCTTCAAATTAGATTAAGTCTATTCGGATAGAAAATAAGAACAGCTTGAAAAAGCAAACAGGAATTTTAGTATAAGTGGGGAACATTTAAATGAAATACTCAAACAGGTTTCAGGCATTTGTAATTAAGGTTGTGGTCACTAGTATGTCCATTCACTACTGTGATCCAACAACCATACATCAGCTTCATTATAAAATTATAACTCATTTGCACCAGCATAACATTATGCATAGATCTGCAATGTATTATACAGATGTCGGTACTAGTTGAAATCAGAGCCAATCCCAGCACTGATCTGATAATCATCCTTTGAATGCATTTCTAACCTAGCACAGAGGTTGTGCAGAAGGCTCCAATCTGGTCTTAAAATACAAGGATCTAGAGGTAACTTAATTATAGACATAAATGGGCTCAATTTCTCAAGTTTCATCTGCAGCTTTGGAGCCTTTGTCGTGAATGCTGTTAAATTTCAAAACTTCAAAGAAAGAGCTTCAAACCTCTTCCACCTCAAAGAAGGTGGAGTTAAACTATCCTAGACTGATTTATGTGAAATGATTAACAAGCCCTGCTCTCGGGACAAGAGACAGGGCTACGTGAGCAAGTGCAATAATAACAGCGGTCGGCAAATGTCGCCTTACAAGTCCCAAGTGCAGATGCTTTGTAGTAAATGGAGCCCATGCACATGCCTAATTAGCATTATTCTAAAGAACTAAGCAATGTGTTTTTTAATGCAGTTGTTAGTTTCAGAAGGCTGATGTTCTTATACTGGCTTAAAATTCAATTATGTTGAATGTGTTTCCTGGCAAAGCAGTGATATATATATACACATAGAAACACCCAGCACTCACCAGCTAGCTCACAGCTAAGATAAAATCACAACTGGAAAGGTTAGTTACCGCATCTGGCCAAATGGGAAAGCTCAGGCACTACGTCAAGGTGCTTTCCATTGCCTGAGTCCCTAACACAGCCACACTATCATGCGAGCTCACAAAGCCAATGATATATATACAGTATCTCACAAAAGTGAGTACACCCCTCACATTTTTGTAAATATTTTATTATATATTTTCATGTGACAACACTGAAGAAATGACACTTTGCTACAATGTAAAGTAGTGAGTGTAAAGCCTGTATAACAGTGTAAATTTGCTGCCCCTCAAAATAACTCAACACACAGAATTAATGTCTAAACCGTTGGCAACAAAAGTGAGTACACCCCTAAGTGGAAATGTCCAAATTGGGCCCATTTAGCCATTTTCCCTCCCCGGTGATTCGTTAGTGTTACAAGGTCTCAGGTGTGAATGGGTAGCAGGTGTGTTAAATTTAGTGTTATCGCTCTCATACTCTTTCATACTGGTCACTGGAAGTTCAACATGGCACCTCATGGCAAATAACTCTCTGAGGATCTGAAAAAAAGAATTTTTGCTCTACATAAGGATAGCCTAGGCTATAAGAAGATTGCCAAGACCCTGAAACTGAGCTGCAGCACAGTGGGCAAGACCATACAGTGGTTTTACATGACAGGTTCCACTCAGAACCGTCCTCGCCATGGTCGACCAAAGAAGTTGAGTGCACGTGCTCAGCGTCATATCCAGAGGTTGTCTTTGGGAAATAGACTTATAAGTGCTGCCAGCATTGCTGAAGAGGTTGAAGGGGTGGGGGTGAGCCTGTCAGTGCTCAGACCATATGCCGCACACTGCATCAATTTGTACTTCATGGCTGTCATCCAAGAAGGAAGCCTCTTCTAAAGATGATGCTCAAGAAAGCCTTCTGGGACGACTGCCTTGCAGACCAATTTGATGCAGTGTGTGACGTATGGTCTGAGCACAGGCTTTCCCCCCACCCCTTCAACCTCTGCAGCAATAAGTGGAACCTGTCCTGTGAAACCGCTTTTTGGTCTTGCCCACCATGCTGCAGCTCAGTTTCAGGGTCTTGGCAATCTTCTTATAGCCTTGGCCATCATTTTGTAGAGCAACAATTCTTTTTTTCAGATCCTAAGAGAGTTCTTTGCCATGAGGTGCCATGTTGAACTTCCAGTGACCAGTATAAGAGAGTGTGAGAGCGATAACACCACATTTAACACTTGAAACCTTGTAACACTAACGAGTCACATGACACCGGGGAGGGAAAATGGCTAATTGGGCCCAATTTGGACATTTCCACTTAGGGGTGTACTCACTTTTGTTGCCAACGGTTTAGACATTAATGGCTTTGTGGTGAGTTATTTTGAGGGGACAGCAAATTTTACACTGCTATACAGGCTGTACACTCACTACTTTACATTGTAGCAAAGTGTCATTTCTTCAGTGTTGTCACATGAAAAGTGAGTCAAAAATGTGAGGGGTGTACTCACTTTTGTGAGAAACTGTATATATATATATATATATATATATATATATATATATATATATATATATATATATATATAGTACACTAATTCCCAACATTCAACTGTAAGCTCTTCTTAACAAAATGCTTCATTTATTTTTTTTCTAAAAAAAGTTACACATTCCCTTACTTAATGGGATAGGTCAAAAAGAAGCATACTGAGTTACCAACATGAACATCATTAGAGCCAGTGGCGGCTCGTGGGTTATTCAAATGGGGGTTCACAATACATGAACTGGGGCTAAATACCACCTAGTTCCATTAATAAATATATTTATTGACTATGGGGTTGTGTGTTATATAGGGTTTACACATGTGTAAATATCACTGAGACAATACATACAATATTGCTATTGTACTATGCTGTTAGAGCTTTGTGGAACTAGCATTACGCCACATGAAGGGGTCAACATGTCATTATTATTTAAACAAAAAACAGAGTTCATAGGTTGGGTCAGACTCAGATAACAGATTAACAATCTCATGTGTCTCTTTTCAGTTAAACTGAGAGGAGACACATGAGGCCGTTAATCTAACATAACCAAAGGAGTCCATTTGTCACTGCTGTTTTATTCAGCCTGGCTGTCTGTGTAAAACATTCTGGCACTGGATTTTGGCAGACCTGTCAAAATTATTAACAGCAAATGAAACGTCTCCTGCAAACTGCAGGAGACTTGGTTTAAAACACTGTGAATCATATGCTGTGCGTGGGTTTCATTTCCTGCTCTCTGCCCTCACTACCGCCACCCCACCCCCGCTATTTAAATAAGCTAAATAACAGTAATAAAATTAATAAATTACCTTATAAATGATGGGAGCCAGTTTGAGGCACCTTAGAGGGAAAGCTACGGCAGCCCTGCAAGAAACGGCCCTGGTACTCTAACAACTTCAAGTGAAGCACAGTCGGCTCCCAGCGACCCCCTCTCAGCTCTCTAGCTCCAACTCATATTTGTGCCGACTAAGCTCCTCCTCACGCATGTCGTCATCACATGCTTTCACTCGCACATCATCAGATGTGCGATTAAGAAGGTATAGGGCGGGGTTGGAGTGGCACTGCAGGCACTTTGAAATAAGTGCAAATGGCTTGAAGCCCTATACTTCTATCTATCGCATGTGATAGATAGAAGTAAAAATGTCAAAAATGTTTTCATTTTTTTGCAACAAAACTGGACTGGAACATTTTTGGCTTTATAAATATGAATTTTCCAATAGGGGCTATTGGAAAAATGATATTTATTCAGCCAAAAAGTTTTTTTTTGTCTTCTTTTGGCTGGGGGTTCACATGCAGCTGTGCGCATATGGAGGAGCCTCCACTGATTAGCGCACTGTGAGCCAGACTCTAAATATGTGTGCATGTATGTATGAGTGTGTATATATATATATATATATAAAATCAATTTAATGCACTAATTCCCAACATTTAAGTGTAAGCCCTTCTTAACAAAATGTTTTATATATATATATATATATATATATATATATATATAACAAAAGTTACACATTCCCAATTATGTTTAATGTGTTTCCTGGCAAAGCAGTGAGATAGGTTAAAAAAGAAGCAAACTAAGTTACCAACATGAACATCATTTGAGTACTGTGTGCCAGACTCCAGATGCATCCTTTTGCAGAATCTAATATCCCTTACTGAGGCCAACTAGGGCAAGATATGTAGCAGGTTTAGGCTTGGAATTGGAAAACTCACACTTTAAAGAGATAAAATACAGAAAAAAAGGGAAAATGAGTAATGAAATATTTTAAATGTTCTTATTATGAGTTATTAAACATTTTACAGTGCAGCTTCAGTGTGGGTTATGTCTCTTGAATGCGATATTGTTATTTTTTACCTACACATCAGAAATTTTTCTGCAGATGTCAGCATAAAAAATAAATGTTTTTTAAAGCATTTGCAATATTTTGCAGTCCAAGGATGCCTCACTTGAAAATTCTTGTGAGAGTTTATTAAAGTGATGGCAAATTTCAGGCTATAAGGCCTAGATTTGGAGTTCGGCGGTAGCCGTCAAAACCAGCGTTAGAGGCTCCTAACGCTGGTTTTGGCCGCCCGCTGGTATTTGGAGTCAGTGATTAAAGGGTCTAACGCTCACTTTTCAGCCGCGACTTTTCCATACCGCAGATCAACCTACGCCATTTGCGTAGCCTATCTTTTCAATGGGATCTTCCTAATGCTGGTATTTAGAGTCGTTTCTGAAGTGAACGTTAGAGCTCTAACGACAAAACTCCAGCCGCCTGAAAAAAGCAGGAGTTAAGAGCTTTCTGGCTAACGCCGGTTCATAAAGCTCTTAACTACTGTACCCTAAAGTACACTAACACCCATAAACTACCTATGTACCCCTAAACCGAGGTCCCCCCACATCGCCGCCACTCGATTAAAATTTTTAACCCCTAATCTGCCGACCGCCACCTACGTTATATTTATGTACCCCTAATCTGCTGCCCCTAACCCCGCCGACCCCTGTATTATATTTATTAACCCCTAACCTGCCCCCCACAACATCGCGGCCAGCTACTTAAAATAATTAACCCCTAATCTTCCGACCGCAAAGCGCCGCCACCTACGTTATCCCTATGTACCCCTAATCTGCTACCCCTAACACCGCCGACCCCTATATTATATTTATTAACCCCTAATCTGCCCCCCACAACGTCGCCGACACCTGCCTACACTTATTAACTCCTAATCTGCCGAGCGGACCTGAGCGCTACTATAATAAAGTTATTAACCCCTAATCCGCCTCACTAACCCTATCATAAATAGTATTAACCCCTAATCTGCCCTCCCTAACATCGCCGACACCTACCTTCAATTATTAACCCCTAATCTTCCGATCGGAGCTCACCGCTATTCTAATAAATGGATTAACCCCTAAAGCTAAGTCTAACCCTAACACTAACACCCCCCTAAGTTAAATATAATTTACATCTAACGAAATAAATTAACTCTTATTAAATAAATGATTCCTATTTAAAGCTAAATACTTACCTGTAAAATAAATCCTAATATAGCTACAATATAAATTATAATTATATTATAGCTATTTTAGGATTAATATTTATTTTACAGGCAACTTTGTAATTATTTTAACCAGGTACAATAGCTATTAAATAGTTAAGAACTATTTAATAGTTACCTAGTTAAAATAATAACAAATTTACCTGTAAAATAAATCCTAACCTAAGTTATAATTAAACCTAACACTACCCTATCAATAAAATAATTAAATAAACTACCTACAATTACCTACAATTAACCTAACACTACACTATCAATAAATTAATTAAACACAATTCCTACAAATAAATACAATTAAATAAACTAGCTAAAGTACAAAAAATAAAAAAGAACTAAGTTACAGAAAATAAAAAAATATTTACAAACATAAGAAAAATATTACAACAATTTTAAACTAATTACACCTACTCTAAGCCCCCTAATAAAATAACAAAGCCCCCCAAAATAAAAAATTCCCTACCCTATTCTAAATTAAAAAAGTTACAAGCTCTTTTACCTTACCAGCCCTGAACAGGGCCCTTTGCGGGGCATGCCCCAAGAAGTTCAGCTCTTTTGCCTGTAAAAAAAAACATACAATACCCCCCCCCAACATTACAACCCACCACCCACATACCCCTAATCTAACCCAAACCCCCCTTAAATAAACCTAACACTAATCCCCTGAAGATCTTCCTACCTTGTCTTCACCATCCAGGTATCACCGATCCGTCCTGGCTCCAAGATCTTCATCCAACCCAAGCGGGGGTTGGCGATCCATAATCCGGTGCTGAAGAGGTCCAGAAGAGGCTCCAAAGTCTTCCTCCTATCCGGCAAGAAGAGGACATCCGGACCGGCAAACATCTTCTCCAAGCGGCATCTTCTTCCATCCGGAGCGAAGCGGCAGGATCCTGAAGACCTCCAGCGCGGAACATCCATCCGGACCGACGACTGAACGACGAATGACTGTTCCTTTAAGGGACGTCATCCAAGATGGCGTCCCTCGAATTCCGATTGGCTGATAGGATTCTATCAGCCAATCGGAATTAAGGTAGGAATTTTCTGATTGGCTGATAGAATCAGCCAATCAGAATCTAGTTCAATCCGATTGGCCGATCCAATCAGCCAATCAGATTGAGCTCGCATTCTATTGGCTGATCGGAACAGCCAATAGAATGCGAGCTCAATCTGATTGGCTGATTGGATCAGCCAATCGGATTGAACTTGATTCTGATTGGCTGATTCCATCAGCCAATCAGAAAATTCCTACCTTAATTCCGATTGGCTGATAGAATCCTATCAGCCAATCGGAATTCGAGGGACGCCATCTTGGATGACGTCCCTTAAAGGAACAGTCATTCGTCGTTCAGTCGTCGGTCCGGATGGATGTTCCGCGCTGGAGGTCTTCAGGATCCTGCCGCTTCGCTCCGGATGGAAGAAGATCGAAGATGCCGCTTGGAGAAGATGTTTGCCGGTCCGGATGTCCTCTTCTTGCCGGATAGGAGGAAGACTTTGGAGCCTCTTCTGGACCTCTTCAGCACCGGAATATGGATCACAACCCCCGCTTGGGTTGGATGAAGATCTTGGAGCCAGGACGGATCGGTGATACCTGGATGGTGAAGACAAGGTAGGAAGATCTTCAGGGGATTAGTGTTAGGTTTATTTAAGGGGGGTTTGGGTTAGATTAGGGGTATGTGGGTGGTGGGTTGTAATGTTGGGGGGGGGGGGTATTGTATGTTTTTTTTACAGGCAAAAGAGCTGAAATTCTTGGGGCATGCCCCGCAAAGGGCCCTGTTCAGGGCTGGTAAGGTAAAAGAGCTTGTAACTTTTTTAATTTAGAATAGGGTAGGGAATTTTTTATTTTGGGGGGCTTTGTTATTTTATTAGGGGGCTTAGAGTAGGTGTAATTAGTTTAAAATTGTTGTAATATTTTTCTTATGTTTGTAAATATTTTTTTATTTTCTGTAACTTAGTTCTTTTTTATTTTTTGTACTTTAGCTAGTTTATTTAATTGTATTTATTTGTAGGAATTGTGTTTAATTAATTTATTGATAGTGTAGTGTTAGGTTAATTGTAGGTAATTGTAGGTAGTTTATTTAATTAATTTATTGATAGGGTAGTGTTAGGTTTAATTATATCTTAGGTTAGGATTTATTTTACAGGTAATTTTGTTATTATTTTAACTAGGTAACTATTAAATAGTTCTTAACTATTTAATAGCTATTGTACCTGGTTAAAATAATTACAAAGTTGCCTGTAAAATAAATATTAATCCTAAAATAGCTATAATATAATTATAATTTATATTGTAGCTATATTAGGGTTTATTTTACAGGTAAGTATTTAGCTTTAAATAGGAATAAGTTATTTAATAAGAGTTAATTTATTTCGTTAGATAAAAATTATATTTAACTTAGGGGGGTGTTAGTGTTAGGGTTAGACTTAGCTTTAGGGGTTAATACATTTATTAGAATAGCGGTGAGCTCCGATCGGAAGATTAGGGGTTAATAATTGAAGGTAGGTGTCGGCGATGTTAGGGAGGGCAGATTAGGGGTTAATACTATTTATGATAGGGTTAGTGAGGCGGATTAGGGGTTAATAACTTTATTATAGTAGCGCTCAGGTCCGCTCGGCAGATTAGGGGTTAATAAGTGTAGGCAGGTGTCGGCGACGTTGAGGGGGGCAGATTAGGGGTTAATAAATATAATATAGGGGTCGGCGATGTTAGGGCAGCAGATTAGGGGTACATAGGGATAACGTAGGTTGCGGCGGTTTACGGAGCGGCAGATTAGGGGTTAAAAAATATATGCAGGGGTCAGCGATAGCGGGGGCGGCAGATTAGGGGTTAATAAGTGTAAGGTTAGGGGTGTTTAGACTCGGGGTACATGTTAGAGTGTTAGGTGCAGACGTAGGAAGTGTTTCCCCATAGGAAACAATGGGGCTGCGTTAGGAGCTGAACGCTGCTTTTTTGCAGGTGTTAGGTTTTTTTTCAGCTCAAACAGCCCCATTGTTTCCTATGGGAGAATCGTGCACGAGCACGTTTTTGAGGCCGGCCGCGTCCGTAAGCAACTCTGGTATCGAGAGTTGCATTTGCGGTAAAAATGCTCTACGCTCCTTTTTTGGAGCCTAACGCAGCATTTGTTTGAACTCTCGATACCAGAGTTAATTTTATGGTGCGGCCAGAAAAAAGCCCGCGGAGCGTTAACAGACCTTTTACCGCCGAACTCCAAATCTAGGCCTAAGAATGTTGCAATGAAACATACAGTATATAAGTTAACAAGTATATACAGTTTATATATATTATAATAAAAGGTTTATAATCCTAATTGGTATTATCTCTTCTTCCGCCCCCCTTCATTTCCTCTTTTGGCTGGGCTATGATGTATAGAGCAGTCCCACTCACTCTCTACATAGGATTTCTAAGGGCTTTTAAGGGGCTGAACTTAAAGATTATCATATGACACACATGTTGATTGGAGGTTCACTGGAATTGTCATTAAAAAAAAACCTTCAACCAAGTGGGCCGGCATAACAATGCAATAGAAGCATTACCATATGAACTAATTTAACCCTTTCATACGTGGACTAACAAAAAAGTACACTTTTTTAATGGCAAAGATTACATATATGGCATGTGATTAGTTAAAGTTATAAATGAGCAAAAAATTATGAAAGAGCATAATGATTTTCTGTCGAATAACATTTTGCGTTTTATGTCCCTTTAATGTAATTTAATGCACTTAGTGTATGCATTCAGCAAATGACAGAAGACCTTACAAGCTGTGCTTTCTATGTAGCGGCATTTAAAAGTAGGCAATAATAACAAACGCAAAATAAAGCCAATGCTATTTTTCTTCATATTACAACTGCTAACACAGTCACAGTGTCAAGGTAAAGGAGATTTCTGATAGCTGGAAGCAAATAAATGAAAAGCTGCCAGTAATGCTTTTTTTCTGTGATATTACTGTGATCTTTTAACCTTTCCATAGCAAAACTCTCATCTAGAGATTAACACACAATAGACAGATTTGATCGGGATCTTTGGATTTGGAATTTCATGACCTAAGGCATAAATGCTGCCACCTCTCCAGTTATAGATCAGTGGTGTCATTTTTTTCCTAGCCAAGTCAGTTTAAAGGGATATTAAACACCTTTATTTTATGTAAATATTGTCCCACACCCCTAGAGAGGTCAAAAAGGAAATTATTTAAAATGCTGCAAATTGCCTATCCAGTTATTTGATTTGCAGCATTTTGAAGACAACCTAGGTTACAAAATTAGATTTGTAGCTTTTTTTAAGGAATGTGAAGCAAGCACAATTTTACACAAATGGAAAAGGTGATTAATGTCTGTTATAAAATATTGAACTAATAAATACAAATTTGAACATTTTGTAATGAGTAGCAATTAGATAAAATGAAAGATATGCATAGCATAGAAATGTTAACGCTATGTTAGTGAGTAGTAATGCATAACCCTGGTAATTGATAAGTGCTTAGCTTTGGGCATGAACATTAAAAGAATTTTGAAGCCTCCATATAAAAGAAGATGAAAGGGTACTGTTCAACATACCTGTCTAAATTCTGTGAAATCATAATAAAATTATAAGTTGATACAGGAAACACAGTGCTCAACATTGAATTCAAAAGACTTACTGTGAAAATGACCAATATTACACATGCCAAAGCTTGAGTAATCACTCAAGGTAATGTAATAAACATGTCCTTTATTAATGAAACACTGGTTATAGTCAGCCCAGACCTGGGCTGTAAAATGGCTGTTAGACCAATATTTTACATTACAAAAAGAAGAAAGGAAAACTCTGATTATAGAGATCAACAGACAGGCTGTATTTTGCACTGCAGAAGTAGCTTGCATACTAAATGCCTGGCTCATTGCTTCTGGAACTTTAGCATAAGATTAGTCAATATTGTGAGGAGAAACAGGTTTCCATTAGTAATTATCTTGCAAACGACTGAGGGCTAGACAGCAGATACATAGCAGGTGGCGGGTGATCAGTAAGGATGGCCAATGTTTGAGAAAATTTGTTAAACACAACAAATATTATCTGTGTGAAATTTTGTGGGGTATTTAAATTTAGTCATTTTAATTAATTTTAAAATTACACATAACCAACTTTTCACCTGCTTTCCAAGAGTGTTTAGACATAGGGTTGTCATGTTATGAGTTGCACATGCTACAGGGGTGCAGAAAAGAACATGTATTGTGCAAATGATTATGTCAGTGTAACTCATAACTGGCCAGGTTAATAATGTGGCATATGTGGCAAACGTTCTTGGACTGTGTCATTCTCTCTATATATCAAGTTAAACAGCACTATTTCATTCCATTTAAAAAACTAAAAACTTTTTGGGTTAAAAAGTAATTTTGTCCTTTATCAAATGAATTTCTTTGGTATTTTTAATTTTAAAACCAAAATTTCACATACTTTTTAAAGGGTTATGACAGTCAAAATGATCTTTTATGCTAAAAGAGAACATTTTGTTTTCATGATATCCTTTGTTGAAAAGCATACCTAGGTATTTTCAAGAGCAGCAGTCTGCAAATATTTAAGAACAAAAGAGGGCGCCTCATGTACATATCAGTAGGTCAATTAAATTGACAAAATTGTGAAAACACAGGGTACTACTTACATATAGCTACAGCACCCTAATGTACTGAATATAAGGGCCTCCATTACATATAGAGCGTAGCCCGCAAAAGCCGGCGACGCCAGATTTTGCGTGATTTTGGTATTACATATACGGCGTAGCATACAAGTTACGGCCGTATATTTCACCCGTCGCTTGCAAATTTTACTCCCATAGGCTAGCATGGGACTGCGTCGTAAATCGGTATCCAATATCCAGCGCAAGGCCTTACGTGGCGAAAATGGAGAAATCTTACTCCATTTTCACCTCGCCATAAAAGGCAGCCGTAGCAGGCCTTGCGCTGAGTATGGGAGCACTGTAACTCCCGAAAATGCCTGCAAAAATAAACTAACATCTAATGCATACGCAATGTCTATCTACCTGTCAACCGCAATCCCTCACCGCAATAACTAATAAACTCTAAGAAGTACCAGTAGCTGTAGTTTAGTGAGCTGGAGCACTGAGTCTTCAGAACATCCCTATAAGCACATTAGGGTGCTGCAGCTATATGTGAGTACCTTGTGTTTTGACAATGTTGTCAATTTGATTGACCTACTGATATGCACATAAGGCGCCCTCTTTTTTACTTGAATATTTGCAGAATGTTTTGAGACCCTAATTGGGATTTTTGAAGAGGAGCTGCCATGAACTGAGCTATCCAGATATACAAGAACATCTTGCTGGAATTAGAATCACCTAAACCAGGATGTATTTGTACTGTACTACATTAAATGGACAGATTCAGACTCTCTTTGTAAGAGTTTAGTTCGTAATTAGTTATTTCATACCATTATAGTATTGTTTGTATTTTATTTGGAAACTAGCATCCCCTAGGGATCCTTAAAATCCAAGGATAGATCATGAGCAGCAGTGCACTACTGAGAGATAGATGGTTTAATATGAAAATGCAAGTCTCACTCAAATTACACTTTTAAACTAATAAAGATTAAAGTGAATGTCAATTCAGATGAATCGGTGCCCGGTTTTTAATAATCCTATTAAAAACATGGGCACTTTAATTAATCAAAATTTACATTTCACTTGTTTTCTTCAATTACTTACCTTTTATTCTTCACAGACGCTTCAGCGATTGCCCCTGCCGTCGGAAGCCTCTTCATACATCAGAAATGACGAATCCGGTTTCATCCAATCATGGCTTCCCCCCTGGGGGAATCATGGCCTGAGGCAACGCCGTGATTGGAGGAAGCCGGATTCGTCATTTTGCACCCACGAAGAGGACTTGTGACGGGCGGAGGAAGCGCTGCAGCAGCTGTCAGGATTAAAAGGTATGTATTTGAAGAAAATGAGTGAAATGTAATTTTTTATGAATTAAAGAGCCCTTGATTTTAATTGGATTATTTAAAACCGGGCACCGATTCATCTAAACTGAAATTCACTTTAAATATAGAAATAAAGAGGCTATCATAGTGAATTTTTTTAAGTGTTTTAGAATCTAATTATAAACCAACGGTCATTTAAAATCAGTGCAAGCAGCTTTAGTTTCTTTTTTTATGCTGTTAAATTATTTGTGAAAAATTATGCTAATGAGCATGGACGGTATTTTTCTGGCAGAATAGGTAGCAACCCTAGAGCTAGCTGAACATACCAGGTGAGACCAATGACAAGGGACAAATATGTGCTATTATTTGAGTATTAAAGGGACAGTCTACCCCAGAATTGTTATTGTTCAAAAAGATAGATAATCCCTTTATTACCCATTCCCCAATAATTGACCTATAGAGTAAAAGGCCATTATACTAAAAAAAATGACTTGCTCGGGACCCACAAGCAACTACTGATCCAAAGAAGAAACTGCAACTGATCAAATTAGCAGCGATAGTTACGTTGAGTCAACCACAGTTTTCATTCTGGACCATCAATGCTCAGTGGGTCTGGAGCAGTACTTTTACTATGCATTTAACCTCTTTAGAATTAGAGCATGTAAATAAAAAAAAATAGCCCTTTTAACATCGTCAAATTGAATTAAAAGTGACAGTAAATTCTAGCGTTTCAAAAACACTAGGATTTACCAGCACTAAAAATAAATAGGACCTTCAGTGATGACTTTGTAAAAAAGTGTGCTACTCGTACCGTTTCTGACTTTTTACAAAGTCATCACTGGAGGTCCTATTTATTTTTAGTAACTCCTAGAGTTTTTTAAATGCTAGGATTTACCACCATTTTCAGTCAAGTTATAAGTGTAAAGAACATTAAAATCTTGAAAAAGTATACGTCTATCAGAACAGAAAATAAAGGTGATCAGTACTATTCACCAAATTTACAATATTGCACAAATTCATTTTATACTGAGTAAAAGAACAAAATGTTAATTTCTTCCAAACTATATATATTTATTTACACACACACACTGTAATATATACAGTATATATATATTTGTATTTGCCAGACTTAATACAAATGCATGTTTGAAATACTATGTAAGAAATATCACAAATATATGCTTGTGGCATTTGGTTTGACAAATGCTAGAGCCCATACATACCCCACTGTTCTGAGTGATTTTTTTTCTACAGCTATGAAAACCTTGCAGGAATTAGTTTACAAATTCAGGTTTCAGCATTATTATAGTTTAGACAGCAGAGGGAGCCAAAACCATTATTACCAATTTCTTAACTCACTATTTGTGAATTCTGCAAATCCGTCACAGGTGATTTATTTCAGTTTGATTGACATATATACGAGCATTAAAATCACATCCAAGGGGATCAGTTATGAGCTAGGCAAACTGATACTGTTTTTTACTTTTAAATAACCTTTAGAATAAAAATTTTAATTAATATTTTCAAATGTATTTGTCAATTCAGTGGTACATGGTGTCCTAAAGATAGTTATCTAAAAAATGATCCTGTATATATTATAAAAGAAGCAAACGTACAGATTAGAAATACATTTGTTAAAGGGACAGTAAATACATTGTAATTACAATATTTATTTATTTATTTATTTTGTATGTCTTATAAATGTCACACAGTGGCAATTTTTTTTTTTAATGCAATAAAAACCTGTTTATTGCAAAAGTTTTTTCAGTAGCCAAACTCTACCAGACGTGCCTTATTTGTAGGAGCTTATCATCATAGCTATCCATGGTCATTATGTTAGCAAAATAAGCATTGTTTTTCAGTTCATTATCTGATATTCTCTGCTGAATCCAGTTAGGGACAGATAAAATTGTGGAGTTTTGCCAAGTGCAGTTCCAGTTCTCAGAATTAAAAACATTTTATTTTCAGAGTTAAATTAAAGGAAAAAGGGTCAAAATAAATAAAATTCATGGCAAAATTGTTTTAGTACACATAATTAAACATTGGAAAAAAGAACAGAGGCGCCACCATGGCCTAGTACCACCAATACAGTATGATAATGTTGCAAGATGTCAAATAATACTCACAAAGGTGAAGCACCCAACGGTGCTAATGGGGCAAACTGAAACTTCGCAGTGGTCCAGCTCACTGTATAGAATCAGCAATGATGTCCAGTCAGAAATCCCTTGGGGAAGTCTTCTTAACACCTATGTGAGCACATCATCATAGCCTGAGGAAATAGCCACTTCTAGGCTGAGAAACGCATCGCTTTGGAATAAAGATTACTTTTACTATACACTTGCTTCATCATCACTTTATATCAGTCTGTATGGTGTTTAACACTAATACATCACTGGTTTTGGGCCTTTTTGGTCTGTAGCTGCCTGCTGCTTGCTGGTGCTCTCGGTCAGCTGGGCGACAGTGAAGTCCCAGTCTGTTGTTACTGCAGCTGGAGGTGCTTCCCTTCTTGTAAGTGCAACCAACACATTTCCTCTTGCCCTTGTCTCTACATTACTGGGCTATGGTTGTTTGCTTTTTGTGTTCACATAGGTGTTACGAAGGCTTCCCCAAGGGATTTCTGACTGGACATCATTGCTGGTTCTATACAGTGAGCTGGACCACTGTGAAGATGCAGTCTGCCCCATTAGCATCGTTGGGTGCTTCACCTTTATGAGTATTATTTGACATCTTGCAACTTTATCATACTGTGTCGGTGGTACTAGGCCATGGTGGCGCCTCTGTTCTTTTTTCCATAGATCATCACACAACAGGATTTGACCGTCCTTTGACAGAGTGCTGCCGCCTTTTGGATTACATTGGACTTTTGTGTTCTGTTGGTGTATGTTTTTTATATATATATATATACTATAATATTATATTTTTTATTTCTAGTTTTATTTTAGTCACTATTGTTTTTAGATTTAGTATTGGGACGCGCCCCCTTTTTACACCCATACCCAGTTTTCTCACATAATTAAACAGTTTATATTAAAATCTCAACATGTTTGCTTGCTGTTTAAGAGCATTATAAAATATGTATCAGTATTTTTTTTTTTATTATTATTATCACAAAAAACAAACTTAAATTGTTCTTGGAATTACATTCCATTTGATTATTTACATCATAAACTAAGGATTCTCTGGAAGACAGTGTGAGAAAAAAACAATTATTATAAATATATATGTACAGTATATACTTAAAATGCTAATATGGTTCTCACACTTTTTGCATTAGTGTTCTTTTGAAATTAATGTAAAGCTCATATTTTATGTTAACACTCGGACGGCTTCATCAACGTAACCAAATTATATAAATTTAAAGGGACAGTCTATTTCAGAATGTTTGTTTAAAAGATAGATAATCCCTTAATTACCCATACCCCAGTTTTGCATATCCAACAAGGTTATATTAATACACGTTTTACCTTTGTGATTACCTTGTATCTAAACCTCTGCAGACTGCCCCGTTATTTCAGTTCTGACTCCTAGGCAATGCCACAGTAGTAAGCACTATGTTATCTATATGGCAGACAAGAGCTGTCTAGCTGTGAAAAACTGTCTAAATGCTCTGAGGTAAGAGTCGGCCATCAAGGGCTTAGAAATTAGCATATGAGACTACCTAAATTTAGCTTTCAACAAAGAATGCCAAGAGAATAAAGCAAATTTGATGATAAAAGTAAATTGGAAAGTTTTTTAAAATTACATGCCCTATCTGAATATATATATATATATATATATATATATTATTATTTTTTTTTTTTTTTTTTTAATTAACCTGGTTGTCGATGGAAAGTCAATGAATTATATTTCGGGTCTCTCTCAAAATTCCCATGAATAATATAAATATTACAGTATTATGTTTATAGTTCAGAAAATGCTGCTAAAAATATAAAAAATCATTCCTGTGATTTAACTATAAAGCTATTAGTGACACGTGCACACTGTAAATAATATAAAAAAGATATATAAGTAATGTATACTGAATGCTGTGGCCTAGATTTCACTGCTGTAGTAAACTGTTTAAACTGGTGGAGACAAGTATATTGATTGTGTTATGTTACAACCAGTTTACAAAGTCTACAACTGCAAGAGACTAGGCCTACATGTTGAAATACTGTCCCATTAAATGCAAAGTCTCTTCAATTCTTGCGCTAAAAAAAAATCTCAATTGTTTCTCTCACAAATTTTGATAATGTATTGCTGGTAATTAATCCTAAAGTAGTTAACATAGGGCATAACACATACAATACTGATTACTGTGGATGTGTTATGTTAAAGAGACACTGAACCCAAATGTTTTCTTTTGTGATTCTGATAGGGCATGCATTTTTAAGCAACTTTCTAATTTACTTCTATTATCAAATTTTCTTCATTCTCTTGGTATCTTTATTTGAAAAGAAAGAATGTAAGTTTAGAAGCCAGCCCATTTTGGGTACACAACCTGGGTTGTTCTTACTGATTGGTGGATAAAGTCACCCACCAATTAACAAATGCTGTCCAGGGTCCTGAACCAAAAATTGTCTGGCTCCTTAGCTTAGATGCCTTCTTTTTCAAATAAAGATAGCAAGAGAACAAAGAAAAATTAATAATAGGAGTAAATTAGAAAGTTGCTTAAAATTGTATGCTCTATCTGAATCATGAAATAAACAATTTTGGGTTCAGTATCCCTTTAAGTATTGCCTTTGCCATTATTGTAGCTCGATCTGGTATTACAAAACAATTAAAACATTTACCCAAAGAGGTATTTTGTGTGCAAGGATTAATAAAAGTATCCCTTAATTGTAATGTGACGCTCATTGTGACTTACATATAATTAATTTTCCAAAATGGTTGTTATACACCAGCAACTAGGTTTACCCTTCACTACTACTGACCACTATGTGGCGTCCGATGGTGGCATCCCTAAGCTACTAGACAAGTTCGCAGGTAGTAGATAGTGACTGAGGTACAGACAGAAATGTGGTCAGATAGGTATGGTTCAGCAACAGGGAAGCAATCCAGGTATCAAGTCTGTAAACACAGATTATCTGCACAGTACAAAATCAGGAGACAACACAGTAAACAGATCCAGGCCAAAGAAGTCAGTAATGAGATTCTAGCATGAATAAAAAGGATACAGCACACCCAGAAAGCTAGTCCTATAAACACAGGAATGGCTGGATTTATATAAACTGTAGGTAATTGCTAATGAATGGCAGCTGCAGGTAAATGGTTCCAGAGAGTAAACACAAAAACAAATCTGCAACAAGTAGCTTTTACCTAAAGACAACCAGTGGCTCATCAGCAAAGCCACAGGCTAGCAAACTGCAGACCCCCATCCAAATCCCTAATTAAAGTGAAGGTACAGTTAGATCGTTCTTTTTACAGTATTCAATCTTGCAGCTTATAAAATACAGAGTCGCTACGTTTTTTTCTTTGAAACATTACTTATTTCTATAATATTGAGGATTGATTTTTCCCTACCGTTCTGTTTCAAACTCCTCCCATGAGCCATTTCCTGATTTCTGGTATTGTGACGTATAGAGCGATCCCACCCGCTCTATAAGTGTCTACAAGGCTTGTGCATGGCGACTATAAGAAATGCGCATGCGCATAAACTCGCTGACGGTCAACAATGCGCATGCAGTAATCCCGTCCCCTAATAAGCCTTCTACGTAACCCTATATGAAATATAAAATTTGCATTGAGCATGCGCGAAACGGGGCCGAGCTTGCCTTCCAAGTGTGAGCAAAAAAAGCTAACGCATGTGCATAGCGTACAAGACAGGGATGACGTCAAATGACGGCCGCCTAACGGCCAGAAAGTCAATTGGCTGGTAAAAAAAACGTGACCAGCATGTTAAAAAAAACAAAAAAAAAAGGGTTGAATTTGGATATTGCAAGATGCAAAATAAAAACGTTGATAACACAGGATAAAAGTAAAATTTTAATGAATGAAAGTGCCATTTATTTGTGCTTATATGTATAGGATTCAATTCAAATAGAGCAAAGTTTACCTTCACTTTAAATAGATATGAAAGTCTAAATTACACTTTCATTATTCAGATAGAACATGCAATAGCATATGTTTGTCTATTGTTAATTATAATGGGTCATTTTTCTTGGCATACTTTGTTTAAATTTAGTTCCTTTCTATAATACTTATGTAGGCTTAGGAGTGCACATGCGCACTTTATGGTAGCTTTGTCTGTTACAATAATTAAGAGTTAAAGTGATTGTAAACTCTAATGAATTAAAGCCTAGTACAAAAAAATAATCTTAAGAACAGGGGCACTAAAATTCATTAAAGTTTACAAAGGTGCTTATTTTTTAAAATACTTAACATTGTGTTATGGAAAACATAATGCCAATCCTCCGCCCGCACCTCATGCTTTCTTAAGCAGATCGATGATGAATCCGGCTTCCTCCAATTGTTGTGTGCCCCCTTTATGCATCCAGCTCATGGGGCACACAACGATTGGAGGAAGTCGCATTCGTCCCCCATATGCTAAAGAAAGCAGGAGATGCGGGCGGAGGATCAGCATGATGTTTTCCATTACACAATGGTCAGTATTTTAACAAATAAGCGTCTTTGTATACTTTAATGAATTAAAGTGTTCCTGTTTTTAAATTTATTTTTTGATACTGAGATTTAATTCATTTCACTTTACAATGACTTTAACTATCAGTTGCAGACACCACAAGGGCTCCCAAGCTGCATCCACAGCATAATAAATGGAGCCCATAGTGCTCACTTAGCATAACTAGGTATGCACCCATAGAAAGCAGTTTAGTTTATACAAAGGATACCACAACCTTGATGAGAAAAGTAGATTAGAAAGTGTTATTTTATTGCATGCTCAATGTTAATCATGAAAGCTACAAAAAAATTGTAAATAGGGTGTTGATCCTGCAATATATATAAGGCCATTATAATAGGAAATGATTATTTTGCATATTTGACCTACTTATTTCTGGATACATTAAACAATGTAAAGCAGATATAACAAATCCCATGGTATAAGAAGTTGTGTTATTCTACTGAATAGTTATTAGAAATACAAAAAACTGGACTTTCAAGTCACATTATCAGGTCATATAATGCACTATATGCAGTTTGTTCTTTAGATCACGCCACCATGGTTAAGCATCTCTACTATATTAAAATACACCATCAAACCTTACATATTAGGATTAGTTATTTATCTTGAGAAAGTCTAGGGGCCCAAGATAAATCATCAGCTTATTTTACTGAGCATTATACTGTAAAGTAAGTTTCTATCCTTAAAGGGACAGTAAACTTACAAACTAAAGTTATATAATTCTGCACATAGCGCAGAATTATATAACATTAGCCTACCGGCAGCTTTATACATTAAATTATTGCAAAGCAATTATATGTAAAAGCTCCTTTTACCAGAACGCCACTCTGTGCTCTACTGAGTGGGTCTGGTTTTTCCACAGCGCATTCGGCAACACTGTCTAGTCACAGTGTGCCCGGTCGCGTCAATAAAATGAATGTAGCTTGCTCCTGCAACTAGACCAGAGCGGGAGCGAGCTACATTCATTTTAATAGATCAACCGGGCACACTATGACAAGACAGTGTTGCCAGATGCGCTGTGGAAAAACCAGAACCGCTCAGTAGAGCAAAGAGCGGCGTTCTGGTAAAAGGAGCTTTTACATATAATTTATTTGCAATAATTTAATGTATAAAGCTGCCGGTAGGCTAATGTTATATAATTCTGCACTATGTGCAGAATTATATAACATTAGTTTGTAAGTTTACTGCCCCTTTAGCATAAAGCTTATTAGTGAATTTCAAACCAGTCCCCAAGGTACAAAATTGCCTTTAAAACAATCCCCGAGGGTCCTCGTAATAATGACAAGGCATCTTGTCGAATCTTGACCGACCAGAGAGCTTCAGAAAATAGGGCCCTGAGTGAGGACCATGAACAGTTAATCTATACTAGTTGTTAGAATAATGCTAAAAACTTTAAGAGTTACTGGCGGTCAGGGAGAGGAAAACAAGGGAAAACAACATGGAAAAGGATGTATCAATTATAAATAGGTACAAACTTCTGTAGAAAGAATGACAGGAGCATTCCCACAGTTCAGTGCTGCTGTCAGTCAATCAAATTGTTTAATAACAAGTGCAGATTGTTAGCATTAACATAAATATAAATGTTATAGGATCAGTTTCCTATTTTATAGACCCTGACCATACCCATTTTCAACACTTGGTTAGATATTTATATTTATATATATCTTGGAACACAAGACATGCAAAAATAAATATTTAATATACTTTCTTTACAAAGATCAAATGACTGCATTTCATTCAGCTATTGCCACAGGCACTGCCACATTTCGTCTGTGAAGATTCCTTTTAAGGCACTTCAAGCTTGTGACAACAAAAACTTTCATATTAATATTATTCAGCCCACAGCTAAGCATCACAGTTGCATGGCAAGAAAGGTACATTTTCCATTTCATTTTGTGTGTGTCTAGGCACAGCGAATATTCCCTCAATATACACATATATACACATATATCTATATAGAGTCAAATATTACACAAACATATATATATAGGCATTCAAAAGTTTGGGGTCACTTACAAATGTCCTTATTTTCCATGAAAACATACATGAAATGAGTTTGAATAGGAAATATAGTAATTGACAAGGTTAGAAATTATGAATTTTAAGTGTCCTTCAAACTTTGGTTTCGTCAAAGAATCCTCCATGTGCAGCAATTAAAGCCTTGTAGACCTTTGGAATTCTAGTCAATTTGTTGAGGTAATCTAAATAGATTTCACCCCATGCTTGGCTTGATGGGCACTTCTTATGTACCATATTGTTAAGCTGCTCCCACAACTGCTCAGTAAGGTTCATATCTCGTGACTGTTCTGGCCACTTCATTAAAGACAGAATACCAGCTAACTGCTTCTTCCCTCAATAGTTCTTGCATAGTTTGGAGCTGTGCTTTGGGTCATTGTCCTGTTGTAGGAGGAAATTGGCTCCAATCAAGTGCGGTCCACAGGGCAGATGGTTGCTGATAATGGGCCTCTGTGCGCCTATTTCGATATTCCATTAAAAATCATCCATTTCCAGCTACAATAGTCATTTACAACATTAGCAATGTCTACACTGTATTTCTGGTCAATTTGATGTTATTTTAATGGACAAAAATATTGCTTTAGTTTCAAAAACAATGACATTTCTAAGTGACTCCAAACTTTTGAACACTAGTGTATACATACACACACACACACACACATATATATCTATATCTATATATATATATATATATATATATATATATATATATATATATATATATATATATATGGGTTGAAAAATATCCCTACAGTTTACTGGTCAGTGGTTAAAAGCTAATAGCCCAGAGGGAAAAAGTTACTAGATCACTCAGTAAGGCAAGCTTAAAATACAGTACAGATACTGCACACAACAAAATCTAAATTAGGGTAAAAATAAAATGTTGTACATAATGGCAAAGAGAACATTTAAATTGCTGTTTAAACTTTAGGAAGGCACTGCTCAAGGCTCTCAGCAAAACAAGAATTATTCTATTAAATACGAAGTGTGTGTTTGTGTTGGTAGCATTTTAAATGTACACTCACTCGTACACATTCTTGTTCACACACACACACATAACACCCACTTAGGGCTACATTTTCTGCACAGTCCCAGTAACTGACAAAACTCTTTTCTCTGAAAGACAAACTAGAGATTGAACTAGCTGATTTCTGCACCTAAAACACAACTGGTAGGACAAGCTGCATTTCTGCTATCATTCTAACTAATCAGAGCCTTACAGATTTATATATATATATATATATATATATATATATATATATATATATATATATATATATATAGCATAACTGAATATATAGCAATAACTGTCTATAGCAGCCTCATTAAGAGAAATGCTTTTTTAAAGGGACAGTCTAGTCAAAGTTAAACTTTCATGATTCAGATAGAGCATGCAATTTTAAACAACTTTCCAATTTGCTTTTATCATCAAATTTGCTTTGTTCCCTTGGTGGCATTTTTGAAAAGCTAAACCTAACTAGGCTCAAACTGATTTCTAAACCGTTGAAAAATGCCTTTTACCTCAGAGCATTTTAAAAGTTTTTTCACAGTTAGACAGTACCAGTTCATGTGTGTCAGATAGATAACATTGTGCTCACTCCCGTGGAGTTTTTTAGGAGTCTGCATTGATTGGCTAAACTGCATGTCAGTCACAAGCCATGAGATAAGGGGGCAGTCTACAGAGGCTTAGATACAAGGTAATCACAGAGGTAAAACATATATTAATATAACTTTGTTGGTTATGCAAAACTGGGGAATGGGTAATAAAGGGATTATCTATCTTTTTAAACAATACAATTTTTGGTGTAGACTGTCCCTTTAAATATACAGAAATTTTGTATTTTTCCCGCTAACTTTCCGTTCTACCTAGAGTCCAATTTGACCATACTATAGCTTGCTACTGGCTCCACCCCTGCCAAGCTAAGTATTAGCCCTCCCCACACACACACTGCTTAATATCAGCGCTAAAGCCGCTATAAATTAAATTTAAAAAATGTATACATTTATATATATTTTTTTCAAATTCAGGACAATTGAAATGAAATTAAAAAAAAAACCTTCAACTAATGTGCGCAATTTGAAAGCCAAAGCTCTAAAAGAGCACATCTTAGAGGGAACAGTGGACACAGGTCATGTAGGTGCTCATTGGCTACAAACATCTATTCTGCTTAAAGGGACATTAGGGACATTGTAGAAAATCCTTATTTTACTTTGTATTTGCCTTTTAAAGCCACACCCCCATGCCAGAAAAGAAAATGTCTGGTGATTGGACATAACAATGTATACCTACTGTTGTTTCTTTGGAGCACCACAGGAGTGTGATCATACCTGATAAAAGAGCCAGTGACAGATTTTAAGATTGTGAAACATTTGCAGCAGATTATGTCCCCATTTATCATGACAGGCATCTGTTGCTTCTCTGCTTGTGGTAAGCAGCAAGGGTTCCAAAACAATTATAGCCCTAGATATTTTTAAAGCAATAAATAATTGTATCTTACCACGCCAGTGGTTGGTGTATATGCTCTCTGTCAGAAGATCCATTATGAGAAAGCTGTATGCCAGTTGCCAGCAAGCTGGGAAGCTTTGAATACTCAGAAAGCCTGATTTAGCATTAGCAATATAAGTACCATGAAATATTATTGTTGTTTATTATGTTCTTTTTACATTTACATTTCAAATACACTGTTTTTATATTTATGTCTCCACAGGAGTGTACCATGTGCACAACTTTGATTGTGTATTTAACCCCTCTGTTAATCACAATATATGTTCTCCTATATAAATGTTATACAAGTAACAGTTTATTAGCAATATATATGTACAAGTGTCACAAAACCATATACACAAAGGACTACATTTATGCAGCTTTGGTTCCAGTGCAGTACAGGTTGACTTACACAAACCTAGAAGTCACTAACTCATAATCTCTTAACCACTCTGAGGTGGTAGATTTAAAACAGCCCAGACTAATCTTGAATTCAAACAGTGGATTCTGCCTCCTTCCATGCAAAATCAGGCAGACAAGTTTCCTGCCTGTTAACATTGTCCACCCATATGTTAATAAGTGGGTGCCAACGAATCTAAGGGCCTGATCATCAAAAAATTGTCAGAATGGATAGAAAACATGCAAATTATTTTAGAGGTTTATTTGGACATTGTAATGTAGGTGATTACTATGGGTGCAAGACTCTGCATAGCTGGATAACAGTTTAAAGCTAACATTTATCTTTCTAAAAATGTTTGAGGGATCTCGCAGTACTGATGCTTAGATAATCTTGCCAGAGCAGAGAGCTTCAGATCATCAGGCCCAAAGACATAGCCAGAGGACAAGCACATGAGAAAGCTCTTCGACATCATTACTGTATGGATGAGCCAAACATGTTGGCTATCTGTATTTTGCAAATTGGAAGAGGTAGAAGTAATTTGGGATAATATCTAACTACTTTAACATTAAGTAGCAAACAATCTCACAATATCACTTAGGGAAGAGAAGGGCTAATCAAGAAAACTAAAGGCCACATTATTCTCATCAATAACTTAGGAGAAGAATGAAGAAATACTGCTGGATTAAAGAAAATTTACAAGGTGAAAAGAAAACTAAAAATCCAAAATGTTTAAAGAACAAAGCATTAAACAAACATTAAAAATCACATTCTGTACTGTTTTACAGATGTATAATGCGTACAAATGAATATTTAATTATTTATCATTTAGTAGCAGGAATGAATGTGAAAAAAACAAAGAACAACACTCCACCATAGGTTTCAAAAAATGAGATGCCGGTTTGTTGCTAAATACCTTTGTCTGCAAGTAGCACACATACACTGATTCTGCGGTAAGCATTATGAGGTTTCTGATTTATTCTTGTGAAAGTGCAAAACACTAAGATTTGGATTTGCACAGACCTTAGTTCGTTGAACTTTTACAAGAATAAATCTGGCTCTGAAAAGAGCAGAATGCTGCAAGAAGGAGCCTTTTTCCTCAGTCAGAAGCATTGGAAACCTCCAAATGCACACGTCTAGCAATTAGCAATGTGTCGACTGCAGTCAGGTTAATTGAATATTTTATATATATTTTCTAGTGGGTGTGGCCCCTTAAGTGCATATTAAACAGTGTGAGAATTAATATACTGGGGCATATGTATCAAGGTCTGGCGGACCTGATCCGACACTGCGGATCAGGTCCGCCAGACCTCGCTGAATACGGCGAGCAATACGCTCGCCGTATTCAGCATTGCACCAGCAGCTCACAAGAGCTGCTGGTGCAACGCCGCCCCCTGCAAACTCGCAGCCAATAGGCCGCCAGCAGGGGGGTGTCAATCAACCCGATCGTACTCGATCGGGTTGTATTGTGGCGATGTCTGTCCACCTGCTCAGAGCAGGCGGACAGGTTATGGAGCAGCGGTCTTTGTGACCGCTGCTTCATAACTGCCTGCAGGCTCGCCAGAAACACGGGGCATTAAGCTCCATTCGGAGCTTGATACATATGCCCCTATATGTGTAATTATGTGTAGTAAAATATTACATTATACTTTTATTTTCATTTTGTCCCCTTTTCCTGTAAGTTAACTTTGAAAAGACTGTGTGAAAACTCAGTAGATAGTAACTTCAATAATCCTATATTACACAAAACCTAAGTCCCAACTAGGTGGCACCCATTACTTTCATAGAAACTAAAGTACCTTTTAAATACTTATAGCTTCAATATATACAAAACTAATAAACTTTTAAAAAATACATCTACATATTATTTTCAGGTTCATTTTAGTTTTTAATACATCACTATATCGTTTATTTACTTTTTAATAGTGTTTAAACATCTAGGTCTTGGCATACCTGAGAGTTTCATCAAGAGGGAAAGGGGAGCTATTGCAATAAATACTTTTGAAGGTTAGTGGACATACACAGGCCATCACAGTATTAGCCAATCAAGTAACACTATAAGTGAAATAATGTGCATACTACTAGTGAATTGTTATGAGAAAGTGATAAACAAATGTCATTAAATCTTGGCAGGCATACTATATGGCAAGCCAAGAAAGATGTATTTCTTGAGTTTGAAATATAAGATGCCCTTACAGAAAGGCAGTGACTTAAAATAGATAGTAGATTGCATTAAAAAATAAATGTCATATATTGAGCATAAATGAACTGTGAATCTGATTACCTACCTCTGATGAAGATGTTTGTATACTTCGAAATGCATAAGGACGCTTTTTAGGTGTTGTACCCGGCTTTTTAAGGATTTTAAGGCTTTTGTCTATCTCTCCACATGAACTCTATCGGGTACTGGAGTTTGGCGCAAGAGATCAGCTCTATTTTTTGAACGGACATTGTTACCTCTTAAACCTTACTGCTACCTCATACAGATTGAGGTTATATCTTGTGAGTGTATATCTGTGTTTTTATGGCCAGAGGCCTTTAGTAAACAGTAAAAGCTATTTTTGTTTCCTTTGTTTTTTCTCCAACCCTATGAGGTTCTATGGATTGACCACAACTACGGACTGCAGCAGGAGGGATCCAGGGAGACGGGTTTGCTTAAACCTGTCCTAAACATCCGCTGCGGAACAGAATTTCCTACCCAGAGTCGTTGAAACTTACCTCATACGATTGGGGGTATTTCTTGTGAGTAGCCTGGCTGTCTATTGAAACAGTGTCTATTACTTTTTGCTACAGTGTTGATTTTCTATAATGTTTTCTACGAGTGTCTACAGTGATCTCAAATACATAGAGGGATATTTATCAAGCCGTCAACTATGCTGCATTCGACGGCACCAATACACTCGCCTAACATCGCCTAACATCGCGGCCGCTGACCTGAATTCGCTCTCTTTATTTATAAAAAAAGCTGTCAAAAAGCCGCTCACCAAGTACGGGCAATGAGCAGCGGACTATTGTTAACTAACAGTCATCGATCTCGCTGCTATTCGACTTTTTCCCAACTTTATTTATACCCTGTCACTAAACATCGCCACTATACTAAAATGTTTAACCCCTATCCCGCTGCTCCCGGACCTCGCAGCAACCTAAAGTTATTAACCCCTATCCCCCTGCTCCCGGAGCCCACCGCAACTCGAATAAAGTTATTAACCCCTATCCCACCGCTCCTGGAGCCCACCGCAACTCTAATAAGGTTATTCACCCCTATCCTGCCGCTCCCGGAGCCCACCGCAACTAAATAAATGTATTAACCCCTAAACCCCTGTCCTCCCACAACACTACCACTTACTAAACCTATTAACCCCTAAACTGCCAGCCCCCCACATCGCCATAACTAAATTAAGCTATTAACCCCTAAACCTAACAACCCGACGTCTGGATAAAGACTACTGCCCAGTTGGATGAAGACTTCGGCCCGCTTGGATGAAGACTTCTGCCGGCTTCGCTGAAGACTTCTGCCGGCTTCGCTGAGGACTTCTGCCGCTTGGATGAGGATGGATGTCCGGTCTTCGAAAACTGTAAGTGGATCTTCGGGGGTTAGTGTTAGTTTTTTTAAGGGTTTATTGGGTGGGTTTTAATTTTAGGTTAAGGACTTTGGGCTGAAATAGAGCTAAATGCCCTTTTAAGGTCAATGCCCATACAAATGCCCTTTTCAGGACAATAGGGAACTTAGGTGTTTTAGATAGGGTTTTATTTGGGGGTGTTGGTTGTGTGGGTGGTGGGTTTTACTGTTGAGGGGGTGTTTGTATTTTATTTTACAGGTAAAAGAGCTGATTTCTTTGGGGCAATGCCCCGCAAAAGGCCCTTTTAAGGGCCATTGGTAGTTTATTGTTGGCTAGGGTTTTTTTTATTTGGGGGGGGGTATTTTGATAAGGTAAGTTTAAATTTATTATAAGATAGGGATGAGTTAATATTTAATGTAAAGTTAGCGGGTAGTTAGGTTTAGGGGTTAATAGCTTAATTTAGTTTATGGCGGTTTAGGGGTTAATAGGTTTAGTAAGTGGTAGTGATGTGGGAGGCCAGGGGTTTAGGGGTTAATACATTTATTTAGTTGCGGTGTGCTCCGGGAGTGGCGGTATAGGGGTTAATACATTTAGTTAGTTGCGGTGGGCTTCGGGAGCGGCGGTATAGGGGTTAATACATTTAGTTAGTTGCGGTGGGGTCCGGGAGCGGCGGGATAGGGTTTAATAACTTTATTTAGTTGCGGCGGTGTTGGGGAGCGGCGGGATAGGGGTTAATAACATTATGGAGGTGGCAGCGATGTCGGAGGTGGCGGCGATGTCGGGACGGCAGATTAGGGGTGTTTAGACTAAGGGTTTATGTTAGGGTGTTAGGTGTTAACGTAACTTTTATTCTTCCATATAAATCAATGGGATATCTGGCAGCATCGAACATGAGCTTTCGCTGCTTTCAGACTCCCATTGATTCCTATGGCATTCGCGGCCTCCAGGGTGGTGGATTGAAAACCAGGTATGCTGGGCTGGAATAATGGCGAGCGTACCTGTTAGAAGTTTGATAACTTGCAAAAGTTGTCAGATAGTGCCAAATTTGTATTTGGAACATCTGTAATAAGGAAAGCATCGATCTGTGTCAGACTGAGACCGGCGGATCGTATGTTACGTCACAAATTTCAACTTTTGCTGGTCTGTAGGCTTTGATAACTAGGTGGAATCAGGCTCGCCACAATTACGCTGCGGAATTCCAGCGTATTTGCGGTTGACGGCTTGATAAATAGGCCTCATAGTGTATACTACTGGGCTTATTTTGGACACTTTTGTCTTTTTTGTTTTAAGACTTATTTTTATTATAATTGTGCTTCTTTTATTATATTATGTTAGGGTGTTAGGTGTTAACGTATTATAATACGGTGCATCAGGTTAAGTTTGTGCTGTGAATGTACATATCTCTTTGTTACATGTGAATCTGATTAGACCAGGTTTTTATGTATGTTACATATTTCCTTAAAGTGATATCAGACCCAAAACAATTTTAAGCAACTTTATAATTTACTCCTATTATCAATTGTTCTTTATTCTCTTGGTATCTTTATTTGAAAAGTGGAAATGTAAGCTTAGGAGCCAGCCCATTTTTGGTTCTTATTGGTTGCTAAATGTAGTGCTACCCAGGGTCTGAACCAAAAAGGCCTGAAGTAAACTGTAAACTGTAAATACAAATATTTTTAACCAAACAGAAACATGCTAAAATAAAATATTACACTCATATATACACTTTTTAAAAAAAAATATATATAATTTTAATATTAATAAAATGGTTTTAAAAGGGATATGGTATAGTATGAAAAGGCGTATAACTGGAAAGGGCTCCAATGTAAATTTATGTCTAAATATATATATATATATATATATATATATATATATATATATATATATATATATATATATATGCACCCATACATAAATAAACACATACATACACATGTATACACATACACATTTATATATATATGTATATTATATATATATATATATATTATATATATATACTTTTGAGCTTTTGAGCCCTTCCCAGTCAAATACCATTAAACATGCAATGTCATTTTTATTCATTTTTAATCTTTTGTGCTTTGAATACAAATACTTGACATTCCGATGTTCCCACAAAGAAAATATATACTTTTTATTTTTAATAGATATTTATATATATATACACACACATACACACACATACATATTTAAAAATAAAAATAATATTTCTTTCTAATGGCATGCAGAGTCCATGAATCCATTCAATTACTAGTGGGAATGCATCTCCTGGCCATCAGGTACAGGTAGAGGCATTATATGTCTGACATTATATCTTAGGAATGGGAGAAGCCGGGTGTTCCTTTTAACCCGTCTCATGTGTTTAAAAGGATGTTTCCTGTGGCTGATTTAGTGCGAGATCTGTGGCGCACTGTTCCTAGAGTAGAGGGTGCTATTTCTACCTTAGCCCAGAGAACTACTATTCCTCTCAAGGATAGTTCCTCTTTTAGAGAACCTATGGATAAGAAACTGGAGCGTTATTTAAGAAAGATGTTTCTTCATCAGGGTTATCAGTGGCAACCAATTGCTAGTATTGCGACAGTTGCTGGTGCAGCCACCTATTGGTGTGATCTAATTTCAGAGGAGACTACTATAGAGGAGATACAGGATAGGATAAAGTCTCTAAAGCTGGCTAATACTTTTATCTGTGATGCCACTATGCAAGTTGTTAGGCTGGGAGCCAAGATTTCTAGTTTTTCAATACTAGCCAGCAGAGCCCTTTGGTTAAATTCTTCTAAATCCAAGCTTCTGTCTGTACCTTTTAAGGGTAATACTTTATTTGGTCCTGGTCTGGCAGTGATCATTTCCATGGCTACTGGTGGAAAGGGAGTTTTTTTTTACCACAGTTTAAGAAGAATAGACCCTAGGGTCGTCAGACTTCTAATTTTGTTCCTTTTGTAACTTCAAGAGAAAGAGATCTTCCTTGTCTTCTAAATCTGAGCAAGCCAAGACTTCTTGGAGAGCTAGCCAGCCCTGGAACAAAGGTAAGCAATACAGAAAGCCTTTCCGCTGAGGCTAAGTCAGCATAAAGGGGCCGCCCGATCCAGTTCTGGATTAGGTAGGGGGCAGGCTTTCCTTTCTTCTGCAGGCTTGGATTCACAATGTTACAGATCATTGGGCAATGGATTTAGTCTCCCAGGGATACAGGATAGGATTCAAGTCTTGTCCCCCCAGAGACAGATTGCTATTATCAAGATTATCTGTAAACCAGGTAAAGAGAGAGGCCTTCTTAAACTGCGTAAGGCATTTGTCCTCTCTGGGAGTGATTATCCTAGTTCCTCTTGCAGGACAGGGTCAGGGATTTTATTCAAATCTTTTAGTAGTTGCCAAAAAGGAGGGAACTTTTTGACCCATTCTAGACTTAAATTCTCTCAACAAGTTTCTCAAGGTCCATCCTTCAAAATGAAGACTATTCATTCTATTCTCCCTCTAGTTCAGGAAGGTCAGTTTATAACCACTGGATGATACTAAAGCATGAGTATCTTCATGTGTCTATCCACAGGGAACATTTCAAGTTCCTGAGGTTCACTTTTTTGGATTAACATTTCCAATTTGTAGCCCTGCCTTTCGGCCTCGCCACTGCTGCTCAAATCTTATGAAGGTTCTAGGGGCTCTATTGACTGTGGCCAGATCTCTAGGAATTGCGGTGGCTTCTTACCTGGATGATATCTTGGTCCAGGCGCCATCTTTTCAGTTAGCAAGATCTCATACATCGGTGGCTGTATGCATGGAAGTAATCAGTCTCGTGGTGGCATACATGGACATTATTCCATTTGCTCATTTCCATCTCAGACCTCTACAGTTATGTATGCTCAATCAATGGAATGGAGACCACTCAGATCTCTCTCAGAGGATAGTTTTAGACTCTCAGACAAGGATGTCTCTGTCTTGGTAGATCTCCCAGGACCATTTGTCTCAGGGCACTTGTTTCCTGATACCTACTTGGGAGATTTTGACCACAGAGCAGTTTGGGGGTCCTTAAGAGTTTAGGGACTTTGGACTCAGGAGGAGTCTGACCTCCCTATAAATATCCTAGAATTGAGAGCAATTCTCAATGCTCTATCAGCTTGCCCTCAACTGAGTTTAGTCTGGTTTATCAACAACACTTCAGTGGCGTATATCAACCACCAAGGAGGAACTCAGAGCTTGTTAGCTATGAAGGCGGTGACTCGCATTCTTCAGTAGGCAGAGTCTAACAATTGTCATTTCTCTGCCATTCATATTCCAGGGGTGGACAACTGGGAAGCGGATTATCTGAGCAGGCAGACGTTTCATCCAGGGGAATGAACTCTCTCTCCAAAAGGTTTCTCGATGTTAACCCTCAATTAGGGAGTTCCAGAGCTGGATCTGATGGCATCTCGTCTAAACTCCAAGCTTCCAAGATACGGAGCAAGATCAAGAGATCCTCAAGCAGCTCTAGTAGATGCCCTGGCAGTGCCATGGGATTTCGGTCTAATTTATCTGTTTCCTCCGGTTGCCCTTCTTCCTCGGGTGATAGCTTGTATCAAATAGGAGCAGGCTTTGGTGATTCTAATAGCTCCAGCATGGCCTTGCAGAACTTGGTTTGTGGACCTAATGAGGATGTCGTCATTTCTCCAGTGGAAATTGCCTCTGAGGAAGGATCTTCTACTTCAGGGTCCATTCCTCTATCCGAACTTAGTCTCTCTGAAGCTGCTTGGAGATTGAACGCTAAGTCTTGTCCAGATAAGGTTTTTCTGTGAAGGTTATTTAGACTATGATTCTGGCTCATAAGCCTTTGTATTTTGTTGATATCAAGTTATTGTCCTGGAAGGTTTTGTTTCTGCTGGCAATTTCCTCTGCCCATAGAGTTTTGGAGCTTTCGGCTCTACAGTATGATTCTCCTTATCTTATTCTTCATGCAGATAAGGCAGTTCTCCGTACTAAATTAGGATTTCTACCTAAGGTGGTTTCAGGACGCAATATTAATCAAGAGATTGTTGTTCCTTCATTTTGTCCTAATCCTTCCTCTAAGAAGGAGCAGTTATTGCACAATCTGGATGTTGAGCATGCTTTAAGGTTCTATTTACAGGCTGCAGAAGATTTTCGTCAATCTTCTGCTTATTTTGTTGTCTTTTAGGTAAACGGAGGGGTCAGAAGGCCACTTCTTCTACTCTCTCCTTCTGTTTGAGAAGTGTTATTCGATTGGCTTATGAAACAGCTGGACAGCAGCCTCCAGATAAAATTATGGCTCACTCCACTAGGGCTGTCGCTTCCTCTTGGGCCTTTAAAAATGATGCTTCTATGGAACAGATTTGCAAGGCAGCCCCTTGGTCATCATTGCATACTTTTTCCAAATTTTCCAAATTTGATGTTTTTGCCTCAGCTAAGGCTTCTTTTGGGAGGAAAGTTCTTCAAGTGGTGGTGCCTTCTGTTTAGGTTCACCTGTCTTGTATATCCCTCCCTTCCATTCTGTGGACTCTAGCTTTGGTATTAGTTCCCACTAGTAATTTGTGGATTCTCCATGCCATTGGAAAGAAAACATAATTTATACTTACCTGATAAATTATTTTCTTTCCTGGCATGGAGAGTCCACGACCCACTCTTATTTTTAAGATGGCTTTTTCTCATTTTTCTAAAACTCAGGCACTTCTATACCCTTTGTATCTTCTTCTCTTTCCATTATTCCTCGGCTGTGTGACTGGGGATTGTGGGTAATGGGAGGATACTTGAAGCTTTGCTTGGGTGTTCTTTGCTTCCACCTGGTGGCCAGGAGATAAATTCCCACTAGTAATTTAATGGATTTGTGGACTCTCCATTCCCTGAAAGAAAACAATTTATCAGGTAAGTATAAATTATGTTTTTCCTCTATTTGAAGAAAATAGAATGTATAGTATTCCTAACTAAATTGGATTTAGCGCAGTTGGTCTAGCTCAGTGTCAGGTTAGTGCACAAGCGATAACTGATAGATTTTTTTTATAGTGCACCTCAAGTCTACGGGGAGAAATTCTGAAGTTAGCACACCGGAGTCTTTCTTTTGCACACTTGTAATACTTTTAATACATGCACAAACCCGGCTGCACTAAAATTTTAATTTGAGCGCAGTTAGTGTGCGAGCGAAGATAAATTAGCACACAACTTGTAATCTTGCCTTATATGATTAATGTAAAATAAATATTCAATGAAGTATAAAGTAAAAAAAAAAAATAATAATTGATGTTCTTTGTTATAATGCCATGTCTGTTTTGGCTGGTAGGTGAGGCTATATTTATCAAATGATATTTTCACCTGACTCACATTAGTCTTGTCTTTCTTTGAAATTCATTGAGGTGAAATCCCTTGGACCATTTAACAGCTGGAGATGTATTGATTTACTGTTTAGCTCAATTATTTTATAACAGCAATCCATGATCTTGCAGTGTCGTCCATCATTGTCTATTTTTTTCGCAGATCATATGTGAAATAGATCTTAAAAATGTTTGGCAAAGCAACTTGCTATTGACACCTAACGTAATTTCTCAAAATACAGACCACGTAGGTTTTTCAAGGCAACAATGTTGAATTAAAGAATACCACACTTTGATAAATATATTTATAAATGATGAATTTAGTTGGAGATTAAGGGGCATATTTATCAAGCTCCATAGACCACTGCTTCATAACCTGTCCGCCTGCTCTGAGGCGGCGGACAGAAATCAACCCGATCGAATACGATCGGGTTGATTGACACCCCCTGCTAGCAAATCTGCAGGGGGCAGTATTGCACCAGCGGTTCACAAGATCTGCTGCTACAATTATAAATGCCGACAGCGTATTCTGTCGGCATTTATCGATGTGCAGGGGACATGATAAGCTACATCGTATCATGTCCACTCGCACATTAATAAGTTGACCCCAAAGGGTTAGATTACAATTCGAGCTCTAATCTATTGCGCACTGGTAAACGGAATATTTACCCATTTACCAGCGCTTGATAAATAACCAGCAATTACAAGTGGCTGGTTATTGCTAACACATGCTCACAAAATTAACCAGAGATAAGATCTCTTGTTAATTTTATAAATGTCCCCCAATTGCCCCCCCAAAATTAGGTATTGTGTGCCTGTAATAAAATAAAAAATAGTAGAATCTTTAATTTTAATAAATTAATAGTTTGGAAAAAAAAGTGCCTTTAACCCTTTGAGTGCTAAGCACTTTCCCACCTGGGTGCTAAGATTTAAAAAAAATTATTTTTGAACAATTTTTTTTTTTTAACAAAATTTCAGACCCACAAGACTTACACTGTTGGAAAGGTGGGTCTTGGGGGTCTGTAGCTGCTAAGATGCCTGAGATACAGGCTTCTAAGCAGCATGCCCCCTGCTCCTATACTTAACATTGTTAAGTATAAATAAAGTTGTGCGGTGACGTCATCACATTATTCCACGTGACGTCACCATGCAAAACGGGAAGCCCCGGCGATGCCTGTCACTCTACAGGCACAATCCCCAGGGTAGGAGTGGGTGGGAGCCCCCAGATCTCCCTCAAGGTGGGAGAGTGCTAGTGACGGTTCTGAGCCGTCATTAGCACCAGAGTGGAAACTCAAAGGGTTAAATTGCACTCAAAGGGTTAAATTGCTGTCTATGGGGACTGTGTGTTCCCAGTAAATATATATATATATATATATATATATATGCCTATATACATAAATATTTATGTGTTAATATGTGTATATACACATATAAACACATAAATATATATGTATATATTCATATACCTATATATATATATATTTAACATTTGTAGCCCATCACTAGGACTAGACATTAGAGTCTATGAAAGTGTGCTCTATTGAGCACAGAGCTTCCATGCAATGTGAACGTGCATGAGCTTGTGTTCGCATTGCGTTCCACCTCAAATACTCGCACACAAGTGCAAGGTCTGGTATTATGAGTGGAGAGCAAATATCGCTTTCTCGAAATCCTTATTTTGAGCTCCACTCATAATCTGGCCTTTTTTTTTTTTTTTTTTGCAACTGGAATTAAAATATCATGTATGTTGATCTAAAATGACAAGCAAATAATTTAGTAGTATTATTATGTAGTATCCTCATAATCCAGACTTTATGGGCCACATGTAGGAAGCCGTGGGCTGAACAAGGTTCCATACTTAGGAACCTTTCTGCTCAGCTTTGCGGCAAATAGAGACCAGACCCTTTTCTCGTGTGATCTAGTGTGTGAGAGAAGGGCCTGTCAACAAGGTGTTTGGGGTGTTTTATGTCCCCCACCTCAGAGGTGGAGGAGAGGATAAAAAGAAGTGGTCGGGTGACTGTTGCTTCTTGCATTGCGGAAGGGCTCAAAAGCAGTATACACCATTTAGTACATTAAGTCCAATGTGTTTTTCTGGCTTTGAATATTACAACAAATAGGGCTAGATTACAAGTGGCGCGCTTAAGTTAGCATGGGTTGCGATAAGCAATATCGTGACCGCTCTAATTTAAGCACGCATTGCAAGTTGAAAGTAAATGGGTGTGCTTGATCACAAACAGAATTTGCGCTTGATGATCCAATCAGCCAATAGGATTGAGCTTGCATTCTATTAGCTGTTCCAATCAGCCAATAGAATGCAAACTCAATTCTATTGGAAGATTGCATCAGCCAATAGGATTTTTCCTACCCTAATTCTGATTGGCTGATAGGATTCTATCAGCCAATCGGAATTGAAGGGACGTCATCTTGGATGACGTCACTTAAAGGAACATTCATTCTTCAGTCACCGTCAGATGGAAGAGGATGCTCCGTGTCGGATGGCTTCAAGATGGACCCGCTCCGCTCCAGATGGAAGAAGATAGAAGATGCCACCTAGATGAAGACTTCTGCCAGTCTGGATGTCCTCTTCTGGCCGGATCAGATGAAGACTTCTGCCCCTCTGGAGGTCCATTTGTGCCCGGCTGGGTGAAGACTTCTCAAGGTAGGGTGATCTTCAAGGGGTTAGTGTTATGTTTTATTAAGGGGGAATTGGTTGGGTTTTAGAGTAGGGTTGGGTGTGTGGGTGGTGGGTTTTAATGTTGGGGGGTATTGTAATTTTGAGCTGATTACTTTGGGGCAATGCCCTGCAAAGGCCCATTTAAGGGCTATTTGCAATTTAGTGTAGGGTAGGGTTTTTTTTATTTTGGGGGGCTTTTTTATTTTATTAGGGGGATTAGATTAGGTGTAATTAGTTTAAAAATGTGTAATTTCTTTTTTATTTTCTGTAACTTAGTGTTTGTTTTTTTCGTAATTTAGTTTATTTAATTTAATTGTAATTAATTGTAGGTATTTTATGTAATTAATTTAATGATAGTGTAGTGTTAGGTGTAATTGTAACTTAGGTTAGGGTTTATTTTACAGGTAAATTTGCACTTATTTTAGCTAGGTAGTTATTAAATAGTTAATAACTATTTAATAACTATTGTACCTAGTAAAATAAATACAAAGTTGCCTGTAAAATAAAAATAAATCCTGAGATAGCTACAATGAAACTATTAGTTATATTGTAGCTATCTTAGGGTTTATTTTACAGGTAAGTATTTAGTTTTAAATAGGAATAAATTATTTAGATGTATTTAAATTATATTTAAGTTAGGGGGGTGTTAGGGTTAGACTTAGGTTAAGGGGTTAATACATTTAATATAGTAGCGGCGATGTTGGGGGCGGCAGATTAGAGGTTAATAAATGTAGTTAGGTGTTGGCGATGTTATGGGCGGCAGATTAGGGGTTAATAAAATTGAACTAGTGTTTGCGAGGCAGGAGTGCGGCGGTTTAGGGGTTAATACATTTATTACAGTGGCGGCGATGTCCGTTCGGCAGATTAGGGGATAAATAATTTTTTTATAGTGTTTGCGATGTGGGGGGGGGCTCAGTTTAGGGGTTAATAGGTAGTTTATGGGTGTTAGTGTACTTTATAGCACTTTAGTTAAGAGTTTTATGTTACGGCGTTAGCCCATAAAACTCTTAACTACTGACTTTAAAATGCGGTAGGAGTCTTGGAGGTAGAGGGTGTACCGCTCACTTTTTCAAGTGATCGTAATACCGGCGTTAGGCAAATACCATTAAAAAGATAGGATACGCAATTGACATAAGGGGATTTGTGGTATGCTAAAATTGCGGAAAAAAGTGAGCGGTACACCTGTACCTGCCTGACTCGTAATACCAGCGGGTGTTAAAAAGCAGCGTTGGGACCTCTCAACGCTGCTTTTTAGGGCTAACGCAAGACTCGTAATCTAGGCAATAGGTTCTACAGTTTTTAAATGTCTGTGGGTTGTCTGTTATACACTATAGATATAAAAACATTAACATACTCTGAACCAAAGGAGGACAAAATGGTTAGTATCTCACATTGATCATGTAAGATTCTGTCCATTTAAATCACATCTTCAGCTTGAATCCACAGCAATAAACAGCATGCACAACATATGTCTGGCTATCTAAATGTGCTTTAGAAACAATAATCAATTATACCAGTGATTACTATTGCAGAGAGAGTCACACGAGGAAAATGCTTTTCACACAGCAATATATAAAACAGTAACACTGCCAGATGGTATAGCACTGAACAAAATTAATTTCACAGGAGAAATGTTTTCTAGGTGTTAAAATTTGACACAGCTTTAGCTAATAATATTTGTTTCTCTGGCGACGCTGGGAATTTTTATTCTCTTGACCTTCATTTCATCACATACATTTAACCATGATAAGGGCAGTGATTATTTTGAAACTTAATTACAGCAGAACAAAGTCCACAAGCAATCATTAGTAATTACGGCTTGCCCGTAGTTATATTGCATTACATCAAGATGTATAATACAGGGGTTTTTAATTCAATATTTAGAACTGCTGTTAAACTCAGTCATTAAAATGACATGCAATTATACTGCAAGCTGATATGCATAATTTTACACTTTCTAGAAGCGCATTGATTTATGGAGGCAGGTGTTGCATTAAAGCATAATGCTATATACTAAACTGCTATGGGTTTCATCTTGTGAGTAATGTCCTGTAAGCACATCTTGGTAACAGATGCACAGGGCATGATTATATATGATATATTTATCATTGAGACTGCTCAACGGATTTGTAAAGTAAATATGGAGGTAAAGTGAATATAATATAAACCTATACAGTTAGCTGCCTGTGACTTAGTCGCATTGCACCGGAGGTATCAAATCTCATAATGTAGATACTGTGTGGCACACTGTTATCTCTGTTGGATTTCAATGGAATACTTTTCAAAATCAGCTGTTTCAACAACAAATGGAATTGAAGTTAACACCTGGCAAGAAGTGTAAAATTCAATACAATGTTTCTTCAATGTCTCCAACCCACCCACCACCTCTGTAGCTATTTTTCTGTCTGTCTGTCCATCTACTTTTCATACATCTTTCGCTCTGTCTGATCTTGTTCAGAATATTCTGAAGCTACAGAATGTTATCAAGGCAGTCAAAAATAAAGGTTATATTGTATTATATGAAGCTTCTCAGTGAAGAATGAACTGTGAGACAGGATAAATCAGAAACATGAGAGAGGAGCTTGTAAAAGATAACATATAACAAAGCGCACTCAAAGCTCAGTTGTGCTAAATCCTTTTTTTTGCAAATTATTATGACTGTTGGTGGGCAAAATACATTTTCTTGAAATGTGGCACTTACCTTGGTTTCAGGAAAAAAAAAAAAAAAAGAAATTTGAAGTTTTTTAGTTTAACAGTTTCCAAGATAATATTACTAATATATTTAAAGATTCACATAATTCTCATGTGACAACATGTAACATTTTTGCTAAACGGATAGTTTAGTCAAAATTAAACTTTCATGATTAAGATAGAGCATGAAATTTTAAGCAACTTTCTAGTTTACTCCTTTTATCAATTTGTCTTCGTTCTTTTGGTATCTTTTTTTTAAAAATCAAGAATTTGGCCCACTTTTGGTTCAGCACTTGGGTAGTGCTTGCTGATTGGTTTCTTTATGTAGCCACTAATCAGCAAGCGCTACCCAGGCGGCTGAACCAAAAATGGGCTGGCTCCTATACTTGCATTCCTGATTTTTCAAATAAAGATATCAAGAGAACAAAGAAAAATTAATAATAGGAATAAATTAGAAGGTTGATTAAAATTGCATGCTCTATCTGAATCATGAAAGAAAAAAATGGGGTTTCAAATCCCTTAAGGAATTAGCCAAAATAGTCGCACCAATCTTTGTAAAAAAAAATTGCATTGACACATAGCTCATGGGGAAGAAAATAATTAGTAGATTAAGAAATAAAAAGTGTTCAAGTTAAGCTATTGCAACGTTGCTTATACACGCACAACATAAAACAATGGGTTATATTCCATAATTCTCTCAAGTGCAAAGGACTTTTTCTTTCGCAGATTATCATAAATTGATTGAACTCTTGCTGATGTATTGGTAGAGTTCCCAACTGCCTAACAATCAGTGGGATGGACCCAGTTTTGGCATTAGATCTGAAATAGCTAGCTGACTGTTTTACATGCATTCAGGGGAGTTATCTTTTAGAGGCCCCACCAGATGGACATACTGTTGGTTCTTGAGTTAGTGAGGCCTTAGGCAAGGCTCAGATATGAGGCCCCTGAAACCCAAAACAAAATGCAACAATTAACTAAATAAATCTGAATATGAATTGCTCTGGATTTCCCTGAATGAGTAGAGTGAAAAGGTAGAAAGAGAGAAAATGGAGAGTGAATAGAGAGGGTGAAGAAAGGAGGAGGTGAGGTTGATTGGAGATTGGGGAAAGATGGAGAATGAAGAGAAATAGGAAAAAGAATAGTGAAAGATGAAGCAAATAGAGGTAAATATTAATAGAGGAGAGAGAGAAGTAAAAGAATAAAGAGAAATAAGGAAGAAGAGAGAAGGGAAATAGGAAAGCAAGAATGGAAGAGTAGAGAGAAAGTATACAGGGAAATAAAAAAGAGAGAAGAAAGACAGAAAATAGAGAAAATTGAAGGACAGAAAAAGAAAACGGAAAGACTAGAGAAGAAGAGAGTGGGGAGAGATGAGAGAGTGAAAATGGAACTGGAGAATGAGAGAAGAAAATAAAATACAAAGGGGAAAAGTTAATAGAGAGAAGGTGAGAGTGTTAAAATAAAGAAGAATGGAGAAAGAGAGAGGGGGAAAAAGTGGGAAAAGAGAGGGCAGAGAAAGAAGTGAAAAGGAGATAGTGGAGAGGGAATTTAAGAGATAGAGGCCCATTTATCAAGCTCTGTATGGTGCTTGTCGGCCCGTGTTTCTGGCGAGTCAGTTAAAGACCTCTGCTCCATAACCCTGTCCGCAGGCGGACAAGAATCGCCACAATTTAATTTAATTGATTGACACCCCTCTGCTGGTGGCCGATTGGCCGCTAGTCTGTAGGGGGCGTCATTGCACTAGCAGCTCGTGTGAGCTGCTGGTGCACTGCTGAATACGGAGAGCGTATTGCTCTCCGCATTCAGCGAGGTCTTGCGGACCTGATCCGCACTGTCGGATCAGGTGTGCAAGACCTTTGATACATAGGCCTCATAGAGTGGAGAAAACAGAAAAGAAAGGGGATAAAGTGTTTTTAGAACAGAGATGGGCAGAGAGAGATAAGGAAAAACATGAAAAGCGAGATTGAAGAGAAGAAAGGAGGCAGTAGAGAAAGGGAGTAAAGAGAGAGATAGGGATAGTGAAAGAGTGAAAAGGGAGGGGAGAGGAGAGAAAAAAGGAGAAAAAAGGAAAAGGGGTTGAAAAAGAGAGGACAAAGCGATAACGCGAGGAGAGTAAAGAGATAGAGAATGTAGCTAGAAAAGTCATAGCAGAGCTGGCAGATGTTTATTTTCTATTTTAATTTTTTAATCATTATCAGCATTACAGACAGGATTATCCTCTGGAGCTCCCTCAAACAGGCTATCCCATGCTCCCTGCTTTCTTCAGTGTGCGGCTAATTCACTCATCCTCATGTTCTTCAATTGATCTCACTAATCTCTACTCTCCTCCTCTCAATCACACCTGCATTTGTCTACTAGCTGTGTGAAATTCACGCCATGCACCATAACTGCCCTGCATGGTACTCATGTTTTAAGACACTAAGGAGACAACAGGGATGGCATTTAGACATGCAGAATAGGAGGGTGAGGAATAGGAGGGTGAGCAATATAACCCCTCAGCCACACCTCTCCTTTTGCAGCACTGCATTTTGGAACACGTAGTCCCTGGGTAAAAGTCAGAGACAGAACTCAAAGGCACTTCTTATGCTTCTAAGTCAACTATCCAACAGTGGGTTTTTTAACTCATCAATGTGCCATGCATATGCTGCTCATTAAAAAAAAAATCCCAATATTAAAATAGAGACACACTATGAGGCCCCTATTTAAGTGAGGCCTTAAGCGACTACCTATTTAGCCTAATGGTAGAGCCACCTATGCTAACTGATTGACCATGCAGTATGTTCTATGATGATTCAAGCGACTGTTCTTTATATGTGAGGGAAAACTGTTTAGGAAAATATTAACGTTAACCTTGCTTCTATGGTGGGGTGCACTGTTTTAAAAAGTATATCAATGCTAGAATTTTTTTATTAATACTTTAGTTTATGTTCTATATCAAATACTGTAAAGTTAATTAAAAACTCAGGGGTGATACATATAGTGAAGCATAATTGAAACCCCTTGATTCTTGGTGCATCAGTTTCCATAACAACATGCATGGCAACAGGGAAACTTTTATAATTAACCCAATTTGGCAATTTTTCTGTAGTATACATATTGTGGCATAGTGCATATAACACCTTTTATTTACAAGTCTTATCTACATTAATTAGCAGTCAAAAGAAGGTAAACCACTAAACATTTCATAACATATTTAATCTCAAATAAATTTTGTCCCAACAACATTAATTTTACTAACAGTAAATTCTATATTTAACATCTTTCAAGTTGCATGTGGTTAATAAGTAAAAATAGGACACAAACATGTTCAGTTTAACTTCCAGGCTAGTCAATATTTCCTAGTCAGCACTACCGAAGCATGTGAATCCATCTTGTCAAGCTACTCTAGTATTAATCATTTTCACATTACTCTAGTCATTTTCATTAAGCTTTATATTCAAAAGTCTATAATAATAGATTAAGATCCAGGAGGGCATACATTTCTTCTAATTGCAAGATTAATAATCACATAACATCACACAGGTAAAAGACCAAAGGTTCAGTCAAGTCAAAATTAAATTTTGTGCACAATATATAAATATATATATATATATATATATATATATATATATATTTAGATATATTTGAGTGGAAAGGGCTCTAAAGTGTATATGTATATAAATAAATAAATAAATATATATATATATATATATATATATTTACAGGTGTTTATATGTGTGCATAATATCGTATTATATAAAAGGCCAAGTGTGTTTGTCCGAAGCTGTCATGCGCAGGAGAGACAGCATGAGGATAAACACACCTGGCCTTAGACAAACCAACCATCCTGATCTGCTCTCACAAAAGAGAGGGGGGAGAAAGAGCACACAAAAGAGAGGGGGGGGGAGAGAGAGCATAAAAGAGAGGGGGAAAGAGAGAAAGAGCACAAAAGAAAGGGAGACAGAGAGAGAGAGAGAGAGAGAGAGAGGTTCTTTACCGCTCCCACGCACAATTAGCCAAGCGGCTGTGTATTTGCTCCGTAAAGAGCTATTAGGTTTCACTGCATTTATAACTCAATTACCATCATATATTAGAGACTCTACTGACCTTATAACCAAAGTCACCAAAGTCCAATGGAAAAACACATATAAATGGATGACACTAGATGTGTCCTCCTTATATACTTGTATTCCCCATGAACTAGGAATACAGACCTTATCCCATGTTCTGAAAAAGACCACGCTGTCTGAAATTCACCAATCATTCATTCTTGACAGCATCAGATTTGTGTTAGAAAAGAACTATTTCACCTTTGATGGGAAGTTAATTCTCCAGATTAGCGGGACGGCCATGGGGACTACCATGGCAACCAGTTATGCTAATCTCTATATGGGGGAATGGGAGACTATGTACATTTATACCAACAATCCCTTCAGTACCAATATCATCTGGTGGGGGCGGTACATAGATGATATCATAGTTATATGGAATGGAGATGATGAAAAATGCCAGGAGTTCATCAAAATCATAAATAACAACACACTCAACCAATTCACCTCAAAAGTGTCTTCTGTTTGCATTGAATTTTTGGATTTAACACTCTTCCACGAAAATGAAACCATTATGACAAAACTTTATACCAAGGAAACTGATTGTAATGGATATCTGCAAGGAGATAGTAGCCATCACCGACCGTGGATTAATAACATTCCATATGGCCAGTTCCAACGAGTCAGAAGGAACTGCTCAAAAATCAGTGACTACAACAAAGAATCAGAGACTTTAAAACAAAAATTCATTCAAAAGAAATATCCTAAACAGCTAGTGGAAAATTGCCAGAAAAAGTAAGAAATCTGAATAGAGATACACTTCTGAAAGGCAAAAGTGAAAAAGGGATACAAGGCACTCAAAATATTACCATGATTACAACCTACAATGAAGCAGCACCAGAGATAAAAAAAAAATCCTTAAAAAATACTGGCCCATCCTGCAACAGGACACACTTCTGAAAAACACAATAGGGTCCACTCCAAAAATAATCTTCAGGAGAAACCAAAACTTTAAACAAATGCTGGCACCAAGTCAGATCAAACAAAGCACAGGAGATAATTGGCTCACTGATAAAAGCAAAGTTTTTTTTTAAATGCAACAGACTTAACTGCAAAGGGTGCGAGCATGCCTATAACCCAAAAAAACAACCAAAATAATAAAATCCAGAACCTTCCCCGAAAAAAAGTGTACCGTCAATAGACTCACCAACTGCAAAACCACATTCGTGGTCTATCTTTTGGAATGTCCGTGTGGGTTCCAGTATATAGGTTGCACCAAGAGAACCTACAAAACTAGGCTACTTGAACATTTGAAAAACATAGAAGAGGGGAACAAAGACCATAGCCTCTCTAGACATTTCAAATTAACTCATCAGCAGGATCCAAGTCTCTTAAGAGGCACCATTTTAGAACACGTGGTGGTATTCTCAAGAGAAGGAGATAGATTCCGCAGACTCAGACAGAGAGAGTCATATTGGATCCATTACAAGGGTACAAAGGCACCAATGGGCCTCAAAGAGGATTTAGACCTAGTAGCTTTTCTCTAAAATAACCTTTCCTCCTCCCCCTTTTTTCTCCCCCTAAAAAATCTGGGTGGCCCATTACAATAAAACAGAGAAACGCCTCTTTCTCATTATCTATTAAGCCCATAATCGAGATTTGACTACAAACCATACCATGCAGTCTTTCAAGGTAAACTAGACAATTCCGTTTCCACCCTTCTCTAAACCTAGACAAGGTCGCAAAATGTACCAACATTATCAGTTAGGTGCTCTTTAAAAACTGCATAGATAGAATTTTTTTTTATTAGTTTTGCAAGATAAGTTTGATTGCATGATATATCCTATAAGGTCTGCATCATTTTTCACCTACAGGAAAAAACATAAAGTCTTCTTCATTAATTAATCTTATGAGATTACTTTTTCTTAGACCAACTATATATATATATATATATATATATATATAAATATATATATATATATATATATATATATATATACTTTTACTATTAAAGGTCCCAAAATATCATTCCCTTATGCAGCCCAAAATATTAGGCAGCAGATACAGTCAGGATGTATCCCACTAACACAGCACTAGCACACATGGGAACTGTATATAGGTAGCCTTATAGTAACCATTTGTCATGCCATAATCAATATTACATTTCAGTAGATAGAGTATGTACCCAGTAGCATTTTTTCATACAGCACATAGACTCTAGACATTTCCTTCTCATTGCATTCACCTCATTAATTCATATATCCGCAGTGTTAAAATGATAATTTCTAACGCTTTACTTTTGAATTAGGTTATTCTTATAGGAGACTATAAATGATCATATCGTTGTAATTAAGGCAATCTCCTCACTTAAAAACATTCCACTCATTGCCTATAGAGACCGAGACACAGTTTCCCCCATTGGCCTGGTAGCATACATAACGTATGACGTCACACGTAAGCGAAAGGAAACACGCCCACCTAGCTTCTTTTAAAAATTCTCCGATTACACTGTACTGCACATCTCCTCTGACGAAGAAGTATGTGAAACTTCGAAACGCGTACGGCTTTTTTGGTGTGGCAGTACAGTTTCCTCTCGCTTACTTGAATTGTGAACTGGCTGACTTTTGCTATTGTTCTTTACCGCTCCCACGCACAATTAGCCAAGCGGCTGTGTATTTGCTCCGTAAAGAGCTATTCGGTTTCACTGCATTTATATGTCCGACCTGCTGCAGACGGTCAGAGTTTTCCTCACCACACCTGGTCTACTTGTGGGACCCAGTACATATATTTATATATTTCTCGTGTGACACAATTGGGATTCTATTTTGTACTCTTAATTTATATACATATTTTTAGCTGGCATACCGAGTCCCCAATCAGGACTCATCTTGTACTCTCTTAGTTTGCACAATCAGTTGTTACATACTGCTATCAACTACATTGTTTCTGACAATAGCAACTATTAGTTTTTACTGCTCCACCTACTATATTAAATCGATTTTAATACCAGTGGTATATTTTAGGCATATTGCCTCATCAGACTAAATGTTTTTGAAACCATCATCTAATGAACTCTGATACAGTGACACTGTTGGATTTACTGTTTGTACTTACCTGACTGAGCTAGCCCTCCATCTCACGCTACCACACAGAAGCAAGCTTTGCCTATGTATTTACATTCTGTGATGTGCAAAGACTTACCTCATACTTGATTGAGGGTACTACATATGAGTGCAATTCCTATCTTGTACATTGTAAATAAACATTTATTTTTAACAATATTACGCTATGCCATTTCCTCTTTTTCCTTCATATACCTCCTACTGAGATATCTGGGAAGGATCACCTGACAATAATACCATACTAACAAGAGTCACCAGGACTTCAGCACAAGTTCTTGGAAGTTTCTCAAAGTGGATTACCATACACAAGGCTGTATTGAAGAAATTAACCTCAGCAGTGATGTGAATTGAACCACAGACCATCTACCCACAACAATACCTACGTGACTATACATTACCTCATACTATTGAGGTAATTTCCGTTAAGATTACACCTATACTCTATTCCTGTTTGGATGTATTACAGTCTTCATATATTTGAAGTTTTATTTTTGTTCATAATAGACTGTCTAAAGACTGTATTTTTTGAATATTGGACAGTACATTCAGTTGCGCAGAAGTATATATGATTTGTTCTCTTTTTAAAATAATATATATATATATATATATATATATATATATATATATATATATATATATATATATATATATATATATATACACACACACAATATAGCCCTTTCCAGCCAAATAACTTGTCATATACCATATACTTTTAACCCTTATAAAAAAAAAAAAATAATATTTATATGAATATTTTTTTATCAGAAAGTGTATATATGAGTGTAATAGTTTATTTTAATGTATTTATATTGTGTTTGGTGCAATTTTTTTAACAACTACACTTTACGCCAGGTCTTAAGGCGTGCTAATCTGTTAAGCACACATTTTAATAGCTAACCACTTGTAATCTAGCCCAATGTGTTTAGTGTCCCCCTTAAGCTTTGAAAAATAACACGCTGCTGAATTTAAACACATTAACCAATATGTTTGTTTTATTAGGAGAATTCTTCCTGCTCTTTTTTTTCAGCCTTAAAGAATTTGTTCTGGAACTAAAGGTAATTTATTTCTGCTTACCAGACCAAGATCATTAAATAGAGTCAAAACATTGAATTTTCCAAACAGCAAATTAATTTTCAAATGTCCTATAAATGAAAATGTTCAATGATGAATTCAATGATGAATTGAAGGATTTGGGGTGTAATGTGTTATATCATTAATATTACGAAGGCTGTGTTATATACACACACACACATACATATACACACACAAACATACATACACACATATATACACACACACATACATACACACACACATACATACACACACACACACACATATATATATACACACACACACCTACATACACACACATACATATACACACACATACATACACACACACATACACACACACATATACACACACACACACACACACACACACACACACACACACACATACATACACACATATATACACACACACACACACACATACATACACACACACATACATACACACACACACACACATATATATATACACACACACACCTACATACACACACATACATATACACACACATACATACACACACACATACACACACACATATACACACACACACATGTGTAGTGGAATAACTGTAATATTTTCTTACTAAGTTCACTTACTTTAGCATCTGTGTCTCACGATAACATTCTGGAACTTCCCCTGTAAGAAGAACGTGCTCTTCTTTTTTGATCACACCCATTTTTAAATTGTACGCATGTGCTGTTGTCCACTCCTTAGACCACAGCATGCAGGGAATTTTAGTTTCATAGACATTTCCCGCAAAGTATGTTGTAACCCAGTGGCCAACATTTTTTGCTTTGCATATCACCTGCGTTTGTAGCATTCTTCAACTTTCTTACTCTGAAACTGTATTATCAATTGGTTTTTTAAATTTAGCTTGATTAATTTTTTGAATTTCATTGGGGTACAGGTGTTTGTATTTACTCAAATGAGCAAACCTGCTTTGTCGAATATATGTTACATTACTACATTTTCATTCTTTTTTTAGTCCAAAATAGTGTGTAGTATATTAACTGTCTTTTTCCTTCCATTTTCATCCAATTTTTATTGTCTGCATTTTATTTTTAAATATAATTAACTGAAATCATAGCTATAAGTATGGTTAGACTTCTATTATTCATGGGATGCATTTACCCACAATGTAGATGATTGTTATTAAATTATAAAAATGGTTCCTGTGATCAACATATTAAAAAAATGTTAAAGAAAGGTATTTTATTTCTATCTTAATACTATAATCATGTAGATTGGATAAGCCATATTTTTCTAGTGATTTAAATACAAAAATATTAGGCAACTATTTTTTTTTTATTGAACAATATATTTAAAAAAGACACACTTTCCAGAATTCCCTCTCTTCCTCAGGTCTAAAGCAATACTGATCAATGCTATGTAATTTACAGATGATATCTTAAAACATTGGATGGGTAAAAGGACAGAAAGAGCTTCAGAACTTAAAGGGCCACTAAACCCAAAATCTTTCTTTCGTGATTCAGATAGAACACACAAATTTAAACAACATTACAATTTACTTCTATTATTTATTTTGCTTCCTTTTTTAGATATCCTTGTTTGAAGAAAAAGCAATGCACATGGGTGAGCCAATCACATGAGACTTCTATGTGCAGCAACCAATCAGCAGCTACTGAGCATATCTAGATATGCTTTTCAGCTAAGAATATCAAGAGAATAAAACAAATTAGATGATAGAAGTAAATTAGAAAGATGTTTAAAAATGCATTCTCTTTCTAAATCATGAAAGAAAAAATGTGGGTATCATGGCCTTTTAAGTCTGAATACAGAGGGAGTCGAGGGTGCCCTATGATCATAAACTGGTCTGAGGTGAAAGGTGTTAAGTGGCTGATAATAGCCAGTGTAAGAAAACAGACAGGGGAGAGATATACCTATATACAGGGCACAATTTACCATGCTTGCAGGCAGAAAGGTAGTGAACCTGTCCGCCTACAATTGCCCCTTGCTATGTTGCATCTCACAGCAAAATTTTAACATTGCACAAAAGGCTTATGCAAACCTGCTTCACATAGCCCAAAAAGCTCCAAATGCAGCTTAATAAATCCTGCCCTTATGTGTATGCTCATTACTATAACAAAGAAAAAAGTTTCGATCTATACTTAAGTATTTCGGTATTCTGTTTATGAACAAATATTTAAGTATGCTGCTTATTGTGTATATAATGAATAATGTTTTAATTTAAAAGTAAAAACATTTTTAACATATGATGTTTAATTATATATGGGTCCACTAGGTGGTGGTATAGAGTTTTGTACACGTTTGTTTACTAAATTGTTAATGTTTAGTGAGTGCTAATTGGTAGAGTAGATCTTTAAAGGTAACACAGGTGTACTATGGAACCTTGCATGATTAAGGGGCGTGTGAGCCCGAAACATCAAATTTTTTTCCTGTCTGTATGCTCCAATATTTTTTTGCAAATACAGTGCTGTGTACCTATACTTTTTTACTGTATTATCTGGGAGATGAAGCCATAGCCCTAGTCCAGCGTACATTACCGGTTGGGAGGCTCCAGGTGCTGAGCTATGTGTGCTATAGTCTTTTTTACTGTATAACAAAGAAGAGCAACAGTTCTTGACTTCTGTTACTCATTGTCATATACATAATCCCTCATTGCTTATCATTACTGGTTTAAATGTATTGACAGGAAGAGGAAACAGGTGACATGAAAAGTGTTGATGTGAGTCAGAGAAGGAGAAGCTTAAACTGGTTAAACAGATTATTTAATACCAGTGGGCAATCTACTGCCAAGGGAAAACACAGCTGTGAGCAGCATTTCTCTTCTACCTTGTGAAAAGATCTACTAACTAACTTGCCTGGAAAACAAATATATTTAATCTATGTTTAAGTAGCCACAGCTTTCAAAGGATCCAGGTTACTAATTAATCAGACCCTTTTGTCACTTGACACCCATACTCCATTTTCTGGTTTTGATGCCTCCTATCTGGCACATACTGTCAATTTAAAAGGACATTCAACCAAAAACAATTCTGCAGAAATAACACATTTAATATAACAGATAGATGATGGTCAGCTTCCTGGGATCACATATCAATATTTTTTTAATCCTTAAGAGCTATATGTACTTTTATGGCTATTAAGGGCTAGATTACAAGTGGAGTGCACCAAGTAATACCTGCACACGCAAATGTGCTCTGGTATTACAAGTTAGCCACTTGTAATGGCTGCTTATTTATTGTGCAGCGCGATAAATTAGTGATGTTATCTAGGCCTGAATAAGCAATAATATGTTTCCTAAAAAGTCCAGTGGCACGGAGGCCAGATTTAGGTAAGGTTGCAGGAAACCCTCTGTCTTGTGTTCTCCCCACCAGAGAGCTCTTTTAAATTGTGGTCATGCCAAAATCACACATTCTTAGTTCTGCCTTTCTTGGGGGCAGCATGAGAAAAAAAAAAAAACCACATGAGACCCTCATGCAGCCACCTGGTCATCTTTGCTTAAAGAACCAGTAAATACATTATATTTGCATACTCAACAAATACATGATAAAAAGACAATGTAATAGCACTTTGTCTGAACTTCAAATGAGAAGTAGATTTTTTTCTGACAAATTTCACAGTTATGTCTATTTCCACTCCCCCTGTACCATGTGACAGTCATCAGCCAATCACAAATGCATATACGTATATTCTGTAAATTCTTGCACATGCTCAGTAGGAGCTGGTGACTCACAAAGTGTAAATATAAAAAGATTGTGCACATTTTGTTAATGGAAGTACATTTGAAATTTGTTTAAAATTGCATGCTCTATCTGAATCAATTGCTTGTCTGTGAGCATCTCATCCCTGGGAACATATTGCTTACTGACAACTCCCCAGCTCTATCACTGGACAGAGACACAATTATACAGCATTAAAATAAAAAGCTGGTTTTATTCTGGATAAATACATCCATTCAAATTATAATGCACTTTACAATCTTGCTTTTTATATTCTATAAATTAAAACAATTTACTTTAAGAATGGATTTGTATAATCAAGATCCTTGTTACATAAATAAGACCTGCTGCGCTTATTAAACAGCACGTTGTTTACGAAAAAATGGATAAACATTTGGTGCCAAAAATTAAAATCATGAACAATGCTGTCCGATCTCTGTCAATCTCTCTTGCCAAAAAAATCCAATAGGCCCTCTTACACAAATACACACACTATATATATTGAGAAATATCTGTTCACATATAATTTTAAATGACACAGATAATATTTTGTTACAAATTTACAAAATTAAGCTTTTTGAGTCTTTAGGCAAAAAAATTAATTTAAAATATTTATTAATATTTGTATTTGTGACACTGTATATTACATGCACCTGTTTCCTTATTAAAATTGTTTGATAGCTCGTCTCTATCTTTATTTAAGTACTACTCCTTATTAAGTTGAGTAGATTGTTAAATATACTTTCAAATTCCTGTGATTGGTCTTGACCTGGCAACACGAAGACAAGGATCTGCTACTGTCTCACTCACTTGACCTCAGCCTATAGTCTAGCTTTTTCTACACTGTTGCTTGACTTGATTAATTCAATCTAATTTGCATACTTGAGTGTGTCTGAATTTACCTAGTAATCATCATTCAAAAGTCTGTTAATTGTTTCATTTAATTCTCTTATTCCCACACTCACCTAATCGCCTTGATTCCTTTGTTTAAAATAATATTTTTTAAATGGTTATTCTAGTGCAATAATAAAATGCTCTAATTAGAAGATTTTGTTATGAATTCAGGGTTATAAATTGAATGTTCATTTTCTCAACATGTGCTTAACCCCTGCAAATGAGTTAAACAAGTAGGAAAATGTCTGTACCATCTGGCTGATCATTGGTATGTATATATATATATATATATATATATATATATATATATACTGTATATACATATCTCAAAAACACCCATTTACAATAACTTGCCAAACTATTAGACCCATTGGTCAAAAATCATAATTTTTACATTAATTTCATATTTATTTTGATAGTGTTGATTGATGGGGTTTTTTTTATTTTTTATTATTTCTTATTCCTTGCTATATTGGCAACATCTGCAATACATATTTACATGTCATTTGATGTAATATTACTAAAATATTTGGTAAATCAAGAAATGTATATGTTTTTACAGATGGTAAACAAAGTTACTTGTCATTAAAGAAAGTCGGTCAAATTGTTGGCCTGTTGAAGGAAAATGTACAAGATTGCTGAAATTGCAGGTGTACCATGCAGTTCTGTAAAGAATATTGTGGGGATGATTTGAACCCAATACAGAAGTGTGCTTGTGGTAGATATTGTTTTATTACACCAAGAACTGACAAGAATTTGAGATATCATAAAGCCAAGGTCATAGGCAAGATATGAACCCAATTGAGAATATTTGGGAGTTCATGAAAAGATAAATTAGTAAAACTGCTCCTACTACTAAAAGATAACTCATAAACGGCGAGATTACGAGTTTTGCTTTATGAGCAGCTCGGTACTAACTTGCAAGTTATTTCCACCGCTCACCTGCCTATAGCGCTGCTATTACAGGTTTGCAAAAACCCGGCGTTAGCAGGCAATATTGCAGCGTTGAGCAAAATTGGGCTCCATACTGCACTCAAATACCAGGGCTGCTTTGAGCTGGTTTTACATGCTCGTGCACGATTTCCCCATAGACATCAATGGGGAGAGCCGGCTAAAAAAAAGCCTAATACCTACAATAAAGGAGCGTAAAGATCCGTAATGCAGCTCCATTGATTCCTATGGGGAAACAAAAGTTATGTTTACACCTAATACCCTAACATAAACCCTGAGTCTAAACACCCCTAATCTGCCACCCCCAACATCGCCGCCACCTACCTACACTTATTAACCCCTAATCTGCCGCCCCCAATGTCACCGCCACCTACCTACACTTATAAACCCCTAATCTGCCACCCCTAACATCGCCACAACCTACATTACTCTTATTAATCCCTAATCTTCCGCCCCCAACGTCGCCACCACTATACTAAAGTTATTAACCTCTAACCCTAAGTCTAACCCTAACACTAACACCCACTAGCTTGAACATAATTAAAATAAATCTAAATAAAAATTACAATTAATACCTAAATAATTCCTATTTAAAACTAAATACCTATAAAATAAACTCGAAGCTAGCTACAATATAACTTATAGTTACATTGTATCTATCTTAGGTTTTATTTTTATTTCATAGGTAAGTTTGTATTTATTTTAACTAGGTAGACGAGTTACTAAATAGTTATTAACTATTTACTAGCTACCTAGCTAAAATAAATACAAATTTACCTGTACAATAAAACCTAACCTGAGTTACACTAACACCTAACCTTACACTACAATTAAATAAATTACATTAATAAAATACAATTAATTAAATTACAAAAAAACAAAACACTAAATTGCAGACAAAAAAAAGATCAAATATTTAAACTAATTACACCTAGCCCTATCAAAATAAAAAAAACCCTAGCCTAAACTAAACTGCCAATGGCCCTTAAAAGGGCATTTTGTGGGGCATTGCCCCAAAGAAATCAGCTCTTTCACCTGTAAAAAACAAATACAAACAACCCCCTAACAGTAAAACCCATTACCCACACAACCAAACCCCCCAAATAAAATCCTATCTAAAAAACTTAAGCTCCCCATTGCCCTGAAAAGGGCATTTGGATGGGCATTGCCCTTAAAAGGGCATTTAGCCCTTTTTCAGCCCAAACCCTAAGCTAAAAATAAAACCCACCCAATAAACCCTTAAAAAAACCTAACACTAACCCTCAAAGATCCACTTACAGTTTTTGAAGGCCAGACATCCATCCTCAATGAAGCCGGGAGAAGTCTTTATCCAAGCGGCAAGAAGTCCTCAATGAAGCCGGGAGAAGTCTTCATCCAGGCGGCAAGGAGTGGTCCTCCAGGCGGGCAGAAGTCTTCATCCAGATGGCATCTTCTATCTTCATCCTTTCCGACGTGGAGCGGCTCCTTCTTCAAGACATCCAGCGCGGAGCATCCTCTTCTGATGACGGCTACTGAAGAATGAAGGTTCCTTTAAGGGACGTCATCCAAGATGGCGTCCCTTGAATTCTGATTGGCTGATAGAATTCCAATCAGCCAATAGGATTGAGCTCGCATTCTATTGGCTGTTCCAATCAAAAAAGTGTGCGGTACGGCTATACCTGCAAGACTCATAATACCAGCGGTAGTGAAAAAGCAGCGTTATGAGGCTTTTTCACCCATAACGCAAAACTTGTAATCTATCTGAAAGGAACTTATCAAGATATAGAACAATAACCCAATGATAAAAACGATATAAACAGTATGCCTCCTTGTATAGAGGCACGTGGCTGCTAAGGGTGGGCACATAAAATATTGATTTTCAAATTTCCTACTTTTATTTTATAATAAATATTTTGTAAGCAAACTAGTTTTTTTTTTATTATTTCTTAAGTACCCTGTATGTAAATATTTAAAAATTATAGTTAAGAATTGCATTTATACTGTTATCATAACCAAAACTAAAAAATCATTGATTTGTAAGAGCGGGTCCAATAATTTGGCAGGATGTCTGAAGATGGCGCAAGCTGAAGCGTGTCAGCCTTATTTTCTTTACACTTGCAAGTGTTTTTAATGTTTTCCATGCTTTATATTTAATAAACTTTAATATTTGTATACCGGTGCTCTGCATACATTTGTTTTTTGCTTACCAAGGTACTGTACCTATCCTATTTTTGAGTGTCTCACTGGCTATGTCCTCTAAGAAGGGCCAGGGAGTGCAAAATTAACTATGAATTTAAAAGTGTAAACTTATCTAGTTTGTAGGATAGCCTTATGCTTATCCCAGGCATTCTTAAAGTACATTGTTGTCCTTACCACCTCTAACGGAAGTTTATTTCATTAATCAATTTAGATTATATTGTATTGGCAAGGGTTACTATCTACTAGTATCTAAAATTGTTAACCAAGACTTTAATGATAACTTTTGATAATGCTGTCAGTAGTATAATTTATAACTACAAAAGAATCAAGACCTTTGTTTGGTGAGGATTTTTACTTGGTCATATTTCCCCTAACAAACATATTTTTAAACATTCATTAAACATTATTCATTTTCAAATTTTCAATTTCCTTGATATACAAGTTTTTTAAAAAATGCAAATGATTGCCTATTTAAAGTAGTCCAATTTAAAGCTGATATGCTTAGCGGATAAAACGTTTGTTATTAAAACTGAGATAATTCTTAAGCTAGGAAAAAGCTTAAACCTTTTAAGTCCATGAACATAAGGTTACAGATCAGATGCACAAAACACCTGCATTCCTCTACTTGCAGTTCAAACATCTGCTGATTTTATAGTACAGTTTATAAATATTTTAGTATTGAAATGTAGGGCAATTAAATCCCTTTTATCTTCTTTTCCACTCTACAGTGTCTGTGAGTCTCTTTCTAGTATACATGACTCAATGTTCTCCATGGCTGTTGATGACCTAGCCCAACTCTTCTATGTTCAACAAAAGTCTTTCTGCACCAGGTTGGGTGACATTATATCCATAGTTACAACATTTGTTGTTATGTAATTTATTCCACCTGGCCAGAAGAGGCATTTAATGGTATGAAGACAGTAGATGATGGCATCAGAAGCTAGAAGACAGTGTGAACCTTACTCCAAAGATTTTGCTCAGATAAGGATATGACTATGTACTCCCACAATATAAATCAAGGTTGATGATCATGTAAAGAAGATCATGGAGGACTCTTGTGATCCAACTAGATACTGAATATAATAAACAGATAAGATCCTGTATTCTTCATTAGGCACAAAGGAAGTTGTGTATCTGAGAAAAGAACTGTGCAATAGACACTAGTGAGTGTTCACATAAGAGATTAAATAAAGGGATCCCTTTAGTCATCAGGTATGATGATAAGATAAGGGGGTAATGCTGGTGATTCTGAAAAAATGGCTGGGGGTGCCTCGATAAAGATAATGAGGGCATCATCATAACTTTTGATCATTCCGTATTTTTCTGCTTTTATGAAACTTGAAAATTCTTACAAAACCCAAGATTGTGGAGGGAGACCTGTCAGCTATTACGCTAATATTTTTTCATTATATATGTTCAGGAAAATATTGAACATTTGTCTGGTTTCCAATTTTGTAAAAGCTAACTGAATCCTGACACCCCAGGAGATAATATGATTGTTGGGAGTACAAGAAATAAAGTGTAAATTTTTGATTTCTGATAAATTCTGTGAAATAATAATTTTGAATAATGATAGAGAATTTTAGCTAATTATATCCTGCAAATTCACTGATAATTAGCATAATGTTTCCAATTTCCTTGATGATCTAAAACAGGAATGGCCTACTGGCGGGCTATCGGCCACATGCATCTCTCTGCCCTAGTTTTTGTTGTCCCCATTGTTTCTGTGGCCCCATAAAAAGCAGAACTTAAAATATGTGCTTTGGTGGCTAGCCAAATAAGATGGCCACAATTTAAAAGAGCCCTCTGGAGAGGAGAAATGTAGATAGCATATTACCATCAACCTTACCTAAATCTACCTCTGTGTCTCTGGATATTTTTTTAAGAAATATATTATTTGTGTGTCTAATAGCCATTTACACATGGGGCTTAAAGGGACACCCAAAATTTGTCTTTCATAATTTAGAAAGAACGTGCAATTTTAAACAATTTTCCAATTTACTTCTATTATCTAATTTGCTTCATTTGTTTGAAATCCTTTGTTAAAAAGCATATCTAAATAGGCTCAGTAGCTGCTGATTGGTGGCTTCACATAGATGACTCATGTGATTAGTTCACCCATGTGCATTGCTATTTCTTCAAAAAAGGATATCCAAAGAATGAAGCAAAATTAGATAATAGAGGTACTGTATATTGGAATGTTGTTTAAAATTGTACTCTCTATCTGAATCATGAAAAAAAAATTAGGTTTCATTTCCTTTTATGTATTCTAAAATATTGATTTGTTCCCAGTGTTAGGAATTTAGCCATCAGTGGTTTAAAATATTACCATTTATATATTTTTTAGATCCAAGGATTATTTGCTAGTAAGCCTATAGAAATATATTTTTTACGAACAAATGACAAATCGAATCAAACAGATTGCAGCAAGATTTTTATTCAGTAGCTCACAAACAAGGAGGTTCACATCTCGCAGCTGAACTTCATTATAATAAGTAAACAACTTTATACCAATAAAAGCTTTACTAAATTAATAAACATTTTTTTATTTGATATTATTGCGCTCCTTATTTCTTACTTTTGTCAAAATTAAATTAGTTATTACTTATACAGCTCCCAGGATTTGTCATTTCCATTGCTTTCAGCTTTCATTGTGCACAATCATGCTGGGTATCTGTGAGGGACCAGTCTGCTTTTATCAACATATAAAAGTACCGTATATCTTACTCATGAGTGCTACTGTCTCTTATATAATGATTGTTTGCCACTCAGTTATTGCACTATGTAGCAGCCATTTTCTGTTGTAACAGTATTTCTAAAATGTGGGTACATGTTAATTCTAATGAAGCTGTGCTTATGATGTCATTTGAAACATATCCCTCACATACTTGGAATAAATTAGATTTGCTTTGGAAACCTAGGTTCCACACAATAATAAATACGAACACATTTTCTGTTAATGATATAAATTTAATTTAACGAAAAATTAAAAGGACACTGAACCCAAATTTGTTCTTTTGTAATTTAGATAGAGCATGAAATTTTAACCAACTTTCTAATATACGCCTATTATCAAATTTTCTTCATTCTCTTTAGATTCTCTTTAGATGCCGGCCCATTTTTGGTGAACAACCTGGGTTGTCCTTGCTGATTGGTGGATAAATTCATCCACCAATAAAAAAAAAGTGGTGTCCAGAGTTCTGAACCAAAATAAAAAGCTTAAATGCCTTCTTTTTCAAATAAAGATAGCAAGAGAACAAAGAAAAATTGATAATAGGAGTAAATTAGAACATTGCTTAAAATTACATGCTCTATCTGAATCATAAAAGAAAAAAATTGTGTTCAGTGTCCCTTTAAGAAATATATTATCTACTACTCTACTATACAATACCTATTTTATTACATACGTTCCTGTTTTAAACCTTATCTATGTTACCATTTCAGCATAAAAACAAAGAAACTGCCTGGGGTTTTTAACTGAATACAATATTTTATCAATAGTTTGACATATGATACTTGCTTTTTTGCTCAGTATAAAATACAGTCTTGCTAGTTTATCATATACATTTCTATGACATGCCACATGCAATAGTGTTCTCATCTCAGGACAAAGCTATTCATATATTATCGTCTTCAGCTAGCTTATTCTTTAAAATGACAGAATTCAAAAATCCCTTTCAAGATTTTTATTAACACATTGGGGCTGATTTAACAAAGCCCACACAGAAAGGGTTCGCTTCTGCGAACTTGTCCACCCGAGATTGCAAAAAGCGTGCAGCAACAAGCTGACCTCATTTATCATTGCATAAGCGTCTGCTTGTTTAATGCCGCCCCCTGCTTACGCTAGCCCAATGGCACTCGAGTAGGGGCTGTCAATAACCCTGGGCAAATGTGTCCAGGGTGATTTTTATCTGACAGCTAAGAGCTAATTAAATGTTCAGAACTTTCTGCTAAATGTGTATATTATATTTTATGCAATATGTAGCTGTAAACTCTTCTAGATCTACTGCCCCCTCCTGATGACTACCAGGCTATGGACATGTCTGGCTAAAATTTACCGGGCCTTGGGTTCACTTGGGTTGAGGAACACTGCATGAAATAATATAGTCATGGATAATTTGGTAATTTGTAATACAGCATAAGATAATTAGAATATTACTGTGCAGTACTTGAAATTCAAGAGTCTTTCTTTAGACTTTTCAGAACACTATATAGTCACAGGAGGATAATTTGCAAAGCAAGACTTTTATAAATATGTTGCTTGTCCTTTTTTAAATTCTGACAAAAGTGCTTGATCTATATTCCAAACTTGTTTAGAAATCCATTGAGGCAATATATGGCCCCAGACTAATTTGTGCTGGAATCTTCCTTTAAACTAGGTTCACAAGTGGAGCAAAGAGACAAAGACTGGAATCACATGTGCAAAATGTTTTTTTTTCTTTTCAGTTTACTTCAGTAATGTTTAATTTATTCAGGCAATTGCTTGCAGAGCAATAAATAAAGCCACTATTAATCAAGATACATAACACAATAAGATGACAATAAACAATAAATATAGATTTTTTTCTGAAATAGAACTTAATGGTAATAGACAGGTTATAAGGAAAATTACTATATCATAAGTTAGTTTATTTATTTAGTTAGTCACAAAGGATGAACATTCCTCAATTCATAGGAATTTTATTAAGAGATTATAGGAAATTATATTTTCTAATTTAAGGCTGTTTCATTAGCATGCAGTACTTATTGGCTCTATCTCTGTTTCTCAATTCCAGTGCATTGAATACACTAGGAGAATAGGAGATAGGTTTTAGGCATATATTTATTTGAGACTAGGTGGCTTTATCATTGTGCAATTTTTAATGACCTATCAAAAGGTGAGGCAGTTATAAACGTTTTTAGATATAGGAAAAACATATGGATGGTTTGACGATTAAAATCTCATGAAATTAAAGGGATACTAAACCCATTTTTTTGGTTTTATGATTCAGACAGAGCAAGTAATTTTAAGCCACTTTCTAATTTACTCCAATTATAAATATTTCTTCGTTCCCTTGCTATCTTTATTTGAAAAAGCAGGAATGAAAGCTTAGGAGCCAGCACATTTTTGCTTCAGCAAACAAATGTGCATATAAAAAGATTGTGCAAAATTTGATAATGGAAGTAAATTTGAAAAATTTTGTGTGCTCTGTCTAAATCATGAAAGTTTAATTTTGACTTGAGTGTCCCTTTAATTACACTGGGGCAGGGTGGTTTGTGAGACCAGGTCAGGGATGCTAATTGTTTACTCAGGTGGGGGTTAACTCAATGCAGAACATTTCTTTTAGGAGTTCCAACTAACAAAAGAGATCTGTAGGAACATTGTGACTAGGGATGGGCGAATGTAGAACGAATGTTATTACCGAAATTCGAATTCTAAATTCGAATGTCGATAAGAACGAATATTCTTAAAAATTCGAAAATCGAATGTTATTTACAGTTTTCGAATGTCACTTTCGAATTCGAATGTTTATAATTATATCGAATGTCTACATTCGAAATTCGAATTTTTTGAATTTGAATATAAATTCGAATTTTTTGAATTCGAATATAAATTCGAATTTTTCGAATTCGAATATAAATTCGAATTTTTCGAATTCGAATATTGCATAATTTGAATATTACATTTAAAATCATTAGAAATACTATTACAAACTAAATTCAAATTTTTCGAATTCGAATACACGTATTGCATAATTCTAATATTACATTTAAAGAAAAAGCATTAGAAATACTATTACAATCTAAATTCAAATTTTTCGAATTTGAATATTGTATAATTCGAATATTACATTTAAAAGCATTAGAAATACTATTACAATCTAAATTCGAATTTTTCAAATTCGAATACACGCATTGCATAATTCGAATATTACATTTAAACAAAAAGCATTAGAAATACTATTACAATGTAATTTCGAATTTTTCAAATTTGAATATTGCATAATTCGAATATTACATTTAAAGAAAAAGCATTAGAAATACTATTACAATCTAAATTAAAATTTTTCGAATTCGAATATTTTCGAATGTAATCGTAAAACTCGAAACCGAACATTCGAAAATCAAATGTTAGAATGTTATGTAAACATTCGAAATTCGATTCGAACAAACTAATTTGTTAAAATTCGTGCCGTTTTTCGAATGTTGCGAAACATTCGCCCATCCCTAATTGTGACAGTTACACATAATAGTGGCATTTGTTAGATACTTTCGTTTATATGTTGTAATGCGCTCACCCCCCCCCCCCCCCCCATAGAAAGCTGCTGCACTGTTTGAGCCACTATACTTTGTGTTTCACAAGGACGGTGCTGATCCCCAACTAAAAGCATGTCTGCTGCTATGATATAGCTTTGTCGTTATCAGTGCAGTAAGATCCAAGGTACAACATCACTATAACTCTGCTGTATTCAGTATAATAGATGTACTGCCTTTCTGGCTATAGCAGTGTATTTTTGCCAATGAAGATCAAAATATATTATAAAGAGCAGTTTTAGCCAATGCAGCATTTTCTACTTTGCAGAATGAAGCAGATGTTTTCCTGTTAGCTGGAATATTATACAGGGCTTAAGCAGATTTATTTCCCTTAGAGAAGATCTTTAGAAGATTAAAACATTATGCCACTTGTAGAAAATAAACAGAATTTTTAACAGGATAAGCACTGCATTATTCAAGGGTAAATTAACTTTCAATTACCTGAACCATTCAGAATACTGTCCTTAACATAATCAGCCATGCATTATTCCTAATAAACCAAGTGTAAGTCTGCAGTGTCATGAGCAATTATGTATTTGACAATACTCACAGTTGTCTCTACTAGAGGAAAACAATATGTACAAGCTTAGCAATCAATTAGCAATCCGTTCTTTTTATGGCAAGCCACTGACGGGCAGAGACTAAATTAACTCATTCTGTGCCGGAGTATATGAGGTGGTAACTGGCTTCCCACTTATCTACATCATGTTTTAAGTGATCCTATCCACAATTTTGATTTCAATTAACAACTCCTGGAAGACAATAATGAAGGCAGCTGTTAAAAAGCAGCACAGACTTAATGTAACATTGCAAACTCAAACTGCCAATGGCACATTGAAAATTGCTTGTCACCACTGCTGTCAGCTCTTTGTGGGTTCTCACAGTATAAGACAATGACATGTGTCTGTCATGTTCTGGATCCTGGCCCTACTTCACCTTAAACCATTGTCAGGTTATTATTATTATACAATATATTATGCATTAATAATATTATTATACAATAACAACAACCACCATAAGAACAAAAATAATAATAATAATGATTATAAGTATGTTTATGTGGAAAAACTCTTTACTACACATCCAAACCATGACAAACTGAGCTATGAATCTTCTTGTAAGTTTAGCACATTTCAATCAGGATTTGGTTATAGTACTATTAAAATGTATAAAGAAAAAAGCACTAACTACTTTGAGGGTACATGAACCTGTGAACACTGTCTCCGAAGCTAATTTGACACTTATCAACGCTTTCATTTTTCTTTTTATAATGACATCAATTAGAGAAGCAGATTTCTCAGGCCTATCATTGGTGCAGGTGGTTATATGTTAATAGATAACCTCTCTATGCAAGCCATCTTGAATAGGGCTTTGTTTGTGGTTAAACCACGCACAAAGCTCAGTTCTAATTCTCCAGTTAGCTCTTCTTAAAATCAAAATTCTATATTTTCCTGTTATAAGTTAAGTATTTTTTTTGTGTGAAAAGAAAACACTTAAAGGACCATTAAAGTCAAAATAAACTTTTATGATTCAGAAAGTGCATGCAGCTTTAAGAAATTTTCCAATGTACTTCCATTATCAAATTTTTTATATTCACACTTTCTGGGGAACAAGGTCCTACTGAGCATGTGCACAAGTTCACAGGGTATATGTATACTAGTCTGTGATTGGCTGATGTCTGTCACATGATACAGGGGGCCGGAAAATGGGAGAAAAAATAAATTTGTCAGAAAAAAATCTACTGCTTATTCAGTGGCGGCTGGTGAATTTTTAAGATGGTGGTGCACAAGACCCCGCCCCTTTGAGAACGCCCCACCCCTCAAATGGCCCCACCCATTTGAACCAAAACCTAAACTCTTGAATCTGATTATATATATATGTATTGGTCTGATAAACATAATTTATACATATCTTACTTACATTACATATATACTATATTTATAACAGCAGCATGCTCTTACCTTACACCTCTTCTATTCTATTTCGATATTGCAAGTATGCGACGAAAGAAGAGCAGTATGAGAGCGTGCTGCTGTAAAACAAAAGTGTCTGTATATGTGTCTGTGTGTAGTAGTAGTAGTGTTTATGTGTGTGTGTGTATATGTGTCTGTGTGTAGTAGTAGTAGTGTTTATATGTGTGTGTATGTGTCTGTGTGTCATAGTAGTAGTGTTTGTGAGGGAGAGAGAGAGAGAGAGAGAGAGAGAGAAGGGAGGGAGAGAGAGAAGGGAGGGAGAGAGAGAAGGGAGAGAGAGAGAGAGAGAGAGAGAGAGAAGGGAGGGAGAGGAGGGAGGGAGGGAGAGGAGGGAGAGGAGGGAGGGAGGGAGAGAAGGGAGAGAGGGCGAGGAGGAATGGAGAGGAGGGATGGAGAGGAGGGAGGGAGAGGAGGGAGGGAGGGAGAGGAGGGCAGGAGGGTGAGATAAATAAAACAACCAGTGAAGGGACACTGCATATTTTTTATTACTAAATAAAGAGATACAACAAATAAGAAAAAAAAGTGTCTGCAGCATTAGTTAAATGCAATGTCCCTGTATTTTATTTTATTTTTTTTAAATGGAGAAAGGCTATATGTAATATATCTGTCACTGCACAGTCAATTTCTAGCTGGGAATCAGTACATATGGACTTTCTGCCTTAAAAGGGATTTGTGCACTAAAAAGAGGCTTGCAGCTGCATACTTATTTATATTATATATATATATATATATATATATTATGCTGCATGCAAGCCTTTTTTAGTGCAAATCCCTTTTAAGGCAGAAAGTCCATATGTACTGATTTCCAGCTACAAATTGACTCTGCCGCGGTATACAAACCTTACCACAGACAGATGTTTGTGTAATAGCAGGTACTTTAAGGGCTACTATCCATCGGCTATGTATTTAAATATGCTCCACAACAAGACACAGCTTATCAGACAGGAAGGAGAGTAAGTAACTAACTTGCCATTGCCACTCAGCGGTCCAGGAGCTTAACTAGTACGGTACGGCTCTATCAAGGTGCACGGTCTTGTTAATAATATTACCTTCACGGTGAAGGCTTCACCTCAACATTCTGGACTGGTACTGACTGTGTACTTTATGCACGTGCACGCCGCCACAACATCACCATACTGCTATGAATTGGCACAGCGTGAAAAATGTAGCCGGCCGGTCTCACTCACAGAACAGCGTGAAAAATGTAGCCGGCCGGTCTCACTCACAGAAGTCAGGTATGTAATCACAGTCACACTGGAAGTCACAGCGCTATAAGAAAAAAATAAGTGGCTCCTGGTCCCACCTCCAGCAAAAAGAAGAAGACAAAGTAGAAACTATTTAAAGTTAAAATGAAGCGTTTATTCAAGTACAGTCTGTACTTGAATAAACGCTTCATTTTAACTGTATATAGTTTCTTCTTCTCTTTGCTGGAGCCTGGAGGTGGGACCGGGAGCCACTTATTTTTTTCTTAAAGCGCTGCGACTTTCAGTGTGACTGTGATTACATTAGAGATAGACAATAAAAGCATTGGTGTCAGTGGGGGACACACACTTACCAAATTAATATGTGTCTACAGTCTCAGTCTCTTCAGTTCAGTGTCAACTTAGCGCGCCTGGCCCGGGATAATCTATCATCCGATCCTTATGTATCTGGGATTGTGAATGGTGCTTTCCGCCCTCACGTTGTGTAGTTACGGCGTAACTGTTACGCCCCTGCCTCCTCTCCTCCCACACAGCTCAGCACTAAGAGCTGTGCGAACAGGAAGGCTATGGGCTGGCCTGTAGGTGGCACTGCAGTCAATGCAGTTTTAAAGTGGAAAGTGCTTTTGCCTATACTTCTATGTATCGCACTGCACAGCATGTGCGATACATAGAAGTATAGGCAAAACAGCCCTTTCCACTTTCAGGTTTCAGGCTCAGCCTAATAGTAATATGCATGATGATAGTACACTGCACAAGACAGCACACAGGAAAATAATACATTTATTAATAAATATAATATAAAATAATAAAAATAAAATTTTCCATAACTTTTTTTTCTCATTTTTTTTTCTCTGCTCATTCCCCCCCCCATCCTCTGCCCCCTGTGGGGTTCACGTGCGACAGTGCACATATGGAGGAGCCTCCACTGTGCTTATTTGAAATTATGAGTAAGTGCTATTGCATTGTCCTTTTATTATGTACTTGTTAATTGTGTAATTCTACTGCATTGAGTGGTCCTTTAAGTCTCTCTAGATAATTTTTTATTTGGAGGACCAGTCACTAATGGTGGGACTTGTGAGATCTCAGAATAAAAAAAGATTATAATCGATTTGGTTATTAAAATTGTAAAATAAATTAGTTTGTATTAAAAATGTAATTAGTTTGGATTAATGAACTGTATTTAAATAAAGGCAAGATGTGGCCCACAGGCTTTAGTTTTTGCAACCCACTTTTAGAGTAAATAAATTTAGGGACCGTACATAGCAACTAGGCTTTTATTTGCCTCTTGCAGTCATTCTGATGACCTGCTTGTGCAATGATAAATGTTGACAGCGTATGCTAACGGCATTTATCGATGTGCGGGGGACATGATACGCTACATTGTATTATGCCCGTCCACAGTTTAATAAATCGGCCCCTATATCTTTGGAATAATACGGTTTGATTAACCCCTTTGCTAACAGTAAATTCAGAGAAAACTTTTTTTAAATACTGAAGAATTATTAACATTTTGTTATCATGCCATTTAAACAGAAATAGAGCCTTGATTTTTTTTTATTTACCTATCAAAACAATATATACAGTTTTTTTAGTAGACAACCCAAGGTATTGATGGTCTAGGCCCATTTTGTTATATTTAATGCCACTGTTTCGCCGCCAAATACGATCATATTAAAAAAATCATTAACTTTTTGACAAACTTTGGGTTTGTCACTGAAATTATTTAAACAAAACTACTGCCGTCATAATACAAATGGTTGTAAAAGGTTCTCTGGGGTCCCGTTTAGTCAGAAATAGCAGACATATATGGCTTTGCAATTCATTTTTAGCAATTAGAAGTCCGCTAATTTCAGTTGTGAAACACACTTTTGAAATTCCCGGTAGTAAATAGGGGTTTATTAGTTAGTTGGCCAGGATAGTAGTATTTTAATATAGGTATTACCCTCCCACCTCACATGCCCACATTCATCACCACCATCTTAAAGTACTGGCAGGCAGTCTGCCAATATTATTATTTTTTTTTTTTTTATTAAATTAAGCTTAATTGTTTATTTTTATTTTTTTCAGTGTAAGAAAAACCTATTTTTTACCACCTTACCCTCCCACCTCCCTGATCTCTGCCAAACAGCAGAGCTCTAACAACAAATAGAATGCATACAATACTATCCATGCAAAGAACAATAATAATTCAGAATATCTTATTACTGAAAAACACTCAAATTTACCACATATGTGTCTGCCCTTCAGCATGAAATAGTAACAGTCTTTCAGCTACCATAGGACTAACAGACTCACACAGCAGCATGAATGAATATTATTTTAGACAGGAATCAAAATCATATTGACGGGAATAGAGAATTCATCTAAATCAAAATGACAGCAGTAGATAATTCCAGACACTGCTGTATTTGTTTTGTTGGTATATGTGTTGCTTTGGAAACAAGAAAGTAATGTATACTGTATTTACCAGTTACAGCAGTCATCTATTTGTTTGTCACTGAGCTACGTGGCGTTGCATGTTCTGACCTTGCTTAGCAATGCGTCAAGTTGCAAAATGTACAGAAGGATGAAAATGAGAAAATGAATCTCAGTCTGTACATAAATAACTTGTAAATTGAGGCACATGTATGGCCATTTAGGTTAAAACATCACATTTTTTTCCACATAAAAAAACAATATTGTGAAACAGTGAAAATCTGCTTCATATATCTCCCCTCATATTATATTTTACCAGATTCTTTTCTTTATTTACACCTCTCTCTTAAAATAAAAATTCAGCCACAATATTTTAAATTTTTTTAAAAACTAATTTATGTAAAATAGTTATTATTTTATACCATAATAGCAGAGACATGAAACCCTCATATTTTAAAATTGTGTGCTCGCTCTGAATCATGAAATATGTAAAATGTCAAATAAATGTTTTGTATCTTTTTTTTCACATTTACAATGAGTTTGAACTCTGTTGATGATTATGCACTTTATGGAACTTCTTACAGGTTCCTTTATTCTTAAAGTTACATACAACCTCAAACAAAATATTTCATGATTCAGACAAAGCATGTCATTTTTAAACAACTTTCCAATTGCTTCACAACTGCTGAAGGCTCGCGCGGAAACAGGGGCATCAAGCTCCATTCGGAGATTGATAATTCAGCCCCTTGGAGTAAACCAGTAGCAAGAGGCATAGATGTGAAGTTACCAATAAGCAGCTAGCTCCCAGTAGAGCACTGCGGCTCCTGAGTCAACCTAGGTATGCTTTTTGGCAAAGGATACCAAGAGAACAAAGCAACAAAATCTACTTATATTATCACATTTTCTTAGTATCCTTTGTTTAAAACAGGGAGGTTAACTCAGGAGCATGCATGGCTGGAGCACTATATGGCAGTAGCTTTGCAAGAATGATATCGATTTGCAAGAGCACTAGAGGTCAGCACTATTTCGTGCAATGTAGTGCTGCAGACCAAGGTATCTCTTCAACAAAGAATACCATGGGAACAAAGCAAATGTGATAATATAAGTAAATTGGAAAATTATCTGTCTGAATCACAAAATATATATTTTTTGGTAGCATATCCCATTAAAGGGACAGTCTAGTAAAAATCAAACTTTCATGATTCCAATAGGGCATTCAATTTAAAAAAAAAAAACTTTCCAATTTACTTTTATCATCAAATTTGCTTTGCTCTCTTGGGGGCCGATTTAGCAACCCCCGTATTCACCTGTTTCCATGCGAGCCTTCAGACTTGACGGAAACAAGAGTTAAGAAGCAACGGCAATCAGCTCGATCGGATACGATCAGGTTGATTGACCCCCTGCTAGCAGACGATTGGCCGCGAATGTGCAGGGTTCAGTATTGCACAAGCATTTCACAAGAAATGCTTGTGCAATGATAAATGTAATGATAAATGCTGACAGCGAATGCTGTCTGTATTTATCGATGTGCGGCACAGCGGCGGACATGATCTGCTAGAGTGGATCATGTCCGCCCGCACATTAGTAAATTGGCTCCTTGGTATTCTTTGTAAAAAGCTAAACCTAGGTAGGCTCATTTGATAATTTCTAAGCTGTTGAACAGCCTTTAATCTCAGTGCATTTTGACAGTTTTTGACAGTTAAAAACTGCAAGTTCACGTGTGATATTTAGATAACATTGTGCTCACTCCCGTTAAGTTATTTAAGATTCAGCACTAATTGGCTAAATTGAATGTCTGTCAAAAGAACTGAGATAAGGGGGCAGTCTGCAGACGCCTAGATACAAGGTAATCACAGTGGTAAAAAGTGTATTAATATAACAGTGTTGGTTATGCAAAACTGGGGAATGAGTAATAAAGGGATTATCTATCTGTTTAAACAATAACAATTGGGAGTAGACTCTCCCTTTAAGCATCATATTTAGGTTTTTTAAATCCAAAAATGAGCAGATTCATCAGTCATTTATATTTGTATTATCTTTTTAAATGTATTTTTGTGCCTCTTCACATTTGTAACTCAAAAACTCACCGGCATGGACAAAAATCAACCAGCAACATTGGGTTTGTATTTGCCTCTACTTTACACCCAGAATTATGTAAAGTGAGAAAAACAGGCAACTTAAAATGTGCTTTTATAAAATTGTTTGAGTTGATTTGTAACTGACCAGAGGTAATCTCGCCAGTGTCTATATTTCGTGTCTTGAGTTACTAGGCAGATTATACTTCTCTTAGCAACCAATTTCTGGGAATTCTGCCAACAGCATTTTGTTGCTTTTTTCAATGTATAAATAAAGTTGACATACATCTTTATGTTTCTTTTATAATTGTAAGAAACTATGGTGTGTGCAATGTAAACTGCACAAGGGGACAGACTTTACATGATAAAAGGTGAGTCTCCCTTCAGTAGGGATTTTAGCTGCAGCTTTTTAATTTTTTGTTATTAGTGATTAAAAATGATCACATATGCTATAGTATCCTTTGCTTAAAAGCAGAAAGGTAAGATCAGGAGCGTGCACGTGTCTGCAGCACCATAAGGCAACAGTTTTGTAAAAATGTTATACATTAGCAAGAACACTAGATGGCAGCACTATTTCCTGTCATGTAGTGCTCCAGACATGTGTATGCTACCTATCTACATATCTCTTTAACAAAGAATAACATGAGAATGAAGCAAGTTTCATAATAGACGTAAAATTCTGAAAAAAAATTGGGTTTTATGTCCCTTTAAGGAAATTAAAAAATGCGCCTCTCATTGCTCCATTACAGTTGCCATATGAAACATACCCAAAACATTGATTCTCATACACAAAAATGCAGTTTGTATTTCAATTATCACATTAATGATGGCTTGCAGAAAGAGTTTTAACACAGGTTAATTAAGCATATTAATCATATTCCCTTCCCAAATTTATTTCAGATTGATACCCAAGGTCATTTTATTTCTATTAGGCTGGGAGGGATTTTCTTAGATAAAAAGAAAAAAAGATTTACAGACAGGGTTGTTAGGTTCCAGTATTTCACCAAACAGTCCAGTATTTCACCAAACAGTCCAGTATTTCACCAAACAGTCCAGTATTTAATCAGCCAGTCCAGTATTTAATCAGGCAGTCCAGCATTTAATCAGGCAGTCCAGCATTTCACCAAACAGTCCAGTATTTCACCAGACAGAACAGTATTTTACCAGGCAGTCCAGTATCTCACCAGGCAGTCCAGTATTTCATCAGGCAGTCCAGTATTTCATCAGGCAGACCAGTTTTTCACCAGACAAACCAGTATTTCCCTAGACAGCCCAGTATTTCACCAGTCAGACCAGTATTTCACCAGGCAGTCTAGTAAAATTGTTACAAAAATACTGGACATTACCTTTTTTTTAAAGCCTCTCAAGTGGAGGTAAATGTTAATGGCCTCCTATGACTATATGTAATATAAATATGGCCTAGAAAAAAGTGACATTGCACGCGTACTGCTATAAGTTACTGGCAAACAATGAGGGAAAAAGATCACTCACATGGGAATTGTTAAATTACTGCTCTGTATATGTTAAGCAGAGCCACTGGGGTAACATGTTTGCTCTGTGTTGTTTTGTTATTTTACTGTCATCTTTGGGGAGTAAATATATTTCTCTCTATCTACTACTGGCAGCAAAGGAAGGTAAAATAATTGCTGAGTTTGCTATGTGTTAATAGCACCTAAAGAGGTTAAATAATGTATTTATTTGTTGCTACCATCTAGTGGGATAAAGCGACTGCTCACTTATGACAAATATATCTAGTTAAAGGGGCCATTGTGTGACCCTATGGTTGCCACCCGCCCCGATATCACCGGGACATTCCCGGTCTGAGGCTCTGTGTCCCGGAACTAGCCTCAAATGCCCGGCTATGCACTCCCCTGGCGCAGCAAGCAGCAGTGTGCACAGACTTTCCAAAAATCTAGCTGGCCAAAGGAGCGCTTAGCCCGGGGTTACAAAAAAAACAGGTAGGTGGAGTCTGGAGGAGAGGAGAGACGGAGTGTGGGACAGTGGGAGGGGGGAAGAGGCCGGTCGAGAAGCGGAGTCGTCACATCCTGCAGGCTGCAGCTGAGAGCGGCAGAGCAGGTGTTGTAGCGGTCAGGTGCCAGGTAGGATCGTAGGAGGCAGAGTTTGTAAGCCCAAACAGCGGGGTAATGGGGGAATCATATAGGCAGTCCGGGTGCTGAGCTTGTTTAGGACAACAATGCACTTACAATTATTTAGTAGAAGGGTCTGTGTACAGTGAGCACATGAAATTTGACATGTCCTAAAATTTTTGACATGTCCTAAAATGGTAACTTTGCTGTGGCAATTATGTGTAAATAATATATATATATATATATATATATATATATATATATATATATATATATATATATATATATTACATATATATATATATTACCCGGCAGTCCAGGTGTTGAGCTTGTTTAGGACAACAACGCACTTACAATTATTTAGAGGAAGGGTCTGTGTACAGTGAGCACATGAAATTTGACATGTCCTAAAATGGTAACTTTGCTGTGGCAATTATGTGTAAATAATATATATATATATATATATATATATATATATATATATATATATATATATATAATATATTGATTTCATAAAGAATTTGAGGCTGCGAGAAGCCACACCCAAGCCATGCCCCAAGCCACACCCTCTTCACGCCCACTTAAACAGTGTCCAGGAATTTTCTGGGCAATAGGTGGCAACCCTATGTTACCCTCCTCCCAGTTCCCAGTCACTCAGTGAGAATGTCATTATTTTACAAAGTTTCTGTGTAAAGAGGTGTGTTTAGGATTCAACAAGTGAGAAGCTTTTTTGTACAGTTTTTTTTTCAATTATCTTTTTATTGGAGTTTCAAAAAAACAAAACATGACAATACATCAAGAAAAAAAGAAAAAGAAAAGACAGGTTCCACCGTCCATACAAATTTGAACAGATCAAAACATCAAAATTGCATTGTAAGCAATTATTTATCTAACAGATGTATGCTGAAGATTATACTTTCTTCTTCTCTTTTTCCCTCCTCTTTCCCTTCCCCCTTCTCCCTTTTTTTTCTGGTATCCTTATCGAAAATTTAATAGTACATACATGTTATAACAAATAATGCAGTTGGTATCAGTAGTTCAACTACTGATATTTTTACATATTCACATCAACAAAAACAAAAAAGAATCCGGTGCCTTCTATCAACCATGTATAGTCACAGAAGTGACGAGAAAAGAAAGAGAAAAAAAAAAAAAAATTACAAATGACCCTATACCATATATACCTTAAATTAAATGATTTAATAGCAGTATTTTCCTTGTTTCTCTACTCTTATCTTGGTTAATCCTCTTATCATAATTGCACATGTGTCGAGCATCAGCCTGTCTCGTTTATGTAAGTGCTTTCTATAAAACTATTCCCCAATAGAGGGGATGCTTACTCTGATTAGACACTCTATGCATGTCCAGTATGAGTACTTATACTTCAACTTAAACTAAGCCTTTCGCAAAATATGCCTTCTATATCTTGTATAAAGGGCAACCGGACAAAAAAAGGGGGTTCTCTTCCCTCTCTCTCCTCCCCTAACTCCTACATACCCTCTTTCCTTAATCATCCCGTTTGTACAGTTTTATATAACACTTTTAGGATGTAGAGGAAGAACTGTGTGGTTCTGGAAAAGATACTGTTGCCTCCTAACATGCATTTTATTTATTTTGGCTGGTATATTTTTTAATTGTTGTAGATAATATAGAATAACCATACCAACAATTACTACTACAAATGAAACATTTATTTAAAAGGAACTTTCTTATTAAAAAAATAAAAAGTTATGTTTAGAGTTTTTATTTGAAAACAAATGTTTTTTCTTTGACTATGTGTTTACATTTGACAAAGGGGCTCAGTGCATAGTCAAACATATGCTTCTCTCTTTTAGCTAAAGATTTTGCCAGCAACTTCAACAACAAAATGTATTTCAATAGAAATGACATAATCTCTTAACACATTACCAATCTTAACTGTCCAAACATCCAAAACTCACATAGTCACAAATTCAGCTCTTTTGCCCCTGTTACTGAGGGTGAGGTTTCTGCCCTTATATTATCCACCTAACTCATTACCTGTCCCTTGATGTCCTTCCCTCATATGTACTAACCTCCCCTCTCCTACTTTTACTCCAATACTCACACATATCTCAATATTTCTGTTAGCACTGGTATATTTTCCTTATCCCTTAAACATGCAGTAGTCACACCTATCCTCATAAAACCTTCTCTCAATCCAATCTTCCACTCCAACTACCGTCCTCTTTCCCTACTCTTACATTCCTCAAAACATCTGGAAAGGCTGGTGTATACATGTCTATCACATTTTCTAACATTAGACTCGCTCTTCAATCCATTGCAATCTGTATTTCACCACTAACAGTAAAGAGTAAATCATTAAGATTAGTAATTACCTACTTACAGAAAAAAGGAAATTTCTCTCTCTTAATCCTTCTGGGTCTGTTTGCAGCTTTTGATACTGTTAACCACCCTCTCTTGCTTCAAAACCTCCAGTCCTTTGACATTTGCAAAACAGTCCTTTTTTGGTTCTCCTCCTACCTGTCTAACCATACGTTTAGTGTATCATTCTCTGGCTTATCCTCTGCTACTTTTCCACTTTCTGTTGGGGTGTGACAAGGCTCTGTCCTTAGTCCCCCTCTCTTTATATACTATACTTAATCCTTAGGTTCCTTAATAAAGTCCCATGGGTTTAAGTATAATGTGTATGCTGATGACACCCAAATCTACATCTTTGCACCAGAACTATCTCCTTCCTTGCTAACGTGTCATTAAAATACTTTTGAATATTTCATCCTTTATAACCTCTCACTACCTTAAGCTAAATCTATCTAAAATTGAGCTCTGTAATCCCCCCCCATTCCATAACCTTGACTCCCCAACTTTCTGTAACCGCCAATTATAACATAATTACCCCAACCCCTCATACCAGATTTTTTGTGGTCACACTCAAATCATATGTTTCATTCACTCCTTACATCCAGTCTTTGGCCGATTCCTGATGTTTCCACCTTAAAGGGACATGAGACCCAAAAATCATTATTTCATGATTTAGGTAGATAATACAATTTTTAACAATGTTCCAGATTACTTCTATTATCCAATTTGCTTAATTCTTTTGCTATCCTTTCTTGAAGGAGCAGCAATGCACTACTGGTTTCTAACTGTTCACAAGGGTGAGCCAATGACAATAGGCAGCCGCATACATCTATGCAGCGCCAATCAACAACTAGCAGCCAGGTGCTATCCTGCTCCTAAGCTTACCTAGACAAACCCTTCAACAAAGGATAACAAGAGAAGGAAGAAAATAAAATGATAGAAGTGACATGGAAAGTTGTTTAAAATTGTATGCTCTGTCTGAATCATTAATGTCTAATTATGACTTTACTGGTCCTTTAAACCAGTGTTTTTCAACCAGTGTGCCGTGGCACACTAGTGTGCCATGAGAGATCCTCAGGTGTGCCGCGGCAGACTGACAACAGTGCGACATTGACATTCATTCACAGACAATCATTATGATTGTTTGTGAATGAATGTCAATATGTCATGTATAGTTTGTAGGAGGCATGGCATGACAGCACAGTACAGTGTGTATATATATATATATATATATATATATATATATATATATATATATATACTGTATATATATCCTGTATTAGACTACAATGTGTGATTTTGTAAAATTTTGGGATGGTGGTGTGCCACAGGATTTTTTTATGTAAAAAAGTGTGCCACGGCAAAAAAAAGGTTGCAAATCACTGCTTTAAACATCTCACAAGCTGCCTTCTTTCTTCTTTACAATCCATAATGAATGACTCTGCCAGGATGATCTTCCTTACAGTTCACTACTCATTTGCTGAACCTCTCTGCCAAACCCTTCTCTTTTTTCCTCTAACCTCCAGAATAAAACAAAAAACATTAAACCTAACATTAAAAGCCCTCACTAACACTGCTCCCCCTTATATCTCTGACCTTGTCTCAAGATATTCTCCCTCCTGTCCCCTTTGCTCTGTTTATGACCAACTTTTCTTGTAGTCTTCTCACATTCCCATCTACAGGACATCTCCAGAATGCTTTTAATCTTGTGGAAATCTCTGCCTCAGTTTTCAAAATTTCAAGTGATCCTTAATTAGCTTTGTTCTCTTAGAATTATTTGTCGAAAGATAAACCTAGGTAGGCTCATATGCTAATTGTTAAGCCCTTGAAGGCCGCCTCTTATCTCAGTGCAGTTTGACAGTTTTTTACAGCTAGACAGCACTAGTTTATGTGTGCCATATAGATAACATTGTGCTGACTCCCCTGGAGTTACCTAGGAACCAGCAGTGATATGCTAAAATGCAGGTCTATCAAAAGAACTGAAATAGGGGGGCAGTCTGCAGAGGCTTAGATACAAGGTAATCACAGAGGTAAAAGGTATATTAATATAACTGTGTTGGTTTTTTCAAAACTGGGCAATGGTTAATTAAGGGATTATCTATATTTTTAAACAACACAATTCCGGAGTAGACTGTCCCTTTAAAGACGCTACTGTTCAAGGGATGCATACAATGTACGGCATTTGATAAAACAGATGTGAAACGCACGTCAGGCGTTTGCACTGCTCCTCTCCTTCTAGAATCATTTTGTTGGTCTTAACTGGCATATATTGGTAGGATCTCTATTCACCATTCAATTGGTTTTGCTGGGCTATCCCTCTAGGGCATGGTCTACAATTTTATTTTAAATTAAGATAATTAAATGTTACGTTTTAATTAATTACATTATTCTGTACTCCATACACATTGTATATTACCACCCTTTTAAGCATGCCAAACAATGCTTCTATTCTTCTCTGTAATTTTGTAAAACTATTATACATGGCATTAGGCACTACCTCCTCTATACACTTAGGATTGCTTTAGGTGGTTTAAGGTCTGGTTAACTTTATCCCACCTTTCCCAGAGGTTACTAGGGGTCTTTCTACCATTCAATATACACTAACCATTTCTTACATTGGTTTCTCTCCTTCTTTCCTCATCCCTTTGAATCCCCTTTGCATGTAATCCTACAAGCCCAGCTGTCCTGTGGATCACATTCATGTAAGGTAATCTACAGTAGTTGACAATTCTTGGTTGGTATTCTACCCATTTGCGTCTTATAAATGCTTCATTTGCATCTTAAACCTATGTTTATACCAGTGTGGAATTTGCTATACATAATAATAATAACAATAATAATATTCTGAAGCATTCTCGTAGTGCAGCTTAAATGCCTTGTTTAACCTTTTTTTAAATAAGTTAAAGGGCTATATTGGGCTATATTGTATACATAGATGTCTAAAAATGTGTGTATGTGTGTATATATATATATATATATATATATATATATATATATATATATGTGTGTGTGTGTGTAAATGTATTTATGTATTTTACTGTATACTTAATGTATATATTTAACATTCCAATGCTCTTCACATGCAGGACAATGTTATTTATATTGTAAATATTGATTAATTATGTGTATGTATATGTACCTATACCTGTATATTTGTTGCTATAATAAATTTTTTATATTAACATTATCATATAAATATTTAAGAATAAAAAATAAATTCTATATGAAGAACATAAGAATGTAAAACATGTGTAAAGCATTTTGAATTTTGTGCTTTAGGTGTAATGTGGTGTCTGGTTAGCACACATGAAGAATTAGTCATCTTAAAGTTTATTGAAACATTAAATATTAAGGATTAAATTAGTAAATGTGACAGCACTACTGTTCAATCAAATACTCAGCTAATGTGCTCATGCCCAGGATAGGGTCTAGTCACTTTACCCTTTGAATGGATTGAATGTGAATATTAAGCGTATACTTTTAAGCGATTCCGTACATGGAGGATGGGGTTTGTGTGAAGAAGAGTAGATGAACACTATTTTCCGTATATTTGTCTGTTTAAAATAAAGAAGCTGTACTGACCAATTAAAGTATGAAAATATTCTAAGACTGCTGGGATTCTTTTTTATTATTTATTAAATATTAAGAGCTAGATTACAAGTGGCGTCTAAACGATTTTGCAACTAGCGCAAAAATCTTAATTCTAGCTATAGCGAAAACACAAAATACTGCTCCACTTGTAATCTGGCTCTAAATATTAAAAAATAGTAATAATTATTAAAAAATATTATACATACTGTAATATATATATGGCTTAGTTAGCATTTTTACAGTATCTTTAAATAGATTTTATATTTAATATTTTAATTTTTAATAGTTGAAGAATGCGCCAGCGAAAAGTGTTAATGCAGTTGCAATATTCAAAAAGCTTTGGTTAGCCCATGCAGTGTTTTCTTTGCAAACAAATCTTATTTCTAGCGGAGTTTATGCTCAAGTGAAAGCTCTAAATAGCGTGTCACTTGTAATCTAGACCTAAATATAGTTACTGTAGGGGAAGAAATACACTTTTGTTTATTTAATGTAAATATGGTATGCCAAAAACTTGATGAGTTTAATTTTCAATTTTGGAAACCTTAGAGACGTTCCTGGATGACTTTATGTTGGGAAACTTTGCAATGAAGCTTGCTCAATGAGGATGCAAAATCTCTCCATTTAAATTTATTATCAATAAATGGAAAAATAATCTATATAACAGAACAACTGTCTTCAAATTCCATGATCATTAACAGATCCTTTTAATATTTTATTTAGCCATTATTCTGCTACACAATCTTATAAGCATTGTTATCAACATATTTCAATAATTTCTCCTTATATTAAGCACAGGAACATCTATTAAAAACAAACACAAAGAAACACTGTAATTCTATTTTAAATGTTACTGATTTTTTTACTACCATGTCCCTTTATGTATGTATGTATGTATGTATGTATATATATATATATATATATATATATATATATATATATATATATATACCCACGCACATTATTTCAGGAGTGATGCACAAGATATCTTATTTACCTTTAAGTAATTCTTTTAATAGCTTTCAACGGCTGGTGTTACTTTGTGGAGCTTAATTATTGCCTGCACTACAAATTTCAAACATTTAATAAATATATTTGTTAAACGCCAAAATGAAAATTAAGGGTTTCGAAATGTTCACACCGCTGCTAACCTATAAGCTTTAATTATCTCACAGATGAGAGCAGAGATCTGAAAGGTGTTAGCTGATGAATACATTATGCTACCTGTTTAAATACCAAAATATATGTGTAAAACAAGTAGGAATAGAGGGATAATGAAAATATATTTATTTTCTTGTGATTTATTATAAAAAATACAGTATAATAACTATTAGTTTGATATAACTTTAAACTCAACATTTTTCAATTATGCATAAGAAAACGCAGTAACTAAAGCTGGTAAAAATGACATTGAAACTAAGATGAAATTAAAGGGACACTGAACCCAAATTTTTTCTTTTGTGATTCAGACAGAGCATGCAATTTTAAGCAACTTTCTAATGTACTCCTATTATCATTTTTTCTTCGTTCTCCTGCTATCTTTATTTGAAAAAGAAGGCATCTAAGCTTTTTTCTTGGTTCAGACCTCTGGACAGCACTTTTTTTTATTGGTGGATGAATTTATCCACCACTCAGCAATGACAACCCAGGTTGTTCACCAAAAATGGGCCGGCATCTAAACTTACATTCTTGCATTTCAAATAAAGATACAAAGAGAATAAACAAAATTTGATAATAGGAGTAAATTAGAAAGTTGCTTAAAATTTCATGCTCTATCTGAATCACAAAAGAAAAAATTTGGGTTCAGTGTCCCTTTAATGTTTATGCACTACTGGTTTTGCAGTAGGACTATTATAAGCAAGAATATTCCATAAGCATTAAAAAAAAAATAAACATTGAACCAAAATGTTTTTTTTCATGATTTAGATATAGCATAACATTTTAATTCAATTTCCAAGTTACTTCTATTATCCAATGTACATAATTCTTTTGATATGTTTTTTTGAAACGTTAACATGTAGGTTCAGGAGTGTGCACCTATCTGAAGCACTATTTGGCAGCAGTTTTGCAAAAACATAATTTATTTAAGAACTTACCTGAAAAATTAATTTCTTTCATATTGGCAAGAGTCCATGAGCTAGTGACGTAAGGGATATACAATCATACCAGGAGGGGCAAAGTTTCCCAAACCTCAAAATGCCTATAAATACACCCCTCACCACACCCACAACTCAGTTTCATGAATAGCCAAGTAATGAGGTGATAAAATAAGGAGTAAAAAAGCATACAAAAAGAGGAACTGGAAATATAATTGTGCTTTTATACAAAAATCATAACCACCATAAAAAGGGTGGGCCTCATGGACTCTTGCCAATATGAAAGAAGTGAATTTATCAGGTAAGTTCTTACATAAATTATGTTTTCTTTCATGTAATTGGCAAGATTCTATGAACTAGTGACGTATGGGATAGAAATACCCAAGATGTGGAAGACCACAGAAGAGTCACTAGAAAGGGAGGGATACAATAACGACATCTATTTCCACTGAAAAGAAATCCACACAAAAAAATAAAGTTTTTCTCATAAATTTCACATAAATTTCAGGAAAAAAACTTAAATCATAAGCAGAAGAATCAAAACGAGACATCTGCCTGAATAACTTTTCTACCAAAGACTGCTTCAGAAGAAGCAAATACATCAAAATGGTAAAATTTAGTAAATGTATGCAAAGAAGACCAAGTTGCTGCTTTGCAAATCTGATCAACTGAAGCTTCATTCTTAAAAGCCCAAGAAGCGGTGACTGATCTAGTAGAATGAGCTATAATTCTCTGAGGCGGAGACTGTCCCGCCTCCAAATAAGCCTTGTGAAAGCTTTAACCAAGATGCCAAAGAAATGGCAGAAGCTTTCTGAACTTTTCTAGGACCAGATAAAACAACAAATAGACTATAAGTCTTCCTGAAATCTTTAGTAGCTTCAACATAATATTTCAAAGCTTACAACATCCAAAGAATGTAAAGATCTTTCAAGAGTATTCTTAGGATTAGGACCCAAGGAAGGATCAACAATTTCCCCACTAATGTTGTTAGAATTCACAACCTTAGGAAGAAATTCAAATGAAGTCAGGAAAACAGCCTTATCCTGATGGAAAACCAGAAAAGGAGACTCACAAGAGAGAGCAAATAATTCAGAAACTCTTCTAGCTGAAGAGATAGCCAAAAGGAACAATACTTTCCAAGAAAGTATTTTATATCCAGAGAATGGATAGGCTCAAACTGAGGAGCCTGCAAAGCCTTTAAAACAAAATTAAGACTCCAAGGAGGAGAAATTGACTTAATAACAGGCTTGATACAAACCAAAGCCTGAATAAAACAGTGAATGTCAGGAAGATTAGCAATCTTTCTATTAAATAAAACAGAAAGAGCAGAGATTTGTCCCTTCAAAGTACTGGCAGACAAACCTTTATTCAAACCATCCTGAAGAAACTGTAAAATTCTAAGAATTCTAAAAGAATGCCAAGAGAATTTATGCGATGAACACCATGAAATATAGGTTTTCCAAACCCAATAATAAATCTTCCTTGAAACAGACTTACGAGTCTGTAGCAATGAATTAATCACTGAGTCAGAGAAACCTCTATGACTAAGCACTAAGTATTCAATTTCCATACCTTCAAATTTAGTGATTTGAGATCCTGATGGAAAAATGGCCCTTGACACAGAAGGTGTCTCTTTGAGACAGTGGCCAAGGTTGGCAACTTGACAAGATCCACAAACCAAAATCTGTGAGGCCATGCTGGTGCTGTCAGAAACACATGTGATTGTTCCATTATGATCTTGGAGATCACCCTTGGAAGAAGAACTAGAGGCGGAAAGATGCAAGAAGGTTGGTAAGACCAAGGAACTGCTAACGCATCCACCATCTCCGCCTGAGGATCCCTGGATCTGGAAAGATACCTGGGAAGTTTCTTGTTTAGATGGGACGCCATCAGATCTATTTCTGGAAGACCACACATCTGTACAATCTGACAAAATACATCTGGATGGAGAGACCACTACCCTAGATATAAAGTCTGATGGCTGAGATAATCTGCTTCCCAATTGTCTACAACCAGGATATGTATTGCAGAAATTAGACAGAAGTTGGATTCTGCCCAAGAAAGTATTCAAGATACTTCTTTCATTGCTAAAGGACTGTGAGTCTCACCCTGATGATTGACATATGCCACAGTTGTGATATTGTATGTCTGAAAACGAATGAATGATTATCTCTTTAGTAGAGGCCAAACCTGAAGAGCCCTGAAAATAGCACGGAGTTCTAAAATATTGATTGGTAACTTCGCCTCTTGAGGATTCCAAACCCCTTATGCTGTCAGAGACCCCAGACAGCTCCCCAACCTGTGAGACTTGCATCTCTTGAAATTACAGTCCAGGAGGAATGAACAAAGGAGGCCCCTTGAACAATAAGATGATGGTTTAAACACCAAGTCAGAGAGAGTTGAATGTTGGGATCTAAGAATATTAATTGTGATGTCTGAGTATAATCCCTGCACCATTGATTCAGCATGCAAAGCTGCAGAGGTCTCATTTGAAAATGAGCAAAGTGGATGGCGTCTGATGCTGCAGTAATTAGACCTAAAACTTCCATGCACATAGCCACTGAAGGGAATGATCGAGACTGAAGGTTTCGACAGGCAGAAGCCAATTTAATTTGTCTCTTGTCTGTGTCATGGACACTGAATCTATCTGGAAACCTAAAAAGGTGACCCTTGTCTGAGGAATCAAGAAACTCTTTGGTAAATTGATCCTCCAACCATGTCTTTGAAGAAACAACACAAGTTGATTTGTGTGAGATTCTTCTAAAAGAAAAGATTGAGCCAGTACAGTACCAAGATATCATCCAAATAAGGAAACACTGCAATACCCTGCTCTCTGATTACAGATAGAAGGCACCTACAACCTTGGAAAATATTCTTGGAGCTGTCGCTAGACCAAATGGAAGACCGACAAATTGGTAAAGCTTGTCTAGAAAAGAGAATCTCCAGTGGCGTCACTAGGGGGGTGCGGGGTTTTTTTTTTTTGTTTTTTTTTAATTTTATTGAAATTCAAAGAAATATAATGTTGAGATGCATAGATTTTTTTTATTAGAGGGGCTGGCATTTGTGAACATTGGTGGGACTGGGAAAGTTGTAGACACACAATTTTTTTGCCCCTTGAACCAGTGCTGCAATTTCAACAAATAGTTTTCCCGGCTGCTTTTGCTTGTTTGTACTTTGCTTCTCCCCTGCCCAATTTCGCTATGAATGTTGTGGGCATGCCGTGGGGCTTGCAAAGTTGCACTGCTAGCCTAAACCTGCCTGCCTATCTGTGCTCACTGCTCAGTGACATGTGGAGCAGTGGACTCACTCACTGCTGTGCTGTCTCTCTAAACGGGAACTGGGAAATCGTGAGGGGATGCCTGGCACCTGACCGCATGACTGTTTGACACTGTCTCTAAAATGAAGGAGCCACGTATGATGCCCACCAGACCTTTATGGTTACGGTACACTAAGTGCACACTGAACAGGTAGGAGGGCGGGCGGGGGTGGGCAGAGTGCAGAGGTGATTGGCCATAAGAAGCGGTAGGCAGGCGGCCCGGGGCTGTGCACTGACAGACTTGGAACAGAGTCAGAGAGCAGAATTTTCATAGTTTGCGTGCCTAAACCTTTTCTTTAGTGATTTATTTTAGAGTGTTCTGTTTATCTTTCATTTGATGCTCTGCTGAGCATCAGAAACTGATAGTGGTCTGGACGAATCAGAATGTGAAGATATGCATCCATTAAGTCTATTGTGGACATATAATGACATATAATGACATATAATGACCTTGCTGAAAAAAAGGCAAAATAGTCCTTATAGTCACCATCTTGAAAAATCCTTACAAAGTGATTAAAACATTTCAGATCCAGAACTGGTCTGAATAAATGTTCCTTCTTCGGGATAATAAATAGATTTGAATAAAAACCCAAACTCTGTTCCAGAAGTGGAACTAGTACAATTACCCCTGAAAACTCCAGATCTGAAACACATTTCAGAAAGGCCTGAGCTTTCACAGGATTTGTTGGAATGTGAGAGAGAAAAAAACCTTCTCACAGGAGGTCTTATTCTGAAACCTATTCGATACCCTTGAGAGACAATATTCTGAATCCAATGATTCTGAATGGAACCTGCCCAAACATCTTGAAATAATTTCAAATCTGCCCCCCAACAGTAGAACTGGATTGAGGGCCGCACCTTCATGCAGTTTTGGGGGCTGGCTTTGGTTTCTTAAAAGGCTTGGATCTATTCCAACTCGAAGATGACTTTCAATTGGAGCCAGAGTCCTTAGGGGAAGGAGTGGTTTTCTGTTCTCTATTTTGACAAAAGGAACAAAACCGATTAGAAAGTCTAGTTTTATCCCTAGATTTTTTATCCTGGGGCAAAAACTCCCTTCCCCCAGTAATAGTGGAAACAATAGAATCTAACTGAGAACCAAACAAACTATTACCATGGAATGATAGAGATAGTAACCTAGATTTAGATACCATGTCAGCATTCCATGACTTGAGCCATAAAGCTCTTCTAGCTAAAATAGCCAAAGACATATTTTTAACATCAATCTTAATGATATCAAAAATAGCATCACAGAGAAAATGATTAGCCTATTGAAGCAAACTAACAATGATAGACAAATCAGAATCTTTTTCCCGCTGTGCTAAGCTATCCAACCAAAAATTTGATGTAGCCGCAACATCAGCCATAGAAATGGCAGGACTGAGAATAAAGCCATAATGTAAATAAGCTTTCCTAAGATATGATTCAATTTTCCTATCTAAAGGATCCTTAAAAGAAGTACTATCTTCCATAGGAATAGTAGTACGCTTAGCAAGAGTAGAAATAGTCCCATCAACCTTAGGGACTTTTTCCCAAAACTCTAAATTCACCACTGGCAAAGGGTACAACCTTTTAAACCTAGAAAAAGGAACAAAAGAAGTACCAGGCTTAGACCATTCATTAGCAATCACATCAGAAATAGCATCAGGAACAGGAAAAACCTCAGGAGTAATCACAGGAGGTTTATAAACAAAATTTAAACATTTACAGGATTTGTTATCAAGAGGACCAGACTCCTCAATATCCAAAGCTATCAATACTTCTTTAATCAAAGAACAAATATAATCAATTTTATAAGTTTAATAAGTTGATATTATAAGTTTAATAAGTTGATTTACCAATGTCAATGTCTGAAACAGGATCTTCTGAGTCAGAGAGATCCTCATCAGAAGTGGATATATCAGTATGTTGTCGGTCATTACAAAATTCATCAGTATCATTAAAAGACCTTTTACATTTATTAGAAGGTAGAATAGCAGACATAGACTTCTGTATTGCATTAGCAATATCATTTTTCATATCAACGGAGATATCATGTAAATTAGATGTTGAAGGAACAACACATACTGTACTAGTACTAATAGAAACATTTTCTGCATGCAAAAGCTTATCATAACAACTGTTACATACTACAGCCGGAGATATAGGGGCATATCTATCAAGCTCCGAACAGAGCTTGACGGCCCGTGTTTCTGGTGAGTCTTCAAACTCGCCAGAAACACAAGATATGGAGCAGCGATCACAAAGACCGCTGCTCCATAACCCTGTCCGCCTGCTCTGAGCAGGTGGACAGGAATCACCACAATTGAACCTGATCGAGTACGATCGGGTTGATTGACACCCCCTGCTGGTGGCCCATTGGCCGCGAGTCTGCAGGGGGCGGCGTTGCACCAGCAGCTCACAAGAGCTGCTGGTGCAATGCTGAATACGGAGAGCATATTGCTCTCCACATTCAGCGATGTCTTGCGGACCTGATCCGCACTGTCGGATCAGGTCCGCAAGACATTTGTTAAATAGGCCTCAGTATCTCAGCTAGCTAGCTAACAACAGATACACTTAGCTTTGGTAGAACAATGTTCAGACAGCAGGGTTCCTACAGCAGCTTCTGAGACAGGATCAGATTGTGACATCTTGTAAAATGTAAAAGAAAAAATAACATTTAAACAAAAAAATATCTTATTTCCTCATATAGCAGTTTCAGGAATGGGAAAAAATGCAAATGCTAAAATAGGCAAAAAAGCAAATAGCATAGCCTTCTGAGCATAAAGAAGGCAAGGAGCATATAGGAAGTGGGGTAAAGTAAAACCAAAAATTCTTTGGCGCCAAGTATGAAGCACAACGCAAAAGGAAGTATAACATTTTTTTGGGCGCCAACAAGCATCCGCAAATGACACAACTCGCATCATAACAGACACAACTTCGAGCCAAACAACCTAGTGTCAACGAAGACGCAGGAAATGACGAACTTGCATCATTATAGGTGCACATTCGCGCCAAAAAATTCACACACCAAGAATTAACACAATAAATAACAGCATTTTGCGCCCTCGCAAGCCTAAATTTGTCTGCAAATTTTAAAGAAACAAGTCAAATTGGAAAAGAGACCAAACCCCAGGTAAGAAAATATTAAAAAAATAACTTCCTAAAACATGATTTCCATACTAAAACTACTAGACTGCAAAGGGAAATACAGGTAAACATAGACATGACTCATGGCAAATATAAGTAAACACATATATTTAGAACTTAATATAAATACATAAAGCGCCCATCCACATATAGTAGATAGCCAAACCAGTACTGAAAACCAACAGCAGAGGTAATGGTATAAGAGTATATCGTCGATCTGAAAAGGGAGGTAGGAGATGAATCCCTACGACCGATAACAGAGAACCCTTGAAAAGATTTCCCATGAGTGAAACCATAAAATCAATAGGCGATACTCTCTTCACATCCCTCTGACAAACACTGTACTCTGAGAGGAACTGGGCTTCAGAATGCTTAGAAGCACTCATGATAGAAGAAATCATAAAAAACAAGCACAAACTTACTTCACCACCTCCATAGGAGGCAAAGTTTGTAAAACTGATTTGTGGGTGTGGTGAGGGGTGTATTTATAGGCATTTTGAGGTTTGGGAAACTTTGCTCCTCCTGGTAGGAATGTATATCCCATACGTCACTAGCTCATGGACTCTTCATGGACTCTTGCCAGTTACATGAAAGAAAATATTTTTATCAAGGTTACACATTTGCAAGAGCATTAGATGGTAGCAGTGTTTTCTGCCATGTAGTGCTCCAGACCCATGCATGCTACCTAGATATGCTCTTCAGCAAATAATACTTCAGATTACTTTTTGGTACAATTGTATGCTCTACCTGAATTGTGACAGAAAAATGTAGGGTTTCATGTCCCTTTAAGCTTTACTCTCCATAATCATGAAAAAAGTTAGCTTTACTGAGCAATAAAAACCTAAAAAAGAGATAACTGTATCATTGTATGACAGTTTCTCGTCTACAAATAAAAAGCATATTACTATTTAACATTTTCTCAATATTTCACTAAAACAAAAAAAATAAAAAATACATATAAATGAAAAGTAAAACAGGCTCTAGCTTGGGGAAAAAAACATCACAAGTGACTCAGGACCAAAACTCACCAGCATGGAGAAAAATCTCACAAAATCTTTGTGGCCTTTTCTTTTTTTTAGTATTGTATCACAATCTAGGGCTCCATGTACGAAGCAGCAAAAGCTACTCCGGAGCCCTTGCAGGGAAGGTTTACATATGCGAGTCTGCTTCCCGCAATGTAAGAAACAGCGGTCATTAGACAGCTGCTTCTTACACCCTATGCCACCTCTGAGGTGGCGAGGGAAAATCAAAGAGAGCTCACTCGCTCTTGGTGATTGTCAGCCCCTTCAGTTGCGCGATTGGTCGCGCGAATGAAAGGGCAGGCATTACACACTATGATGAGTGTGTAATGATACATACGAGCAAGCGGATCAACAGATCCCGCTGCCTGTGTGTAGCGAAGGTGGGCAGACAGCTTTGCGAGTTAAAAAGCTGTCCGTCTGACGCTTAGTACATGGAGCCCGTATGTGTCTCTCCTTCACATCCAACACATTGCTACAAATAAAGCTCTCACGCTAAAAATTGCCTTTCTAAAATTCTTTGAGGTACCTCTCAGTACTGAGACATTTTAGAACTGAGAGCTTTAGGTAATTGGGCCCTTGGTATGCAGAGGTTAATAAAATATAGAGCAACCTATGTCATGAAAATCATATAAGCTACAACCATAATTAAGGTTGCATATAAGATTTTAATGCATATATTTTAAAAAAAATGTGAATTTATATTATAGATACAAACAGGTTTAAGTACAATGTTTAAGAAGAAAAATAACCCTGCTGGGTTTGGTAAATGCTTTTTTATATATCAATCTAACGTAATGAAACAAGAGATTAAGAAAAAGTCAGTATAACAGTTACAGACTAATTACATGAAGGTTTTCATCACAATAAATAAACATCATCATTGTCTGTTCATCTTTGTGCTTTGCCAGGTGCCATATTTGGATGTTGCATCCATATAAAAACAATTGGAAACACAAGGAAAAGTATACAGTCCTGGCATGTTTTTATGTTCTCCTTCAGTCATATACATTTTTAGTATGGTGACTAAGGACCTCTTGAGTCATAGAAGTGTTAGGATTCTGGTCGGATCCACATTAAATATCTTCCAAAATAATCTATTGACATTAAAAGGTTTGTAACCAGTCTACCTCCAGTGACATGAAAATATTTATCAATATAGAGCTTATAGTCCATGCTTTATAGAAAAAAAAATGTTTTTTCCAAAAATATGAACAGTTTAATCTTTGCTTGTGCTCATTGAACATTATTGCAAGAGTTGTGCAACATTCATCACAATGCAACCTCAAACAAAATACAGGAATGACATTTTATTCTGATAATATTAAAGGGACATTAAATACTAAATAAATGCTAGATAAAGGATGCATTCAAAGAAAAGATTAGTTTGAGAATAACATGTAGATATATTTTTTAAAGTTTCATTAGTTGTTTAAATCGTGACAAAATAAGTGTAAAGTTTTAATATCTATAAAACAATGGGAGCTGCCATGTTGTAACTTAGGTTACTTTCTCTGCTGTGGCCAATTAGGGACAGTTGTAAATAGGTCACTAGAGTGTACAGCCAATGGCTGTGTGGAATATAACAGTGTTCTGCACTTCCATTTCTAACAGGAACTGAAAAGCTCTCAATTTTAGAATGGAATTACAGGAAAGGGGTAAAAAATAAATAATGAAAGTATATTCCAGTGTGTTTTTTATATACAATGTATGATTTTGTATTACCATCTCAAAGTGTTTAATGTCCCTTTAACAAGCACTTCATTGTAAACCTTTGCTTTGAATAAAATGAAAAGAAATAGCATTGTACAGTCAGTCCACCAATATGTTCTAGGTGAAAAAATACATAAACAATATATTTGGGTATGTTTATTTTCTAACAGATGAAACAAATAATTCTAGCATGAGATAAATAAACAGCTAACAACAAAATATGAATCACTTAGCATTTTTGTATAATGTAATGTAAACCTAACCGAGAAACCATTAAGAAGCATTTAGATTCTCTTGGTAGCCCCAAGGCAATTCAAGTCAGTAAAAATATCTTGGTAGTGAGGCCATGGGAGCTGAAGGGTTTTGTTTGCCAGCTTAAGTTAAAAATATTTCTATCATTCTACTGGGAACAAATAAATATGTATCTTCAGATAATGACAACTTCGTACCGAGGGCTGAATTACAAATGGCAAGTGTATAGCTAAGTACCATACTGCGAGTGGTCTATTTATAAAGGCAGGGGAATTTCATCAGAGAATAATAAAATTGCATTATGAATGTTGCTTGACCACAGTTCACTAGTTTGATAGGCAATATAGCAAACTGAAATATCTCAGCACAGTCCATACTTCTTTGAGAACATTTTATAAAGACACACAAAGTGTAAGTTGTCTGGATGTGCAGTTGTTTGAAACTTAATGTTCTATTTTTTGTGGATGTTTTTTTTTTCTTTTCTAAAATAGAAAAACATTCATAGACAGTAGGCACTGCTACGCCCATGCCTAATGTTTTTATTTATTTATTTTATTTAGTTATTAGAATATTCCTTATTCTGGTGACCTATGACAAAGTATTAAAGGGACATTGTAGTCATTTTTATTATTATTTCTAAGAAAGGGCATTTCAAAATTATTCTTTTCTCAAACTGACAGAGACATGACCCTTTTCAATAGTAGGGCAGAGACGGTCATCTTTATCAGTGAATTATTTCAAATTAAACTTAAATTGATTTTGTTTAGCATTTTTAAAAGAAAATATTTTAACTTGTGTAAATGCTGTTCTTTCACATATATGATGAAAACTTTTTTTAGTACAATGTCCCTTTAACGTTGAGATTAATATAGACCTCTGCAAATATTTGTTACTGAAATTAAAAATTTAGTTCATAACAAATGCAATAAGTCAATGAAAGTCATTGATAAAATCCATAGCTAGGGATTTTACGTGTTTCCAAAAATAGCCTTACCTTTTTGTGCCTCTTCTGGAATCTCTTTTTTCCAAGCCGTTGGCAAAGGTTGCGATCATTTTCCCTGTCTGAGTCATAATTGTGGTTAATCTTATTCTTTTGCTGCTTATATGACAGCCCATTGGAGAGCACATCCCGTTTCTTCTTACTTAGAGGTGTCTCCTGCTTCACAGTTCGCTCATCTGGCAACAAGGCTCCTTCTTTCTGTTGTGAAAAGAGATGAAAGAAAAATGGTCACTGCCCTGCAAATCTGCTATCAAGACAAAACAATATAGTGGTTAAGACATATAATGAAAATTCCTTTTGTTCAGGCACATTTGGTCGATCTTTTACTGTTATCCTGTCTATACATTACCTTAGATAAACTGTTTTTTTTTCTACTAAGCTATCCCACAGTGATTTGTCAAATAATCTTTTAGCACTTTACAAACACAAAATAATTTAGAAAATGAAATGTCTTTCTAAGTATATATTTCTATATATTAACGTCAAAGCCAGGGTGTCAGAAAAATAACAGACCAGACTATTCTTTGTGTAGAATCCACAATTTAATTTAATGATGTGAGGTGTGTAAAGATGAAAATAATACAGGTTTCCTTTTCATATATATCTAGCAAAGTCATAAAGTGACTGTAAATCCTAGCATTTTTGAAACACTAGGATTTAAATTAACAGTGCTACAGTCAGTATAGTATAAAAAACTTCATGCTGAAAGTTCCTTCATTTGCAGCAAGTTTATGCCAAGCTGAGCGCCTCTGGCTGCCCATGGCAAAAAAATATTTTTCAGTTTGGTGATATTTTCACCTCTTAGCCAATAGCCGTGCGGGCCAATTGGCATTATACTGCATAGCTAGCACACTATTGACTAACAGGACACTATGGACAAAATGAACTTACACAGACACTCAACCAAAAATCACTGTGAAACAAAATACTGTACCCCTGTTGGTCACCATTTCACCCAACCTGACCACTCCATCCTAAACCTCAGAATCAAGATTCTCAGAGGCAACTTCAAAACACCATGGAAAGAAAAACCTTTGATATGAAAATGATAATGCACTTCAACTTGCTAAATTCTGGACTAAATGTGGACTCTGGTTTATTAATCCATTATCAATTTTTTTTTGTAATGTACTTTCATATACTGTAGTCAATTACATTGTATATTCCACACTCTCTATGCATAGGTACGCAGGTAAGCCTATGTCCACACTTTAGTCATTATTATTATTCCCCTTTTTTTCTTTCTTTCCTTTCTCCTTTTTGACTATCTTATATTCCCCTGTATACCTAATTTCCCATGTTTATTCTTATTGATTCCATATTGATTTATAACTTTATGTCAGTATATGCTATGTGTATATCCATATATTTCCCCTGCCTGTTATCTTTTACTGACAATATCTGCCTGTCTCCTAAATCCCCATCATGATTTTTATGACACCCCTCCTCCCCCTGCATTCAGACCTCTGTAACACTTTGTCTTTTTAGCCTGTGTTTTAAGATATAATCTGTAAATTCCATCAAATTGGTCAGTATTGCTTCAGACTTGAAAAAGGAAGACACTCTTGTCATCTTATAAATGTATAGGTCCAATAAAAAAAGTATCATTGCTCAAAACAATACTCTTGTTATTTTGATATTTAAATATATATATGGGTGTGTATAATATCTATCTATATATATGTTATGGGTAAAGTCAGATATTGGGTAATCCTAGGATTACCCAGGTAAAACGGACATCACCCAAGCGACTGTGGGTAAAGCCCAATGTATGATCATAAATCCCCTCAGAGTGCAGAGTCAAAGCATCAAACATATATAGCATACACTGTAATTCCTCCATCTTCACTATCTTTTTTGCCTCCATCTGGGGGATTCATTTGGGGTGGATGCAAGAGGATCGGTGAGCCGTCTGCCTTGAACCCCCTAGGCAGAGGCAAAATAAATAGTGTAGATGGGGTAATTACAGAACATCAGGCTTTACCCACAGCCGCTTTGGTAATATCAGCTTTAAAAATATATATATATTTATAATAATAGATACAATAAAAAATGCATAGGTCAAAATAAATAAGTAAATATATATCTAAAAAAAGTGATATTTGAGTCCAGTCAATTTGGTTTGGTTGCACAGTTACTGGTCAAGATTAATACATTTGTAGCTAACAATTGCTTATTAAAAATATAATGCTTATAGTAGTAGTAGTAATTATACTACTTAGAGTTTACTTAAAATGATTTTGTTAATATAAGTTGATACATTTAGAAATATATACTATTTTATTAACTGATACTTTTAAATGTTTGATATAAATAATTTGTACCTTTACAGAAATTTAGTTTAGTTTCTCTTTTAGGCTCTAAAGTAAAATACTTTGCTTCATAGCTGAAAAAGCAGATTTACTTTTTAAATGTTGGTGGTTGGATTTAAATGCTAACATGAGAAATATATTAAAATGTTGTGCAATAACAGCCAAGATTTACTACTAACAAATAACATTCTACTTAAATTTATCTTCTAGCTGTAAACTGCTTAGGGACATATTCTACGCGCTCTGAACCAGACAGATTATCAGTATCTTGTAAACAAAATCTCAATTGACAGTCTCAGAACACTTTTCTATACATTACAATAGACTAAATCCTTATCTTGTGAACAAGTGACACTGAATTTACTTAAACAAAAATATAGACCTCATATTGAATATTTTGTACAGTTCTGAAGAACATATATTTTGAAAAATATAAATTAAAGTTGTAACTGTTTAAAAGGAGGACCACTTTAATGGTACATGGTCTAAAATATAAAGGAAGAACTCGTGATCTTAAAGGACTACAAAAGACATAATTAAAACTTGATCCAGATAGAGCACACAATTTTAAACAACTTTTAGATTCACATCCATTATCTAATTGTGGACAATCTTTTTATATGCACACTTTGTGAGGCATCAGCTCATACTGAGCATGTGCAAGATAACAGAATATACATATAGGCATTTTGTGATTGGCTGATGGCTGCCATATGATGCAGTGAGAAGGAAAATAAAGCTAACTTTAAAATTTGTGAGCACTTTGAAAAAAAAAAGTTCTTTTACATTGCCTATTTGTTATGCATGTATTGATTATACTATTCTTGTTTTTAATGAAACATAAAACATAGAAACATAGATTATCTAAAAGTATAAACTTATCTAGTTCGTAAGATAGCCTTATGCTTATCCCAGGCATTTTTAAAGTCCCCCACAGTGTTTGTCATTACCACCTCTTGTGAAAGTTTATTCTATGGGGTATATGTATCAATATGTATATGATGCCCCGTGTTTCTGCAGGCTCGCCAGAAACAGCAGTTATGAAGCAGCGGTCACAAAGACCGCTGCTCCATAACCCTGTCCGCCTGCTCTGAGAAGGCGGACAGACATCACCACAATACAACCCGATCGAGTACAATCGGGTTGATTGACACACCCCTGCTGGCGGCCGCGAGTCTGCAGGGGGCGGCGTTGTACCAGCAGCTCTTGTGAGCTGCTGGTGCAATGCTGAATACGGCGAGCGTATTGCTCGGCGTATTCAGCAGGGTCTGGTGGACCTGATCCGCAGTGTCAGATCAGGTCCGCCAGACCTTGATACATATGCCCCTCTGAATCAATCAACCTTTCTGTAAAGAAGTGGTTCCTCAAATTACTCCTGAATCTACTACCCTTCAGCTTGAGATCATGACCTCTTGTTCTTTACTCCGAAAAGGAGTTTGATGTCCCGTGTTTCTGGTTAGTCTTCAGGCTCGCCAGAAACAGCAGTTATGAAGCAGCGGTCACAAAGACTGCTGCTCCATAACCCTGTCCGCCTGCTCTGAGCAGGTGGACAGACATCGCCACAATACAACCCGATCGAGTACAATCGGGTTGATTGACACACCCCTGCTGGCGGCCTATTGGCCGCGAGTCTGCAGGGGGCGGCGTTGCACCAGCAGCTCTTGTGAGCTGCTGGTGCAATGCTGAATACGGCGAGCGTATTGCTCGGCGTATTCAGCAGGGCCTGGTGGACCTGATCCGCAGTGTCAGATCAGGTCCGCCAGACCTTGATACATATGCCCCTCTGAATCAATCAACCTTTCTGTAAAGAAGTGGTTCCTCAAATTACTCCTGAATCTACTACCCTTCAGCTTGAGATCATGACCTCTTGTTCTTTAATATTTATTTTTACGTAAAATACTTGAAGCCTCAGCTTTATTAAGCCCCTTAATCTACTTGAAAGTTGCTATCATATCACCTCTTTCCCCTCTCTCCTCTAAGCTAAACATATTTAGGTCATGATATTTAGATCATGTACCATTTTGGTAACCATCTTTGCACAGATTCCAGTTTGTTTATATCCTTATAGAAATATGGCCTCCAGAACTGCACTCAATACTCAAGATGAGGCCCAACTAATTAGCTGTATAGTGGCATAAGAAGTTTACTATTTCTGCTGCAAATATCTGTACCACTACAACCAAGCATTCTACTGGCGTTACTTTCTACAATACTACATTGTTTACTAAATTTTAAATAATCTGAAATAATAATTCCCAAATTCCGTTCCTCATTTGTTACATTTTCTAAAGTGTCATTGAGTCTGTAATTAAAGTTTGGATTTTTATTTCCTAAATATATATTTTGCACTTTGCAGTGTTAAACTTTAGATTCCAGTCATATGTCCAATCCGCTAATTTTTGTATGTCACTTCTCATTTTGTCAACCCCCCCCCCCAAACATCTACTCTATTATTATTATCAGTTATTTGTAGAGCGCCAACAGATTCCGCAGCGCTAATTCTATTACAAATATTTGTATCATCTGCAATCAGACATACTGTAGTGGTTTTTTAAGACTTAGGGATACTTGTCTAAACTCAAACTTTTTTTTTCATGATTCAGATAGAGCATGCAATTTTAAGCAACTTTCTAATTTACTCCTATTATCAAATTTTCTTCAATCTCTTGCTATCTTTACTTGAAAAGCAGGAATGAAAGCTAAGGGGCTGGCCCATTTTAGGTTTAGCACCTGGGTACCACTTGCTGAATCAGCAAGCGCTATCAAGTGTGTTGAACCAAAAATGTGCCGGTCCTAAGCTTACATTCCTGCCTTTTCAAATAGGATATCAAGAAAACAAAGAAAATTTGATAATAGGAGTAAATTAGAAAGTTGTTTAAATTGCATGCTCTATCCGAATCATAAAAGAAAGAATTTGGGTTTAATGTCCCTTTAAAGAAGTATTTCTGCAAGTACCCCTACAGGCAAATCATTTTACGTTAAAAAAAAGTAAGAGGCAACTGTGCATATCCCAGAATGTCACAAATTAGTTTAAATATAGTTTTCAGGAATCTATATTAAATTCCAATTTTACTGAATGCAAATGCAGTAAATCTATGTAAATTAGAGCAACTACTAGATTAGATTACTGAGAAAAAACATACACACGTACATTAGAAAAAAAAAAACAACAATAGCCAGTGAAGTAATATTCATGTTACCGCATTTCTACATCTAACTTTATCACATAACAAATCAGGCTAATTTCAATGTGGCATACTTGGAATACAACATTTTACCTGGCTAATTGCATCATAGCATAAATTCCTTATAATACTTCACTGTGACCCTGTATCTGGCACATGGCCCCATGATATCTTCTCACAGTGATATACACTTTCCATGGCAAACACTAATTTCTTTGAAATATTGAATGTTTACATTAGCTGCATCAGGGCATACAATAATGAAAGGGCAAGTTCTGGAGTACCCCTTGCCAATGCTTCAGGTACTCCCGGTATTAAAAGTACCTCAGGTTAAGAAAGAAAGGTTTAAAGGAGAGAAGGGAGAGAGATAGTATTGGCCAACACGCTAAGAGAATTCGAGAGTGCCCAGGATGATAGGTCTTTTGGTTCTTATATACCATCCATATCTATGTTTCTATTTGTTATTGGCATGGACGTGGGTAAAATAGTTTTGTGTTAAAGTCATAAAGGAGTTGATTAAAAAGCACAGGTGTTGCTGGCATTGCATGGATTAAAATCATTGTTCACTATTACTAGCTCAAATGGGTTAAATACCTCATTCGTGTTACTGGCATCCAGTTATTTAAAATCTAATTGTAAATGGCTTCAAGAACATTAAACATGACTATCTGGTATTAGGAGATTTCCTCCCCTTGCTCAGACATTTCCACAAAAAAAAATCACACATTAAAATGACCAGACAGAGAATGTAGAGCATTTTGAGTGTTTTGTAATTGTTGCGTGCCCCCTTTGGCGTCCAGCTCGTGGGGCACGCAACGATTGGAGGAAGCCGGATTCGTCATCCATATGCTAAAGAAAGCATGAGATGTGGGGGGAGGATCTGCGTTATGTTTACCATAACATAATGGTAAGTATTTAAAAAAATAAGCATCTTTGTAAACTTTAATGAATTAAAGTGCCCCTGTTTTTAAGATTATTTTTTTGATCTTTTGATTTAATTCATTTAAGTTTACAATAACTTTAAGCTTCCAAATCCACATTTCAGAATTTTATAAAACACAGCTTGCAAAGTGTTTTTTAACTTGAAATAATAAAATAGTCAATCTCAATATATTTATTATTTGGTTCACATTTAATACATAATGATACGTATTGCAGAGATTTTAATATTTTACATTTATTTTTTTCCTGATGCTAATGTTTAAAAACCCAGTCACTAGGGCATTTGAGTGTCAAAATGTCTTTTTGCTGAGAACCTGGCTTGCCCAGAGTGTGACTCATGTCCCAAGTAAGGCCAGCTATGTTGCTGCAACATTTGTGCTGGGAGCATAAAAGGCTGAATACATTAAAGAGTATATTTTGGTCAGAAGGCTGATTCAGGAACTAAACCAAAGGGCCTGAAAATCAAGAAAGGGAACTGTCATAACAGATCAGAGCAATTGGATGGGCGATTTTGAAAGTAAGGGAACTTTTTCGATATTACATTAAATTAGCAGCGGTCAGACTTGGTTCATTTCTAATCTACGTAATTGAAATAATAGTTTGCTTGTCACAGTGTCTAGAAAATAAGCAAACAAGGGACAAAAATAACCCATATCTATCTATCTATCATCTGTCTATCTATCTATCTATCTATCTATCTATCTATCTATCTATCTATCTATCATCTATCTAACTATCTATCTCTCTTTATCTATGATCTATCTATCTATCTATCTATCTATCTATCTATCTATCAATATCTATCTCTCTTTATCTATGATCTATCTATATCTATCTATCTATCTATCTATTTATCTATCTCTCTTTCTCTATGATCGATCTATCTATCTATCTATTTATCTATCTATTTATCTATCTATCTATCTATCTGTTGTGTTTTATAATTAATCCCTAGGAAAATAATGTCCCATTTTAGAACTTACTTAATACTCTGGATACTTGTGTCTAAAACAAATTAATGAAAGTTGTTAAGATTTAGGGGGAAAAACAGAAACAAAAAATAAACAATAATGCTGGAGAAACTCGTGCTGAAACTCTTTCTAGGCTGTATAGATACATGTAAATTAAAAAGATATGAAACCCAAACGTTTTCTTGTGTGATTCAGACAGAGCATACAGTTTTAAAAAAGTTTATTTCTATTATCAAATAGGCTTCATTCCCATGGAATTCTTTGTTGAAGAGATAGCTAGGTAGGTATTAGAAACACTACATGGCAGGAAATAGTGCTGACATCTAGTACTCTAGCAAACGGAAAACAATCTTGCAAAACTGCTGACAAATAGTGTTTCAGACACAAAGACAATTTGACAATAGAAGTAAATGAAAAACCTGTTTAAAATTGCTTACTCTATCAGTATCATGAGAGAATTTATTTTTGGTTTCATGTCCTTTAGCGCGACAGCAGGCACAGATAACATGCTATTATAGGATCCACTATTAAATCAGAAAAGAGCAGCCACACAGACTTCTTTCCCCTTGACTTTTAAAAGGACATATAGAACATACCATTTTAAACAACTTTCCAATTTACTTCTATAATCAAATTTACTTTCTTTTCTTCTTATACTTTGTTGAAAAACAGGAAGGTAAGTTTCGGAGTGTGCATGTGTCTGCAGTGCAGTTTTGCAACAATGTTGTACATTAACTAGCACTTGATGGCAGCACTATTTCCTGTAATGTAGGGCTCCAGACATGTATAGTACCTATGCATAGTACCTATCTAGACATCTCTTTGACAAAGAATAACAAGAGAACAAAGCAAATGTCATAATAGAAGTAAATTGGAAACTTTTTTAAATTATATTCTCTATCTAAATCATGAAAATTAAATTTTGGGTTGCATGTCCCTTTAAATGCTTTTGTGTTAGCCTGAAACTTAGACAAATCGGGCCTTCAGGCTCACCGGAAATAGAAGCTGCTCCATAACTTGTCTGCCTGCTCTGAGGCCGCCGACAGAAATCAACCCGATCGAATGCGATTGGGTTGACTGACACCCCCTGCTAGCGACTGATTGACCATGAATCTGCAGGTGACACCATTGCACCAGCAGTTCACAAGAATATTTTACCTCAAAAGTTCCTCAGTAGCCACATCCCATTGTAAAGGACTTCTAAGCAGCAAATCAGTATGTCTGTCCCGGGACAGCTAATGGAGTGAGCTTACGTGCACTCTCATATTATTTCCCTATTCAGTTTAAAGGAAGTTTACTATGAAATCTCATGAGAGTTAAGTCAAATCTCATGAGATCACAGTAAAAGAGATCATGTCCTCCGTAATGTTGATGCTGATTGGCTGCTGTTCATTGCTTTATATATATATTTTTTTTTACCTTTTTACCTGCAGCTGTGCAGCAGCTGAATATAACTTTTTACACAGAACTTACTCTGCTGAGCTGAGGAGATTGTGAGGTAAAATATCTTCCTTTTTTACATAGAGATGCTCAGGGGATATTTTCCTGTCAGCTTTTTACAGTTATACTGCATCACTTTCAAGTGATTTAGCATATGAGTATTAAGTCCCTTTAATTGTACTCTTGGTAGCCTTTGTTTAAAAGCATACCTAGGTATGTTTAGGGGCTCAATGGTGATTGGTGGCTACACACATACCTCTTGACTTATAAGATGTGTTCAGCTACCTCCCAGACCCAGTAGTGCAATGCTTTTCTGGAGATGAATGTAACAATATAGTTAATTATTTTGCAGGGGTAGTTATATGGTAAGTAACAAGGCAATAATAAAGGGCTAGATTACAACTTGAGCGCTAACTATCGCTTACACTATATGCACTCAACTGAGTAATACCAGCTCACGCTAATAACACTACATGAGAACTAGCACAGAGAAAGGGGTAAGTCGTGCAGCGATGGGCAGCAGATTTAAAGGGACAGTCTAGTCAAAATGAAACTTTCATGATTCAGATAGAGCATGCAACTTTCCAATTTACGTTTATCATCAAATTTGCTTTGAACTCTTGGTATTTTCTTTTGAAAGCTAAACCTAGTAAGGCTCAAACTGATTTCTAAAATGTTAAAAACTGCCTCCTACCTCCTTCATATAGATAACATTGTGCTCACTCCCACTGAGTTATTTAGGAGTCAGCACTGATTGGCTAAAATGCATGCCTGTCAAAATCACTGAGATAAGAGGGCAGTCTGCAGAGGCTTAGATACAAGGTAATCACAGAGGTAATATGTGTATTAATATCACAGTGTTGGTTATACAAAACTGGGGAATGGGTAATAAATGGATTATCTATCTTTTTAAAAAATAACAATTCTGGAGTAGACTGCCCCTTTAAATACATATGTTTATGATTATATACATATCTATTTATGTGTTAATATGTGTATATACATTTAGCACTGCGGAATCTGTTGGCGCTCTACAAATAACCAATAATAATAATAATAAAAAAGTATATAAGCATATACATATTTACAATGAACACACAATTCCCATAGACAGCAATGTAAATTCACTTTAATATTTCCCTGATGCACTTTATATGATGTCTGTCTTATTGACATTTTTCACAATCTGGATGGGGGGTATTTGAGAGTGGAACTGAGAAACAATAAATCTTTCATACAATATTAATATTGGACTGGATCAATATAAAAAAAAGGATTCTAAAAAATACACACAAGTTGGTTTTGATTTTTTTTTTCACTTTATAAACGATAAGGATAGGGACCATCAAATGTAAGAGTTGAATAATGAATGGTAACTTTGGAATGTCTAACATTGTTTTAATGCTGAAATTTAACATTTAAATATTATATTTGAATGTTGATTCCAATAGACTTAAATTGAGGACTTTAAGAATCAAAATCGTATTTAACCTCTTAATGACAAAGGACGTACCAGGTACGTCATAGGAAAAAACTCCCTTAATGACAATTGACGTACCTGGTACGTCCTCTGTTATCTGAAGTGCTGGAAGCGATCACGATTGCTTCCAGCTGCTTCCAAGGGATTGTAGTGATGCCTCAATATTGAGGCATCACTGCAATCCCCTATTTTACATACCGATGCAGAAAGGGCCACTCAAATTATGCCGGATTATGAAAGTAAAAAAAAAAGACAGATGTGGAAGCAGGGGGATCTTAGTTCTTTAGTAAGGGATCTGGGAGGGGGGGGATGTAGATCATTTAGGGGGGCCAGCTACACTACAGAAAACAAGTATTTAATATAAAAAAGTAAACAAAAAAACTATTTTGGGGGGCAAATTGGGTACTGGCAGACAGCTGCCAATACCCAAGATGGCGGCAAATAGGTAGAGGGGGAGGTTTAGAGAGATGTATTGGGGGGGATCAGGGAGGTTGTGGGGTAAGGGGGGATCCATCACTGCAGACTGTATGAAAAAAATAAAAAATTATAATAAATTATTTTTATTTCAGTACTGGCAGACTTTCTGCCAGTACATAAGATGGCTGTGACAATTGTGAGGTGGGGGAGGGAAGAGAGCCGTTTGAGGGGGGTCAGGGGGGGATCAGGGGGTGGGATGTGTCAGGTGGGAGGCTGATCTCTACGTTAAAGCTAAAAATTAACCCTACAAGCTACCTAATTAACCCCTTAACTGCTGGGCATATTACAAGTGTGGTGCGCAGCAGTATTTAACGGCCTTATTATTACCAAAAAGCAACGCCAAAGCCATATATGTCTGCTATTTCTGAACAAAGGGGATCCCAGAGAAGCATTTACAACCATTTGTGCCATAATTGCACAAGCTGTTTGTAAATAATTTCAGTGAGAAACCTAAAATTGTGAAAAATTTAAGTTTTTTTTTTATTTGATCGTATTTGGCGGTGAAATGGTTGCATGAAATATACCAAAATGGGCCTAGATCAATACTTTGGGATGTCTTCTAAATATAAATATATACATGTCAAGGGATATTCAGGGATTTCTGAAAGATATCAGTGTTCCAATGTAACTAGCGCTAATTTTGAAAAAAAAGTGGTTTGGAAATAGCAAAGTGCTACTTGTATTTATGGCCCTATAACTTGCAAAAAAAGCAAAGAACATGTAAACATTGGGTATTTCTAAACTCAGGACAAAATTTAGAAACTATTTAGAATGGGTGTATTTTGGTGGTTGTACATGTGTAACAGATTTTGGGGGTCAAAGTTAGAAAAAGTGTTTTTTTTTTTCAATTTTTTCCTCATATTTTACATTTTTTTTATAGTAAATTATTAGATATGATGAAAATAATGGTATCTTTAGAAAGTCCATTTAATGGCGAGAAAACGGTATATAATATGTGTGGGTACAGTAAATGAGTAAGAGGAAAATTACATCTAAACACAAACACTGCAGAAATGTAAAAATAGCCATTGTCATTAAGGGTAAGAAAATTGAAAAATGGTCCGGTCATTAAGGGGTTAAAAAGACGCTAAACCCATTTATTTTCTTTAATGATTCAGATAGAGCATGCCATTTTAAGCAACTTTCTAATTTACTCCTATTATCAATTTTTCTTTGTTCTATTGCTATCTTTATTTAAAAAGCAGGAATGTAAAGCTTAAAGGGACACTGAATCCAAAATTTTTCTTTTGTGATTCAGATAGAGCACGCAATTTTAAGCATCTTTCTAATTTACTCCTATTAGCAAATGTTCTTCATTCTCTTGGTATCTTTATTTGAAAATAAAGAATGTAAGTTTAAATGTCGGCCCATTTTGGTGAACAACCTGGGTTGTTCTTGCTGATTGGTGGATACATTCATCCACCAATAAACAAGTGCTTTCCAAGGTTCTAGACTTTCTTTTTTAAATAAAGATAGCAAGAGAACAAAGAAAAATTGATAATAGGAGTAAATTAGAAAGTTGCTTAAAATTGCATGCTCTATATGAATCACAAAAGAAAAAAAAATGGGTTCAGTGTCCCTTTAAGAGCCAGGCCCATTTTTGGATGAGAACCTGTGTTATACTTGCTTATTGGTTTGCTAAATGTAGCCACTAATAAGCAAGCGCTATCCAGGGTGCTGAACCTAAAATGAGACCGTTCTTAAGCTTTAAATTCCTGCTTTTTAATAAAGATAGCAAGAGACAAAGAAAAATTGATTGTAGGAGTAAATTAGAAAGTTGCTTAAAATTGCACGCTCTATCTGAATCAATAAAGAAAAAAATTTAGTTTAGTATCCCTTTAAATATTATTACATTCAAAAGTTACAATAAAAGAAAAGTAAACAGTTGTTTGCAAACATTCAACATTCATGAATATAGTTATCATTTTTTCCAAAGAAATGTTATGAAAAATTCACCTATAGCTATTTCATATGTGTCCAAAAATACAAATGTATAAATATAACATCGAGTTTTACCAATTAGCACTTCCTTTCTGTTTAGAAACTATCGGCTAGATTACGAGTTTTGCGGTATGAGTGAAAAAGCATCGCTGTGGCTCTTTTTCACTACCGCTGGTATTACGAGTCTTGCAGGTATATCTGTACTGCACACTTTTTGGCCGTAACGCAACGTAACTACCGCAGCTTTTAAAAAGTATTTTCAATGGGACTTCAACAGCGCCGGTATTACGAGTAACTACGAGTCAGTAGTTATGAGTTTTATGCTACAATGCTGTAACATAAAACTCATAACTTAAGTGCTAAACAGTACACTAACACCCATAAACTACCTATTAACCCCTAAACCGAGGCCCTTCCACATCGCAAACACTAAAATAAAATTGTTAACCCCTAATCTGCTGCTCCTGACATCGCGCCACTATAATAAACATATTAACCCCTAAACCGCTACACCCCCGCATCGTAAACACTAATTAAATATTATTAACCCCTAATCTGCTGTCCCTAACATCGCTGCAACCTACATTACTGTTATTAACCCCTAATCTGCTGCCCCCAAAATCGCCGCCACTATAATTAAGTTATTAACCCCTAAACCTAACCCTAAGTCTAACCCTAACACCCCTAACTTTAATATACACCCCCTTTTAAGATAGAAAATGCCGTCTGGATAAAGACTTCTGCCGGCTTGGCTGAAGACTTCGACCTGCTTGGATGAAGACTTCTGCTGGTTTCGCTGAGGACTTCTGCCGCTTCGTTGAGGATGGATGTCGGGTCTTCAAAAACTGTAAATGGATCTTCGGGGGTTAGTGTTAGGTTTTTTTAAGGGTTTATTGGGTGGCTTTTATTTTTAGCTTAGGGTTCGGGCTTAAAAAGAGCTAAGTTTTTTTAGATAGGTTTTTATTTGGGGGGTTTGGTTGCGTGGGTGGTGGGTTTTACTGTTGGGGGGTTGTTTGTATTATGTTTTTTACAGGTAAAAGAGATGATTTCTTTGGGGCAATGGGGGCTTGTTTATTTAGAAAGGGCTATTAGATTAGGTGTAATTAGTTTAAATATTTGATCATTTCCTTTTTATTTTGTGTAATTTAGTGTTGTTTTTTTTTGTAATTTAGTTAATTGTAATTAATTAATGTAATTTATTTAATTGTAGTGTAAGGTTAGGTGTTAGTGTAAGACAGGTTAGGTTTTATTTTATAGGCAAATTTGTATTTATTTTAGCTAGATAGCTAGTAAATAGTTAATAACTATTTACTAACTATTCTACCAAGTTAAAATAAATACAAACTTATCTGTGAAATAAAAATAAAACCTAAGAAAGATACAATGTAACTACTAGTTATATTGTAGCTAGCATAGGGTTTATTTTACAGGTAAGTATTTAGGTTTAAATAGAAATTATTTAGTTAAAGGAATACTGAATCCAATTTTTTTTCTTTCATGATTCAGATAGAGCATGCAATTTTAAGTAACTTTCTAATTTACTTCTATTATCAATTTTTCTTCATTCTCTTGTTATCTTTATTTGGAAAAGAAGGCATCTAAGCTAAGGAGCCAGTAGATGTTTGGTTCAGAACCATGGATAGCACTTGTTTATTGGTGTTGTCCAATCAGCAAGGACAACCCAGTTTGTTCACCAAAAATAGGCCAACATCTAAACTTACATTCTTGCTTTTCAAATAAGCATACCAAGAGAATGAAGAAAAATTGATAATAAGAGTAAATTAGAAAGTTGCTTAAAATTGCATGCTCTATCTGAATCACAAAATCATTTTTTGGGGTTCAGTGTCTCTTTAATGATAGTAATTTTTATTTAGATTTATTTTAATTATATTTAAGTTAGGGGTGTTAGGGTTAGATTTAGGGTTAGGGGTTAATAACTTTAGTATAGTGGCGCCAACGTTGGGGGTGGCAGATTAGGGGTTAATAAGTGTAGTTAGGTAGCGATGACATTGGGGCAGCAGATTAGGGGTTAATAAGTGTAGGTAGGTAGCAAAGACATTGGGGACAGCATATTAGTGGTTAATAAGTGTAGGTAGGTGGCGGCGACATTGGGGGCAGCAGAATAGGGGTTAATAAGTGTAGGTAGGTGTTGGCGATGTCAGGGGCTGCAGATTAGGGGTTAATAAGTGTAGGTAGGTGGCGGCGATGTCGGGGGCTGCAGATTAGGGGTTAATAAGTGTAATGTAGGTGGCGGCGACATTGGGCGCGGCAGATTAGGGGTTAATAAGTGTAGGTCGGTGGTGGCGACATTGTGGGCGACAGATTAGGGGTTAATAAGTGTAATATAGGTGGCGGCGATGTCAGGGGCAGCAGATTAGGGGTGTTTAGACTCTGGGTTTATGTTAGGGTGTTAGGTGTAAAAATATATTTTTTTTCCCCATAGGAATCAATGGGGCAGCGTTACGGAGCTTTACGCTCCTTTATTGCAGGTGTTAGGTTTCTTTACAGCCGGCTCTCCCCATTGATGTCTATGGGGAAATTGTGCACGAGTATGTAAAATCAGCTCAAAGCAGCGCTGGTATTGGAGTGCAGTATGGAGCTCAATTTTGCTCAACACTGCAATATTGCCTGCTAACGCTGGGTTTTTGCAAACCTGTAATAGCAGCGCTATAGGGAGGTGAGCGGTGACAATAACTTGCAAGTTAGCACCGAGCCGCTCATAACGCAAAACTTGTAATCTAGCCGAATGTGTTGTATTATATTAAAATTTAATTCACAAATATGTTAGATCTTTAAAGTAATTACAAGCAAATGCATATTTAACCAGACGAAAAGGTAATTAACTTTTATAGAATGGAAGATTTCAGCTTTAATGGGTTTGCATTGTTTTAAAGAGACACTGACAAATGAGAATGTAAGTCTATTAGGCAGCATGTTAATAAAACATATTCTATGTGTTTCAAAATTAAAGTGTCAAAAAACAATTTTATATACACCTAAAATATATCAGCAATTAAATACTGCATTGTAAGAAACACAATTTGCTGCGGTAAACTACAGGAAATGTAGAGAATATTGGCCTAGATTACAAGTGGAGCATGTACAATCTGGTATTACAAGTCCATGGTAAAATATATACCAGAGAATGTTTAGCGCAGTTACCTAGCATGCCCTACACTTTCAATGGATATTGCGACAGTGCTAAACATAGCTCATATTACAAGTTGAAAATGATGTGTTGTGTAGTGATGTCGCAAACTTAAAATTTTGACTTCAATAGGCAGGCGAATTTTAAAACCCACAGGGACTCTTTCTGGCCACAATAGTGATGGAAAGTTGTTTCAAGAATACTAACACCTGGACTGTGGCATGCCGGAGGGGGATCCATGGCAAAACTCCCACGGAAAATTACATAGTTGATGCAGAGTCTGGTTTTAATCCATAAAGGGCATAAATCACCTAACATTCGTAAATTGTTTGGAATAACGTGCTTTAAAACATCCGGTATGATTTTGTATTGATCAGGTAGTGTAAGGGTTACGCCCGCTTCACAGTGACAGACCAAACTCCCCGTTTAACGCGCCGCAAACAACCGCAAACAGTCCATTTGCACAACCGCAAACTCCCCATTTGCACAAGGTTGGATACCAAGCTAGCCATGTCCCGTTCCTTGTCCTCACTGATGTCATTGAAGGTTTCTTCCTCCACCCAGCCACGTACAACACCAAGGGTCCCCGAAAAGGTGACAATAAGCCCCCTGGGACGCCTGCTGTGTTTGGTCTTCTACCTCCTCAAAGCCACCTTCCTCCTCTGACTCCTCTTCTTCAGACTCCTCTCTCTGCATTGCCTCTCTCTGCATTATTATAAGGTGTGTTAAGTAGTACTATTCCTATCAGTTTTATCCCTGTTTCGTCCGCTATCAGGGGAAGTGTATATGGCATGGATTTTAGGAACCGGGAGATGGAAAAAGATGCTTGGTCGGTCCTCCTACTACAAATTTGGGGCACTGAGCGTGCAATCTAATGTGCCACCAGATAGGAGTGGTGTGTTAAGTAGTACTATTCCTATCAGTTTAATCCCTGTTATGTGCCTTTTTTATTGGTTTGGTTTTTGAAGCAACATTGCTGCCCCAGAGGCCAGAAAAATTAGGCATGTACACATGCCTGAAAAATTAGGTATTGTTGCAGCCGCTGCTGTAGCAGCGGGCAGAAAAATTGATGTTTGTTTCCCAGGCAGAAAGTGCCCTAAAATATTGCGGCTTGAACCCTAGTTGGTGGTGGATAAGTCACGCAAGTCATCCGGCATTCGAAGATGAAATACAGCACCGTGTGGACCATTTTTAGCCCAAGGCAGCTCCTCTCATCAGGCCTTTTTTACTTGAATGTATCGCCCAATGTCAGTCCCTTCGGGATCCATCCCTCATTCATTTTAATAAAGGTGAGGTAATCTAGACTTTTTTGACCTAGGCGACTTCTCTTCTCAGTGACAATACCTCCTGCTGCACTGAAGGTCCTTTCTGACCGGACACTTGAAGCGGGGCAGGCCAGAAGTTCGATTGCAAATTGGGATAGCTCAGGCCACAGGTCAAGCCTGCACACCCAGTAGTCAAGGGGTCCTTCGCTCTTCAGAGTGTCGAGATCTGCAGTTAAGGCAAGGTAGTCTGCTACCTGTCGGTCGAGTCGTTCTCTGAGGGTGGACCCCAAAGGGCTGTGGCTATGCATAGGAGTTAAAAAGCTCTGCATATCCTCCATCAACAACACGTCTGTAAAGTGTCCTGTCCTTGCCGGCGTGGTCGTGGGAGTCGTAGGATTACTTTCACCTCTAACCCCTGTTAGATTCCCGATGTGCTGTGACATCACCCTTATACGCCGTGTAAAGCATACTTTTTAATTTATTTTGGAACTGCTGCATCCTTTCCGACTTGCGGTAATTCGGTAACATTTCAGGCACTTTATGCTTATACCGGGGGTCTATTAGCGTGGACACCCAGTACAGGTAGTTCTCCTTCAGCTTTTTTATACAAGGGTCACTCAACAGGCACAACAGCATGAAAGACCCCATTTGTACAAGGTTGGATGCCGAGCTACTCATGTCCCGTTCCTCATCCTCAGTGATCTCACTGAAGGTATCATCTTCCCCCCAGCCATGTACAACATCACGGGTACCAGATAGGTGACAACGAGCACCCTGGGATGCCTGTTGTGGTTGGTCTTCCTCCTCCTCCTCCTCCTCCTAAAAGCCACATTCCTCCGCTGACTCCTCTTCCTCACAATCCTCTTCAAGCGTTGCCGCTGGTCCAGTAAGCGATGCTGATAAGGCTGTTTCTGGTGGTGATGGTAACCACAACTCTTCCTCTTCACGCTCATCTATGGCCTGATCCAGCATTCTTCGCAGGGCACGCTCCAGGAAGAAAACAAATGGTATGATGTCGCTGATGGTGCCTTCGGTGTGACTGACTAGGTTTGTCACCTCTTCAAAAGGACGCATGAGCCTACAGGCATTGCGCATGAGCGTCCAGTAATGTGGAAATAAAATTCCCAGCTCCACAGAGGCTTTCCTTGCACCCTGGTCATACAAATACTCGTTAACGGCTTTTTCTTGTTGGAGCAGGTGGTCGAGCATTAGGAGTGTTGAATTCCAACGTTTCGGGCTGTCGCAAATCAAGCGCCTCACTGGCATGTTGTTTAGACGCTGGATATCGGAAAAGTGCGCCATGGCCATGTAGGAACGCCTCAAATGGCCACACACCTTCCTGGCCTGCTTCAGGATGTCCTGAAAGCCTGGGTACTTATGCACAAAGCGTTGTACGATCAGATTACACACATGTGCCATGCACGGCACATGTGTCAACTTGCCCAATTTCAATGCCGCCACCAAATTACTTCCGTTGTCAGAAACCACTTTGCCGATCTCCAGTTGGTCCGGAGTCAGCCACTGATCCACCTGTGCGTTCAGGGCAGACAGGAGTGCTGGTCCGGTGTGACTCTCTGCTTTCAGGCAAGTCAACCCCAAGACAGCGTGACACTGCCGTATCCGGGATGTGGAATAGTACCTGGGGAGCTGGGGGGGTGCCGTTGATGTGGAGCAAGACTGAGGAGGTTATGGAAGAGGATGGAGTAGGAGGAGTAGAGGAGGTGGCAGCAGGCCTGCCTGCAAGTCGTGGCGGTGTCACCAACTCCTCCTCTGCAGAGCCATGCATTCCATGCTTGGCAGCTGTCAGCAGGTTTACCCAATGCACAGTGTAGGTGATATACCTGCCCTGACCATGCTTTGCAGACCAGCTATCAGTGGTCATATGGACCCTTGCCCCAACAATGTGTGACAGACATGCCATTACTTCCTTTCGCACAATCGAGTACAGGTTGGGGATTGCCTTTTGTGCAAAGAAATTTCGGCCGGGTACCTTCCACTGCAGTGTCCCAATAGCTACAATTTTTTTGAACGCCTCAGACTCCACCAGCTTGTATGGTAAAAGCTGGCGGGCTAAGAGTTCAGACAAGCCAGCTGTCAGACGCTGGGCAAGGGAGTGAGTTTGTGACATTGGCTTCTTACGCTCAAACATGTCCTTGACAGACACCTATATATATATATATATATATATATATGTCATTCCTTCTGGAAAGCACCTGGTTGGGAATGGTTTTACTTTTCTGCATGATAACGATCCCGAGCACACTTCTAATGCAGTGAAATCCTATTTGGAGAGAAAAACAGCTGATAAAACACTGGCAGTCATTGACTGGTCTCCACAGAGTCCAGACCTGAATATTATAGAGTCAGTATGGGATCACCTGGACAGAGAAGGAAATAAAAGACAAATTAAATCTAAAGTAGAACTCAGGGAATTACAGATGTGTTCAGATAGCTCACAGTAGTGCATTGCTCTTGCTTTCAATAAAGGAAACAAAGAGAATGAAGCAAAATTGATAATATAAGTAAATTGGAAAGTTGTTTAAAATTTTATGCTCTGTCTCATGAAATCATGAATGAAAAAAATGGGTTTTATGTCCCTTTAAAATTTGCTCATTCACTTAATGTTTCATACTTAAATAGCATAACGAATGAATGCTGATACCTAATCACATGCACATTATTGTTGAAACACAGTGGTGGCAAGGTATAAGTTCATAGCTACAAACTATTAAAATATAAAGTTATGAAAACTATTAAAATTTTCCTTGACAAATTTATGATAAAACACTGGCAAACATAAATTAAAGGGACAGTCTATTTCAGAATTTGCATTGTTTAAAAATATAATTAATCCCTTTATTACCCATTGCCCAGTATTGCATAACCAACACAGTTATATTAATATACGGCCAGATTACGAGTTTTGCGTTAGGAGTTATGCGGTGCTAACGTGCAGTTTATTCTCACCGCTCACTTACCTACAGCGCTGGTATTACAGGTTTTTACAAACCCGGCGTTAACAGGCAAGAAGTGAGCGTAGAGCAAAATTGAGCTCCATACCGCACTCCAATACCAGCGCTGCTTAAGTCAGCGGTGAGCTGGTTATATGTGCTTGTGCACGATTTTCCCATAGACATCAATGGGGAGAGCCGGGTGAGAAAAAGTCTAAAACCTGAAAAAAGCAGCGTACATCTCAGTAACACATTTTATGTTTACACCTAACACCCTAACATGAACCCGAGTCTAAACATCCCTAATCTTACACTTATTAACCCCTAATCTGCCACCCCTGACATCGCCGCCACCTACATTATACTTATGAACCCCTAATCTGCTGCCCCCAACATCGCCAACACCTACATTATATTTAATAATCCCTAATCTGCCGCCCCAATGTCGCCACAACCTACCTACACTTATTAACCCCTAATCTGCTGCCCCCAACATCGCAGCCACTATATTAAATGTATTAAACCCTAAACCTAAGTCTAACCCTAACCCTAACACCCCCTAATTGAAATATAATTAAAATAAATCTAAATAAAATTTCTATCATTAACTAAATTATTCCTATTTAAAACTAAATACTTACCTATAAAATAAACCCTAAGCTAGCTACAATATAACTAATAGTTACATTGTAGCTAGCTTAGGGTTCATTTTTATTTTACAGGCAAGTTTGTATTTATTTTAACTAGGTAGAAAAGTTATTAAATAGTTATTAACTATTTAATAACTACTTAGCTAAAATAAATACATATTTACCTGTAAAATAAAACCTAACCTAAGTTACAATAACACCTAACACTACACTACAATTAAATAAATTAACTAAATTAAATACAATTAAATAAATTGACTAAATTAAATACAATTAAATAAATGAAATAAGCTAAATCACAAAAAAACCCCACTAAAATACAGAAAATAAAAAACAAATTACAAGATAACCTCTTAAGGACATATGACGGAATTTTTCCGTCATAAAACAATTGAGCAAACTGAAAGCTGTGTCCTTAAAGGGTTAAACTAATTACACCAAATCTAATAGCCCTATCAAAATTAAAAAAAAAAACCTAGCATAAACTAAACTATCAATAGCCCTTAAAAGGGCCTTTTGCGGGGCATTGTCCCAAAGTAATCAGCTCTTTTACCTGTAAAAAAAAAATACAAACAACCCCCCCCCCAACAGTAAAACCCACCACCCACAAAACCAACCCCTCAAAAAAATAGTAACTAAAAAAACCTAAGCTCCCCATTGCCCTATTTTGATAGGGCTTTTAGATTAGGTGTAATTAGTTTAAAGAGCTGTAATTTGTTCTTTTTTATTTTCTGTAATTTAGTGTTTTTTGTGATTTAGCTAATTTAATTTATTTAATTGTATTTAATTTAGTTCATTTATTTAATTGTATTTAATTTAGTTCATTTATTTAATTGTATTTAATTTAGTTCATTTATTTAATTGTAGTGTAGTGTTAGGTGTTAGTGTAACTTAGGTTAGGTTTTATTTTACAGGTCAATTTGTATTTATTTTAGCTAGGTAGTTATTAAATAGTTAATAACTATTTAATAACTATTCTACCTAGTTAAAATAAATACAAACTTGCCTGTAAAATAAAAATAAACCCTAAGATAGCTAGCCTAGGGTTTATTTTATAGGTAAGTATTTAGTTTTAAATAGGAATAATTTAGTTAATTATAGTAATTTTATTTCAATTTATTTAAATTATATTTAAGTTAGGGGGTGTAAGGGTTAGACTTAGATTTAGGGGTTAATACATTTAATATAGTGGCGGCGACGTTGGGGACAGCAGATTAGGGGTTAATAAGTATAATGTAGGTGGTGGCGATGTTAGGGGCGGCAGATTAGGGGTTAATAATATTTAACTAGTGTTTGTGAAGCAGGAGTGCGCCGGTTTAGGGGTTAATATGTTTATTCTAGTGGTGGCGATGTCCGGAGCGGCAGATTAGGGGTTAAAAATTGTATTATAGTGTTTGCTATGCGGTAGGGCCTCGGTTTAGGAGTTAATAGGTAGTTTATGGGTGTTAGTGTACTTTTTAGCACTTTAGTTATGAGTTTTATGCTACGGCGTTGTAGTGTAAAACTCATAACTACTGACTTTAGAATGCGTTAGGAATCTTGGAGGTAGAGGGTGTACCGCTCACTTTTTGGCCTCCCAGGACAGACTCATAATACATACTTCTATGGAAGTCCCATAGAAAAAACGGTTTACGAAGTTTACGTAAGTCGTTTTGCAGTAAGGCCAAAGAAGTGTGCGGTACCCCAAAACCTGCAAGACTCGTAATAGCAGCGGTAGTGAAAAAACAGCGTTAGGACCTGTTAACACTGCTTTTTCAACTTAATACAAAACTCGTAATCTAGCCGATACTTTTTATCTCTGCAATTACCTTGTATCTAAACTTCTACAGACTGCCTACTTATGTCAGTTTTTTGACAGACCTGAATTTTAGCCATTTAGTGCTGACTCATAAATACCTCTACAGAAGGAAGCCCAATGGTTTATATATGGCACACATGAACTAACACCATCTGGCTGTACAAAATTGTCAAATGCATTCAGAAAAGAGGTGGCCTTCAAGGGCTTAGAAATTAGCATATGAGCCTACCTGGCTTTAGCTTTTAACAAAGAATACCAAGAGAACAAAGCAAATTTGATGATAAAAGTAAATTATAAAGTTGTTTAAAATTGCACGCTCTATCTGAATCATGAAAGTTTAATTTTGACTAGACCCTTTAACTGACAAGTCTCCAGAATAAAAAGATATTTAAGGGGGCGGAGCCTATACTCAATGCGGCAGGACGCGTCTCAGTGAAGCTCTCTGAGCCTGCTCCTATTATTATAAGTTTAACATAGTAAACCTTTAATTTTTGTTGCTCTACAACAACTATTCATCAAGGGGATCAGATATACTCTAAGAGTAGATGTTTTGATGAAGTACCTGCCTATGCTCTTTGAGTCAGCTACGGGACGAGCTTGCTATCGGGGCTAGAAGCCATTTTTCTTTTTTTGCACCTACGCAGCATTTTGAGAAGTAGAGGAAGCTCCTGTAGAGGCTATGGACTGTAGGACTGGGGCTGCCTTGATATTACCCCCCCCCCCCGAACTCCGGGGTTACAATATCCTATCATAAGATAACAATTGAGGGAAGCCATCCACTGATCAACTGAAGCAGTTCAAATCTATTATTTTCAGCTTGGACATCTGCGCCACATAGACTAGAAAGCAATAGTGTTTATCTGGCAGCGACGTGTCATGGAACTAGCTGCGGCTGCTGTTGAGAGATGGGAATGGGAGATAAAGTCTCTTCTCAGGAGGCATTTTGTAGAGTTGGAACAAGAACTATTCAGGATTTTGAGGCCACTGATCTCCCCACGGCCTTTGCTGAGAACCGGGACAGTAAGTGAGACAAGCTTGTCAGCCGAAACAGTGCCTAGCCGATGTCCACAACAACCTCTAAACAGGAGGTTGATACCTCTGTTTCCCAGCCCACTCCGGAGAAGGCAATTTTGCTACCAGAGCCACCAGACAGGCACCTAAAGGGCACGGGAGAGAAGCACAGTTTGCAAACATATTGGTGAGACCCAACTGCTACGAGCCATAATTGGAAACTGGCATCAATGTTTGTGCGGGAATTGAAAATTGCACGTAACCTGTACCTCCACAAATTCTTGTCTCTCACTACCGGGCTGGCGGCACAGATCGAAAGCTATGCTGAGAGGTTAAAGAGGTGGCGATTTATATACACAGAATCCTCCAACCAAGTGAGTGTTCCTCAGGATGTCCGACATGGAGTGGGCTAAATTGGGGACAAGGACGCACCCATACTTTAGGTCTGGGACTACAAGCCTGAGATATTGTTGCAGGGAACATTTACTACCACTAATTGATATGTCTGTTATATCGAAGTGACACATACACTAAACAGCTGTTTTTTCTATGACGACCATGTGTCTGAGACATCATTAATGGCTATGGAACATTTTTTACCACTCTGCTCCCCAATGTTACTAAAGCCTCTTAGAACTAGTGCTGCTAAACATCTTATGCCGCGCACTTGTTCTCCGTTTCGACTAGTGCCGTTTTTTAGACTCTTCTAACACCTGTATTATCTATTTTCATTGGGACTGAGACTCTTCTTTCCCACAGTTATTGATTTTAATGTCTCTTGTTTCTATTGTCCACGACTACACTCATGCTCAAGTTGCAGGGTGCCTATTGCACCCATATAGATTATTAAGTATTTATGTGTGAGAATGACGTTATTTAACCAAAATGGCAAATTGCTAGACCATGCTGGCTACTATGTAAAATGCTCTCACTTTCTTTAACATGTATGTTTTCATGGGACTATGCAGTTTAATTCTGTCAGGTAGACCTTCACCACTTCTCTTGCAGGAGGATATTAAAAAAAAAAAGAAATGACAGCATTTAATAGCGTGAGCCACGATTGTGTACATATTGGACATCATACTCTACTTAATTTCAAGTTCCTTATTGCTTCACATTATTCACACTCCCTATTGCTACTAAAGGGATTTATATATACATAGATTTAGAAAAGTCATATGCTCTAGTTGGTTTGTACCAATAGCTACCTAACAAGACGGTCTCCTGTGAATGTGGGGCGTTGTCTTCTATCCCTAATAATGTTTGTATTTACATCCCTAGCTGCTTCTTTTAAATTCTTATAATGGTGGCTTGCTCATTATTGAAATAGGTTTTGTAACATTTGTTCAGTGTATTGTTTTATATAAATATGTAAAAATTGAAAAATGAGGTCAATCAACTGGGACCCATGAGTGGTCTCCTTGGATCAAAGGTAACCTCTTGTGATTTTGCTTTACATTTCTGTGGCCCAAGAGTGGCCTCTTGTGTTTTTGTGGGAGGTTTGCTAATTTCTTGGCATACTGCTTGTATTTTATTTTCTTTAAACTTATTTTCAGATGTATTCATTGTTAACTTAAAATTGTCTTTTCATGCAAATACTGTGCTGTTTTCATCTGTCACTGTTTCATATTCATGTATGCTTTTTTTTTGAACCTCCAATAAAAATTAAAAATAAAATAAAAAAAACAAGGGGGTCGATCCGATAAAAATCGTCGCCCGCAAAAGCCGGCGACGCCAATATTTACGCTGGTTTGGTATCACATATACGGCCTAACCTAGAAGTTACACCCGTATATTTCTGCCGTCGCCCGTAGTTTTTTGGGCCATAGGCAGGTATACCAAACCAGCGCAGTTTGGTATCCAATATGCAGCGTAAGGACTTACGTGGCGAAAATGGAGAAATCTTACTCCATTTTCACCTCGCGACAAAAAGCAGCCGTAAGAAGCCTTACGCTGACTATTGGAGCCCCGTAACTCCCTAAACTAGCTAGAAAATAAACCTAACACCTAACGCATGCGCAATGTCTATCTACCTGTCAACCACGATCCCCCCCCCCCGAAATCCCTAATAAAGTTATTAACCCCTAAACCGCCGCTCCCGGACCCCGCCGCCATCTACATAAACTAACCCCCTACTGTGAGCCCCTAAAACCGCCGCCATCTACCTTATCTATCCCCTAATCTGACCCCTTACACCGCCGCCACCTATATAAAAATTATTAACCCCTAATCTAATCCCCCTATACCGCCGCCAGCTATATTAATATTATTAACCCCTAATGTAAGCCCCTTACACCGCCGCCATCTCTATTAAAATTATTAACCCCTAATTTAATCTACCTACCCCGCCGCCAGCTATATTATCTATATTAACCCTAAGTATATTATAGTTAATATAGTTATTACATTATATATATTAACTATATTAACCCTAATTATATTAGGGTTAATATAGTTAATATAGTTACTATAGTATTTATATTAACTATATTAACTCTATCTAACCCTAACACCCCTAACTAAATTTATATTAAATTAATCTAATTCATATTATAAACTAAAATATTCCTATTTAAATCTAAATACTTACCTATAAAATAAACCCTAAGATAGCTACAATATAATTAATAATTACATTGTAGCTATGTTAGGGTTAATATTTATTTTACAGGTAAATTGTTAATTATTTTAACTAGGTATAATAGCTATTAAATAGTTATTAACTATTTAATATCTACCTAGTTAAAATAATTACCCAATTACCTGTAAAATAAATCCTAACCTAAGTTACAAATACACCTACACTATCAAAAAATTAAATAAACTACAAATATCTATCTAAAAATACAATTAAATTAACTAAACTAAATTACAAAAAATTACAAAAAAAAACAAACACTAAATTACAAAAAATAAAAAAAAGATTACAAGATTTTTAAGCTAATTACACCTATTCTAAGCCCCCTAATAAAATAATAAAGCCCCCCAAAATAAAAAAAATTCCCTGCCCTATTCTAAATTAAAAAAAGTTCAAAGCTCTTTACCTTACCAGCCCTTAAAAGGGCCTTTTGTGGGGCATGCCCCAAATAATTCAGCTCTTTTGCATTTAAAAACATATACAATACCCCCCCCCATTACAACCCACCACCCACATACCCCTATTCTAAACCCACCCAAACCCCCCTTAAAAAAGCCTAACACTACCCCCCTGAAGATCTCCCTACCTTGTCTTCACCACACCGGGCCGAACTCCTCATCCGATCCGGGCGATGTCTTGCTCCAAGCGGCAAAGAAGAATTCTTCCTCCGGCGATGTCTTCCTCCAAGCGGAAAAGAAGAATTCTTCCTCCCGGCGACGTCTTCCTCCAAGCGGCAGCAAAGTCTTCTTCCTTCCGGCAGCATCTTCCATGAAGCGGCATCTTCAATCTTCTTTCTTTGCTCCGCCACCGCGGAGCATCCATCCCGGCCGACGACTGAACGACGAATGAGGTACCTTTAAATGACGTCATCCAAGATGGCGTCCGCCGAATTCCGATTGGCTGATAGGATTCTATCAGCCAATCGGAATTAAGTTAGAAAAATCTGATTGGCTGATTGAATCAGCCAATCAGATTCAAGTTCAATCCGATTGGCTGAACCAATCAGCCAATCAGATTGAACTTGAAGATATTTTATTGTTAGGATAGTGAGGGGGGATAGCGGATAGAGGGTTAGACGTGTCGGGCTATGTTAGGGAGGCGTGTTAGACGTGTCGGGCTATGTTAGGGAGGCGTGTTAGACGTGTCGGGCTATGTTAGGGAGGCGTGTTAGACAGTGCGGGTGATTTAGACTTTAGTCAGGTTTTGTAGGCACCGGCAGTTTCTAACGTGCCGCAAGTCACTGGCGACGCCAGAAATTTTGCGCAGATTTCTGGACATCGCTGGTTTGTCAGATTTATGGCACGTTAGCATCTGACGGTGACATATATGGGATAGCTCGAGTTGCGAGCTGAAACTGCGGGCGACGCGGGTTCCCTTGCTTGCGCCGCAAACTGCGATCTATATCGGATCGCGCCCAAGATATTTAAAAATTAGAAAAATGGGTTTCCTTTTGGATTAGCTTTGATTTTTTTTTTATCACACAGATTGGAATGGATCTGTACATTTTAATACAAGGTAGTTATAGAACAAAACAGTAATAATATCCAGGCAGCTCTCTAGTCATATGTCACTATACAAATATATTTAGATTCAGATTTATTTAAGAAAATTAAAGAAATTGTATGATAACAAAATTTTTGCAATGTAAATTAATTAAAGCAGCTATAATGTAGAAATAACTTTCATTATAAAAAAAAAATAAAAAATTGTCAAGTGTTCAGAATGCATCTACATCATGTATTTGGAATCCGTATTTCCCTGGCATTGATACTAACTGTGTTCTCTTGGCTTTGATGTTAATCCATAATAGCAGCTGTTTTGTCAAGAGGGCAAAGACCACAGTAAAAATGTTCAACTGGGCTGGCCAAATCTAAGAGGTTGACAATGCCCTACTGCACTAAAGCCTTTTGTAGTGTTGATGGATTTGTTAAAGTTTGCTACAATGACAGCTGTTATGAATAGAGGCAGACACTAACTTTATTATACATTATGTTAACAAGCCAGAGGCAAATGGAGAAAGTACAGTAGAAAGAAGCAAAGTGATACAAAGTGTATATCTTGTTTTATAGATAGGAATTTATAGTCTAGCCTGACAGATATGAAGACATTTTGACAAGCTATTTCAACACCTTATGTATCATAAATATTAGTGTACATCTGTTGTATATGGCATTTATTTAAGAAATTGGTAATCTGACCTTCAGAATGTATATTATTAAAGAAAAATGAAAAACTATTGAAGCATAACCTATGAACATTATTTTGCATGCCTATTATACTTTTTTGTGGTAGATTCTATTCTTTAAGAAAAAACCCAAAGGAAAAAAAGTTTAAACCATAGATATAAATATAAGTAATGTCAATGTTGGCAAAAAATTTGACTGGGATGAATAACAATATATTATCTGAAAATAAATAAACAGTATTGATTAAAACAATTGAAATACGAGCTGTTTTTACATGACATCTAGAAAAACATTGTTTAATTTATTAAAGGAAACACACTAACAAACATATTTGACCTGCAAGTTATTTTTGGCAGTTAAAAATACAGTATACAATATATGTATATAAACATCATGTTTTTTCTACCATAAGTAAAAGTGCTTAACAGGATACTTCTATGATATATATGAAAGTACAATATTTAAACATGTTACAATTATTCATTTGCATGACAAAGATTAAATGATTTTGGACCTAACAGAAAGTAAATGATTGTGCACTCTCTAGGCAGGGAAAATATTTCTCAATTGCTGGTAAGGAGTCAGGACATTTCCTACAGCTGTATTGGTGTACACTGATGCATCTTACAAGCAATCTTTTCTATAATAATCCTTTAGAAAAACTTATAAAATTATAAATTTGAATAGAAATCAAGGGGCCAATTTATTATAGTGCTAGCGGACAAGATCCGTTGTAGCTGATCATGTCCGCCGAACATTGATAAATGCCGACAGCATACGCTGTCGGCATTTCTCATTTCAAAATAATTTCTCGTGAAATGCTTGTGCAATGCGACCCCCTGCACATTTGCAGCCAATCGGGGGGGTGTCAATCAACCCAATCGTATCCGATCGGGATAATTGCTGTCCGCAGCCTCAGAGGTGGTGGACGAGTTAACTTCTTAACTTCTGCTTCAGGCGGACCTGAAGCGGAGTGGGTCGGTAGCAGCATCCTCTTCTTCATACATCTTGGCTTCTTCATACATAGTCTCTGGTTTTTTTTTTAGATAAATCCATTGATTGTCATTGACTACCACAGTTGTATGCAAGCAACAGTGCAAAAAGAAAACATTTTCTTTTTTGCAAGTTTATGTTCCTTTAAAGGGACAGTAAACGTTAGAAAAATTGTAAGATAACTATGTAACACAAGGACATGTTATTGTTTATTAAAAGACTAATTTGTAACCTAAAACTATATTTACCTCTAGTGCAAAGCTGTCGTGTTCTGCACGGCTGTTTTTTTAAAATAGCTTGTCACAGACTCACTGACGAATCACAGCAAGCCCGATCACACCATTGAACTGCGTGTAGTGCGCTTCCGTGCTGGGTAAAGCTGTCGGCTTCTTTACATAGCACTTAAGCGCAGCTAAATGTAGTTCAATGGTGCAATCAAGCTTGATGTGATTAGACAGTGACCCTGTGACAAGCTAATTTAAAAAACAGCTGTGCAGAAAAGGACAATTTCACCCTAGAGGTAAGTATAGTTTTAGGTTACAAATTAAGCCTTTACAAAAAAAAAAAAAAAATGATGTAACATTCTTCCTAACATTTACTGTCCCTTTAAATACAGGAGAAACCCAATAATTAGATACATTGTCTGTTCTAGATCCTACTAGCTCAGTGTATTTATTATACCCACATCAATTTGTAAAGAATCTAATTAAATGGTACTGACCTTTTAGCAGACCACTCTATGAAACCGTTAAACAATCTCAATGTGTATAATAGTTGTAAACACAAGGACCATATTATATTAATTCATTGCTCAGGATAATAGATTATTAAGCAACAAAGACAACATTTCAATGTAAGCAGAGTATTTGAATGTCACCAACACTGCATTTAACTGAGAGATGGATGCTTTTTGCTACAGAAGCTGATATGATTAAGTGTCTGTCAGTCTGGCTTATTTCCTACAAAGTGGCTAGTGTTTGGATCATTCTATTATGACCACAGATGGCATTTAAGTCATATTTTTCTATGGCTTATTTTTCCAAATAAGACTGCACGTGTGCTACCAACTGCCATTGATATTATAATTGATAAAAAAAAATCTGTGATACCAGTTGATGTATCTCATGCTTGTGCGCTGGATGTTTTCACAGTATTGTTCTGTGTATGTTAAATAACAATACCCCCTACAAATTACAAGGGATTTTCCTGGTTTTCTTTGGCATATACATGTTTTGTTTCTCATTATAGCTGTCATTTAATGTTTTGAAATAAATCCATAAAATTAGCATACTGCAATGTACAATAATCTCAGCGGTGACTGCTTGGATTTTTTCCCCTCTAATTTACATCAAGGAAGCATTAACAGATCAAGTATGTTTTGAGTCAGTAAGAAGATTTTAAAGTTCAAGTTTATATTGTATATTTTTTGTATAATTTGCATATCCACATGCCTTTAATTAAAGGGACATGAAACCCACATTTTTCCTTTCTTGATTCATATAGGGAATACAATTTTAAACAACATTCCAATTTACTTCTATTATCTAAATTGCTTCATCCTAAAGGTATCCTTTGTTGAAGAAATAGTAATGCACATGGGTGAGCCAATCACATGAGGCATCTATGTGCAGCCACCAATCAGCAGCTACTGAGCCTATTTAGATATACTTAAAAAAAAGAAGGATATCAAGATAATGAAGCAAATAAGGTAATAGAAGTAAATTAAAGTTGCTTAAAATTGCATGTTCTTTCTAAATCAAGAAAGAAAACATTTGGTCTTCATGACCCTTTAATCAACAAAATATTTAATAAAAGAGCATAAAACTCACCCCTGTTATTCTTTTCAGTTTGGTGTAAAATTACGCAAGTAAGTCCTTTAATAAATAATGGAAAAATCACTTCAGCCATACTTTTCAGATTTGTCATAAACATATGAGTAGTTTCTCTGTAACTATAATTGTATACATTTACCCTAACATTTCTATGTCTCAACCTGGCACACATGGTGGTAGAGTTGCTTCATGTGAGTGTGGAAGGGGTGGAGCATTTGAGGGGTTATAGGCAGGGTTTCAAAATATATCAAAAGCATTATTTTAAGCAGCAGTTTCCAAACATCTCAATGGTACCACTCCATATTACCTTTAGGAAATGGTTGCTACATGCTCTGTACAATTGGTAAAAAGAAAGCCAGCATACAATGGCACTTTATCCATTGAATATAGTCCGCAGGTGTCTTGAGCATAAGCAGAACACTCTGTGGCTCTAACAGTTATATTCTATTTGCATAAATATCCACAACCCAATGTGATTGAACCTCATCCTACCTCAATCCTGACTCATATCTTGATTAACCAATAAATATTATTACAAAAAAATCAATATAAACAAAATATGCTTAAAGTGACAGTAACGTCAAAATTAAATGTTCATGATTTAGATAGAGCATGACATTTTAAGCATTAATCCCTTATGTGTCATCCTATAAGTAGGGATAATCACAAAGTGATTTGATTTCCTGACATGCAGCCCTCAACCACCACTTAAATATAAAGCTAGCTAGGGTCGTCCAAACTACCTCCCATTCAGCCCTTCAAGTGTTTTTGTGCCATCATTAGCAATAAGAAGAAAACAAACATTATTAATTTGTTACTGATAAACATAATTTATGCTTACCTGATAAATTAATTTATTTCATGGTTGTGACCGTTTATGATCCATTACTCCTGGGAATTACTCTTCCCTACCACTAGGAGGAGGCAAAGATTTCCAAACCACAAGTACTCTATAAAACGCCTCCCACCTCAAGAGTACCACAGTCTAACATATAGCCGAGCACAAAGAGGAAGGAAAAATAATAAGAGCAAACAAAATAGGAGCAGGAAGGATTAGGAAGGAACTACAGAGTTCCAACTAATATCGTAAAAAAAAACACAACATCATCCTAAAGAAAAATAAAATAAGGAGAACCACACAAGAAAGAGAAGAGACTCTTCTAACAGATGAAAAAGCTAAAAGTAACACAACTCCCAGAAGAAAATGTAATATCCATCTGATGCATAGGTTCAAAAAGAGGAATGTGAAAAATCCTCAAGACTAAAAAAGGTACCAAGGAGGAAAAATTAAATAATACCAGTCTGAATTCTAGGCCAGACTAGAAATAAACCATGAAAGGCAGGAAAATTAGCAATCTTCTGTGGAACATACTGTAACAAAAAAATGTCAGAAATCTGACCCTTTGTAGAAATGGTCGATAAACCCATATCCAAACCATCCTGTAAGCAACAGCAGAGGGAGGAGGGATGAGAGGGAGTGGGAAGGCCCTACGCTACAGAAAATAAAAATAAAGGGCCATGATTGCACAAGCAGAGATGTAAATAATTTCAGTGAGAAACCCAAAGTTTGTTAAAAAAAACTTTTTTTATTTGATCACATTTGGCGGTGAAATGGTGGCATGAAATATACCAAAATTGGAATAGATCAATACCTTGGGTTGTCTACTGAAAAAATATAGTTTTGACAGGAAAATAAAAAAAAAACAGGGCTCTGTTTCTGTTTCAATGGAGTGATAGCAAAAATGCTAAACATTCTCCGGTATTTTGGGCAAGTTTTTATCTGAAAGTCCCGGTAGTGAAGGGGTTAAATGCTACTGGACCTACACAGTACCTGGAAATTTGAGGTTAAACTGAGAGGCCATCAGAACTATCTATGAGCAACTCCAAACATTTATTATCTGATAGAACATAACTATATGAAGAGACCAATCTTACAAATGAGAAAATTGACAACTTTCCAGTTGTCCAGTCCCGTAATATGAACAGCAAAAATAAGATAATAATAAGCCTTAGACCAGGAAAGAATTTGAGATGCTATCCTCATAACAAGGGAACTGCATGTCCCCCCGATGAAGATTCCCTTTTCAATAGAGGCCAGCCCTGAAGGGCAATTAATATTGCACAGAGTTTAAAAACATTAACAGGTAACCTTAACTCCTAATGCCTTCTGAGACCCCCAGAACAAAGGAAGATCCCTGCATAAAGAGATAATAGTACAGCCACCAAGATTGAAATTGACTTGCTCTAGAATGAAAACGAGTCCTCAGAGACAACAGATTATGGTCCCTGTATTATAGGAAAAGATACAAAGCAGAAGAGGGCTCATGTGAAAGTGAGCAAAACGCAAGCAAGGTCACAAAAATGAGACCTGAAAACTCCATGCAAAGAGCAACTGAAGGAAAAAACAGAGACTGACGGTTCTAACAGGAAAACCCCAGCTACAACTGTCTTTGCTCTATCATAGAAAGTCTCATAGAAACTGAATCTATTTTATCCTACATCTAAAGCACCAGTAAACTGTTTGGAAAAATAATTCTCCAACCATATTGTTGAAGTAACAACAGCGGTCTGCAGGAGACAAATACTGCTAAATGTAAAGATGCATCTTAAACCACAATATCATTCAGGTATGGAAATAGTGCAATACCACAAGATCTTATTACAGAAAAGAGGCTATCCAAAACCTTGGAGAATATTCTGAGAGCTGTAAGATCAAACCAAAGAGCAAAAACTGAAAATGCTTGTCCAAAACCTTAGAAACTGCTGCTGTTTTTTTGAAAAAAGAACTTAAAGGTAATCATCCTTAAAATCTATTGTGGACATAAACTGACCTCGCAGAATAGTCTGAATAGTTTCCATTTCAAAAGTAGAAACTTGAAAGACTTGTTCATGATATCTAGATCAGAATTTATCTGAAAATTCCCTCCAATTTAGGAACAATAAATAGGTTGGAGTTTCCATCTACCTGAGTCTTACAGGGAACCTAGGAACATAGGACAGAAAAAAAGCCTTCCCTTGGAAGGCCTTGATCTATAACCTACTCAATATCCTTGAGACTATAATACTAGCTCAAGGAACTAGAACAGACTAAAGCAAAGCTTCCTAAAAAAAAAGAAATAACATACCCCCTACCAGAGCGGTTGAGGACTGTATCTATATGCAGAATTAGATGGGGAGAGGATATTACAACTACTGGACCTGTTCCCATTAAACTAATGGAAACTGCCCTGTCAGCATTAGCTAGCATATAAATAGCCCTGGAAAATAGCTTTGCAACCTTGCAAGCAGAGGGTTTAGTGCCCAAATCCATTTAAAGGCACTGAAGTAATAACAAATACTATTATTTCCAGACAGAAACAAAGGAACTCTGATACTGGGCAGAGGAAAAATATTTGTGAGCCCTATCCAGACAAAAAGGACTAACTAAACACAAATCTGAGCTTTAAAAATACCATTAGACTTCTAGTCCTGAGGGGAAAAAAGTTCCTAAACACACAGACACCATAGAAATAATGGAAATCCAAATAAGAATCAAATAAAATATTTCCCTACAAAGTGTTAAAAAGTCTGGAAATAGAAATCATATCAGTAGACCAAGATTTTAGTTATAATGCTTTTCTAGAAGGAACAGCTAAAGACATACTCTAGCATCAATGAATTATGTCAAAAAAAGGCCACAAAAGAAAGCATTTGCACATTTAAACAACATAAAGAAGTTTAAAAAATAATATTTGAAGCAGAATCATAAGAAATCTGTCCAGAAAGACTATATAGCCAAAAGAACAAACAACCGCCACATCAGCAATAGATATTACTGGACTAAAAATATAACTTGCTTGCAAAAAGCCCTCCTAAAGAAGGATTATAACCTTATATTTAAAGGACAATAAAGAAAAACATATCTTCCAAAGGAATGTAGTAAATTTAGGCAGAATAAAAAAGGCCCCAACGACTTATGGAATAATTTCCCAAAACTGAATAAGAGAAGCCTGAAAAGGTTACAAATTCATAAACCTTGTAGAAGGAAAAAAGGAAAGTTAAATTCCAATTTCAGGATATAATCAAAGAAATTGCAAAAGGGACAAGAATTACACCAAGGGATTTAAAGGGACAGTCTAGTCTAAAATAAACTTTCATGATTCAGATAGTGCATATAATTTTAAACAACTTTCCAATTTACTTTTATCACCAATTTTGCTTTGTTATCTTGGTATTCTTAGTTGAAAGCTAAACCTAGGAGGTTCATATGCTAATTTCTTAGACCTTGACGGCCGCCTCTTATATGAATGCATTTTGACAGTTTTTCACCACTAGAGGGTGTTGGTTCATGTGTGTCATATAGATAACACTGTGCTCACGCACGTGGAGTTACCTAGGAGTAAGGTAAAATGCAAGTCTGTCAAAAGAACTGAAATAAGGGGGGGGGGTTTGCAGAGGCTTCAATACAAGGTAATCACAGGGCTAAAAAGTGTATTCATATAACTGTGTTTGTTATGCAAATTTAGGGAATGTGTAATAAAGGGATTATCTATCTCTTAAAACAATAAAAAATCTGGTATAGACCGTCCCTTTAACCAATGGTTTAAAAAACAGTATCTATACACTCATCTGGTATATCCTATCCTCATCTACTTAAGGATCATTAACCTTAAAAGTAAGAAAGAAAGAAAAAAAAATAGGAGTATATCGACAAACCACAGGCAAAGGACAAGTCCCTGTGACCCCTATGACAAGACTTGTGACTAAATCCCCACTGGTGAAATATATGTCACTTCCAATACTCCAAATACGTCCCTCTGACACACACTCTCAGGTGTGGACTCTCAACACCTGTATTGAAGAAAAGCAGTAGCACACTCCTAATTAAATACATGAATTTGTACCAGACTTTGTAAATTTAAATAGTAAACATAGCTAATTGTATTAGTAGTAACTACTTTGTTATGTTTTTTAAATTAAAAAATAGGATATCATAATGTAATGCGGCCCCCAGCCAATCTCTCTATTAGTACTCTACCATCTATACAAAATGTTTTGGGCCCTCTGTAGTATATTAACAATTTACTCATAGGCTTCCAGAGATGGCAGCAATATATTGTGCAGCAATTCAGGTGAGTCCTCTTTAAAGGTAAATGTATTATCCCTGCAGGCGGACAGGTTCATAAGTAGTGAAGCTGTCCGCCTGCAATTATCACCACATGCAATGTTTTATTGCAGGGTGAAATTTAACATTGCACAAAAGGGTTCTTGTGCAATGTCGACCTCTGCTCCAGTCCAACCAATTGTGTTTCTATCTTGCCACTTCTGAGATGGCGGAGAAGAAAACAGAAGCGGTTTTAGCTTCTTAAATATGTGGAACACACTCAATTATGCAAGCTTGTTCCACAAGCCTCTGAATGCAGTTTAATAAATGTACCCCTTAATAATGCAATGGTTAATTTACTTTGTATGCTCTTAATTAAATATTACAAGTGCATTTTATTGTTGCAAAGAACTAGATTATTTATATAATTTGTTTTCCATGCATTTCCATTTAGAGTTTAACTGTAATATAATGCATTTGTTTTAAGTGGTTTTACGTTGAGCAGTGAACAGAAAAGTCTCTCTGTATTGTTTGGAGTCCTTGTAAATGAAACTGCACGAGGCCCTTGAGAAAACAGCTGCTGAAAAAATGCAAATAATAATTCCTTCTCTGCAAATAACTGTAGTTTGTCTACAGTACTCGGTGGTTTACAGATTACAAGGACTGAAAATTGTAGTGACAGCTGAGGAATAGAGGACTAAAATAATATTTGCTTAGTGGTGCTGTCAGTTCACTTTGCTAAAACAACTGTAAGTAAACATAACCCTAGTATGAAACCTTATGTTTTTAATAGCTATAATGTTAAAGGATAAAAGACATATCAGTATTACTGACGTATATAAGATAGTCTAGGATTTTGTTTTTTCAGTAGAACAGGAGAGTTCAATTCTATATAACTGCATACATAACTGCATATAATGGTTTGTGAAAAGCTAATTTATCAAACTGCACTACATCACATTATTTATTACCCCTATTGCATGAAACACATTATAACACACACACAAAAAACAACATTCACAAGTCCCAAATCAGGACAAATATTGTGTTGCATGACAGACGGCTGTAAATAAATCAATATCACAGACAGGTTTTCCTAAAAGTATGAACCCATATATTGCTTAGTACTCAGAGGACACCATATTTTATTATAAAGGGTTTTAATAATTATTTTATGAAAATAAATACTGAATATTGCAGAGCACTGTGATAATTTAGCTTAACCCCTTAGTGACCAGACTTTTTCATTTTTCAATTTTCTTACCCTTAAGGACCAGGGTTCCTTTTACATTTTTGCGGTGTTTGTGTGTTTGCAGTAATTTTCCTCTTATTTATTTACTGTACCCACACATATTATATACCGTTTTTCTCGCCATTAAATGGACTTTCTAAAGATACCATTATTTTTGTCATATCATATAAATTACTTTTAAAAAAATATAAAAAATGGAAGAAAACAAACTTTTTCTAACTTTGACCCCCAAAATCTGTTACACATCTACAACCACCAAAAAACACCAATGCTAAATAGTTTCTAAATTTTGTCCTGAGTGTAGAAATACCCAATGTTTACATGTTCTTTGTTTTTTTTTGCAAGTTATAGGGCAATAAGTACCAATAGCACTTTGCTATTTCCAAACCATTTCTCCCCCCAAAATTAGCGATAGTTACATTGTAACACTGATATCTGTCAGGAATCCCTGAATAACCCATACTTAGTTTCTCTCTCTTGCTTATGTCTATGGATTTACACACACATTGCCATGACTTGAAAATGTTAAATGATATGTAGGATGCAGTCAGAATGACATATAATGCAGTCAGAATGACATATACAATGCAGTCAGAATGACATGTAAGGTTCAGTCAAAATATTGTTGGGTTACATACAAACCTTTACTAAGTAGATCTTTGAGAAGGCAAAGAGCAAGTGAACTACTCCTGCCCAACTGTCACTGAGAATGTAAATTGCAATACACAACAGCGACCCCTGCTGGATTAGAACTAATTTTGAAGAAAGCCAATAGGATTGAGTTCGCATTCTATTGGCTGATTGGAACAGTCGGATGAAGAGGATGCTCCGTGTCGGATGTCTTGAAGATGGACCCGCTCCGCGCTGGATGGATGAAGATAGAAGATGCCGTCTGGGTGAGGACCACTTCACCCCGTCTTGGATGAAGACGTCTCCCGGTAAGTCGATCTTCAGGGGGTTAGTGTTAGTTTTGTTTTTTTAGTGGGTGGGTTTTATTTTTAGGTTAGGAACTTTGGGCCTGCAAAAGAGCTAACTGCCCTTTTCAGGGCAATGGAGAGCTTAGGTTTTTTTAGATAGTTTTTTATTTGGGGGGTTGGTTGTGTGGTTGGTGGGTTTTACTGTTGGGGGGGTTGTTTGTATTTTTTCTTACATGTAAAAGAGCTGATTACTTTGGGGCAATGCCCCACAAAAGGCCCTTTTAAGGGCTATTGGTAGTTTAGTTTAGTCTAGGGTTTTTTTATTTGGGGGGGGGGGGCTTTTTCTTTTTGATAGGGCTATTAGAATAGGTGTATTTAGTTTAAATATCTGTAATTTGTTTATTATTTTCTGTAATTTAGTGGGGGGGTTTTTGTACTTTAGCTCATTTAATTTAATTTAGGTAATTGTATTTAATTTAGTTAATTTATTTAATTATAGCGTAGTGTTAGATGTTAGTGTAACTTAGGTAAGGTTTTATTTTACAGGTACTTTTGTATTTATTTTAGCTAGGTAGTTATTAAATAGTTAATAACTATTTAATAACTATTCTACCTAGTTAAAATAAATACAAACTTGCCTGTAAAATAAAAAAAAACCCTAAGCTAGCTACAATGTAACTATTAGTTATAAATGTAGCTAGCTTAGGGTTTTATAGGTAAGTATTTAGTTTTAAATAGGAATTATTTAGTTAATGATAGTAATGTTCATTTAGATTTATTGTAATTATATTTAAGTTAGGGGGTGTTAGGGTTAGTTTTAGATTTAGGGGTTAATAACTTTAATATAGTGGTGGCGGCGGCATTGGGGGCGGCAGATTAGGGGTTAATAAATGTAGGTAGGTTGCAGCGACATTGGGGGCAGCAGATTAGGGGTTAATAAATGTAGGTAGGTTGTGGTGACATTGGGGGCGGCAGATGAGGGGTTAATAAATAGTATGTAGGTGTCGGCAATGTTGGGGGCAGCAGATTAGGGGTTAATACATATAATGTAGGTGGCGGCAGTGTCTGAAGTGGAAGATTAGGGGATAATAATTATAATGTAGGTGTCGGCGATGTTGGGAGTGGCAGATTAGAAGTTAATAAATGTAAGATTAGGGGTGTTGAGACTCGGGGTTCATGTTAGGGTGTTATTTGTAAACATAAAATGTATTTCCCCATAGGAATCAATGGGGCTGCATTACTGAGTTTTACGCTGCTTTTTTGCAGGTGTTAGACTTTTTCTCAACCAGCTCTTCCCGTTGATTCCTATGGGGAAATCGTGCACAAGCACATACAACCATCTCACCGTTGACTTAAGCAGCGCTGGTATTGGAGTGCGGTAATGAGCAAAATTTTGCTCAACGCTCACTTCTTGTCTTTTAACGACTGGTTTCTCAAAACTTGCAATACCAGCGCTGGTAAGTGAGCGGTGAGCAAAAACTGCTCGTTAGCACCGCATAGCTTCTAACGCAAAACTCGTAATCTGGGCCATTGTTATTTTAAATAGTGCAATTATAATGACTATTCCTTTCAATTCTCCTCCTAGACCTATCAGCTGCTTCTACACACTCTCACATCCAGACTGTGTTTTTGGTACCTCTCCTTCCTCTTTAGTTGCTCCTAGTAATGAAGTAATTAATAAAATGTTAATGTTAAATCACTCTCTGTAATTATTGGGCTTTGGTATACAGAGCTAAGATAAGGATGCATGTGTGTGTATGTGTGTGTGTATACAAAGTGATAAAATAAGTAGATCTGATACCCCTACAAGTTTAGCCCCTTTTATTGGGTTGTGGTGTCAAAGATAACCCCAATCTATTTCATATACAAAAATAAAATTAAAGGAACACTTTCTAATACATTGTATACTCTGCTATTTATATATCAAATCAATGGAAACGCATTAAGAGAAAAACAATTTTACAGTACACTGTCCCCTTAAAGTCTATACTTTAAGGATACCATACAGCCTAACTAGACAACCAATAATAACTAATGTCATTATGGTTCTTCTAACCCTCTCTATTAAAACTCTATATATTGTCATGGGCTCATGCTTTGCTATTGCATTATAAATGCAATAACAATATGTTTGTTTATTACGCATTTGTGTTTCCCAAGGACGTTTCCATTGAGGTGTAAAAGTTTGGAAAATGGTGATACAAATATTTATCTCCATTGTAGTCTATGGAGAATTTGTACGTTACCACCAATTTCCAAACTTTACCACCTCAGCAGAACCTAGGTCTACGTAAAAAAGACTGCACATTCACAGAAATTTCCATTTTGACCTACAGAACCGCATGTAAAATATATAAATAAAGGCAGTCAGTCTTTACTGTGCAGAATGTCTAATGTTAGAAAAATATTCATATTCTTCAAAGTATTTTTATTTATAAATATTTTATCACAGGTTTTCTTTTTCACTGTCCCACATCTATGTTTCATAGAGGACTTTGTGACGAAATGACAAAGAAAAGAAAATATGAGTGAATAACGTGCATATGAATCTGAATGTGCAGAGGAAACACATAGAAATTAAATAACTGGGCAACACACAAATTGCTGCCTAACCCTGGGCTAGATTACAAGTGGTGTGCTATTGTTAGCATGGGTAACAATAACGAATATGGCGCTCACCACTAAATTTTACGCATATTACATATTCAAAGAAACGTGTTTAAAAATTAAACTAAATTTGCATGTGTCAGTTTAGTGCAAGTGAAGGCCGAGCGTAAAGAGTAAGAACTGCCCCAAACACAATATAAATACATTAAAATAAAGTGTTAAACTCATAGATACACTTTCTGATAAAAAGTATTTATATAAATAATAATAACACAATGTTGTGAGTTAAAAGGTATATAATATATGATAAGGTGTTTGAATGGAAAGGACTATATTGTATACAGTATAAATATGTCTAAATATATGTATATATATATATATATGTGTGTGTATATTTATGTGTATATAGGTAAGTGAAAAAGAAGGTCCGGAGGCGGTATCCAAATAATTAAAAGGTAAACTTTATTCCAAAAAGTTTAAAAACAAATGGCTACGGGATAGTGCATAGTTAGACGGTGTAGCCCAAGTCCATGCTGGCCGTACTCATAGACTGCTGGGGTACTCCATGTCAACAGGACTTATATACAGGTGCATGGTATACAATCAATTACTAAACCAATTAAAAACAATAATTGCTAACAGGCACTCAAGTTGTGTTTAACTCTATCATAACAATGTTAAAAAGAACTGTGCTATATAGATGGTAGTGGCAGAATCAATAAAAGATTTTAATGTTAGCCACTAGTAACCACTTGTTTGATCTATATATAACTATGTTATGTGGCCCTACATTGTCTGAAACATGTGTGAAATATATTAGATAACCCTTTTTATCGGCTATAATGTATTAATAACACCAAAGTGTGTTATTATCCACTTGTATCCATTTTTATATATTTAAATTAGTCTGATCTAGATGGACTGTTATCTGTCTGTAAACTAATCAATTGAAAAAAAGACAGACAAGCAAAAATCTATACAATAAGACTAACAAAACATTTTTCAATGAGATAGATAAATATTCCTATGTCTCTGGGAGATATACCTTCTGGAGAAGTTTATTTTATTGCCAAAAATTGACCAATGTCCAGATGCCAGGGTGCTGAATGTAGTTAGAGGTATATGTAATAGAAGACAGCACTCACTGGGCTTAAGGAATAGCAATAGTAGCTTTTATTTACGTGACGTTTCGGGGACAGCTCCCCTTCATCAGACCAACAATGAAATGTGACAAACAAACATTGTCAAGGCAACCATCTATTGTTTACACCAAAACATATAAAAATACAGTTACAAGTTCATTAATGCCTATTACACTGTTACAATCACAAAAGTGAAAAACACAGATAAATCATACTGAACATATCGACTTGGTACAGTTGTGCTCATAAGTTTACATACCCTGGCAGAATTTATGATTTCTTGGCCATTTTTCAGAGAATATGAATGATAACACAAAAACTTTTCTTTCACTCATGGTTAGTGTTTGGCTGAAGCCATTTATTAGCAATCAACTGTGTTTACTCATAATGATAACAGAAACTACCCAAATGACCCTGATCAAAAGTTTACATACCCTGGTGATTTTGGCCTGATAACATGCACACAAGTTGACACAAAGGGGTTTGAATGGCTATTAAAGGTAACCATCCTCACCTGTGATCTGTTTTCTTAGTTTCTTAGTGTGTGTGTATAAAAGGTCAATGAGTTTCTGGACTCCTGACATACCCTTGCATCTTTCATCCAGTGCTGCACTGACGATTCTGGATTCTGAGTCATGGGGAAAGCAAAAGAATTGACAAAGGATCTCTGGGAAAAGGTAGTTGAACTGTATAAAACAGAAAAGTGATATAAAAAGATATCCACGGAATTGAGAATGCAAATCAGCAGTGTTCAAACTTTAATAAAGAAGTGGAAAATGAGGGGTTCTGTTGAAACCAAACCACGGTCAGGTAGACCAACTAAAATTTCAGCCACAACTGCCAGGAAAATCGTTTGGAAAGCAAAGACAAACCCACAAATAACTTGTGGCTGTTTCAAGATGCACAATAAGGAGACACTTGAAGAAAGATGGGCTGCATGGTCGAGTCGCCAGAAGAAAGCCATTACTACCCAAATGCCACAAAGTATCCCGCTTACAATACGCCAAACAGCACAGAGACAATCCTCAAACCTTCTGGCAGGCACAAAGTCATTTGGAGTGATGAGACCAACTACCTTTTTCCCACAGATCCTTTGACAATTCTTTTTCTTTCCCCATGACTCAGAATCCAGAAACATCAGTGCAGCACTGGATGAAAGAAGCAAGGGTCTGTCAAGAGTCCAGAAACTCATTGACCTTTTATACATACACACACTAATAACAAGCAAACAGATCACAGGTGAGGATGGTTACCTTTAATAGCCATTTAAACCCCTTTGTGCCAACTTGTGTGCATGTTATCAGGCCAAAATCACCATGGTATTATCATTCATATTCTCTGAAAAATGACCAAGAAATCATAAATTCTGCCAGGGTATGTAAACTTATGTAAACTTATGAGCACAACTGTATATATAGAAAACAAAACAAGAAGACACAAAGTACACAAAAAGACTGCAAGTGCAGAGTATATATTTCTTTACAATACTATATGGGCCAAGAAGCGAGTGAGATCACAACAGGGATAGTACTCCAAGAAATCTGAGATAAGAAATAGTGTTCACGGTATGCAAATGGAAATAATATTCCCTGAATAAAATGGAATGGAAAGAAAATAGGCAACAAAGAGATTGTTTGCTACACAGCATATGGTAATATAGGCCCTTAGACTAACAATAAAGTATGAACACTAATCTAGTAATCACATTTTGGTGCAGTGTACACATATAACAAATACGTACCAAACTACTCCAAGTGGCAACTGTAGCCAGGGTCACATCGCAGAGTGCTAGGGTGGGAGGGTGTTATGGTTATTTCATGGGGTCCACCCTGCTACATTCTCTGAACTCCTGTTACAAATAGCGCTCTGCGATGTGACCCTATCTACTGTTGCCACTTGGAATAGTTTGGTACGTCTTTGTTATATGTGTACACTGCACCAAATTGTGATTGTAACAGTGTAATAGGCATTAATGAACTTGTAACTGTATTTGTATATGTTTTGGTGTAAACAATAGATGGTTGCCTTGACAACCATTTTGGCGCAATTTGTGCTCACTGGGTCTTAGAGGGTATAAATGTTTGTTTGTCACATTTCATTGCTGGTCTGATGAAGGGGAGCTGTCCCCATGAAACGTCACGTAAATGAAAGCTACTATTGCTATTCCTTAAGCCCAGCGACTGCTGTCTTCTATTTTATATATATATATATATATATATATATATATATATATATATATATATATATATACACACACACTTCAGAGCCCTTTCTATTCAAATACCTTAAAACAAGAAAAAAACATTTTTATTTAATTTTAATATGTAATAATGTGTTTTACTGTGTGTTTACTGTAAAAAAAATACATTCCAATGTTCAGTAGGTCTAATGGGGTGTTGAGTTAGCACGCAAATGATAAATGTTTTTTTAAAGGCGCTGCATCCAAGTCTATGAGGAGACCGCAGCTTTTTAACTCCTGTTTCCGATGAGCTTGAAGGCTCATTTGGAAACAGCTGCATTAGGCAGCATTGGGCCGATAATAAATCAGCCCCTTCGAGTTTAATTGTAGCAGTTTGCTACAAATTGAGTATTTATGAAGTTTAATAACGTATTCCAAGTAGCCCTTTCGTTATCACTAAAATAAACTTGAAAAAAATATTTGTAGACAATTAAAGAGCCATTATAGTGAAAAAATGACAGGCTCTCTTTTGTTAGAGCATGTAATTTTATCACTATCGATCCTGCACTGTTATATATTTAAACCCCCAAAGGTATTAAACACATAGTTAAAGGGACAGTTTACACCCAATACATAATTTCAATTACTTATTGTTACATACTGGAGAAGCATCCTGCAACTGGTCTAGGGTTGCCACCCGCCCCGATATCACCGGGATAGTCCCGGTCTGGCACTGTATTTCCCGTGTCCCGGAACTACCCTTAAATGTCCCGGGCTAAGAGCTCCCCTGGCGCAGTGTGTGGGAGGGGGGAAGAGCAGAGGCGTAACTAGAAACCACAGGGCCCAGGTGCAAGAATCTAAGAAGCCCCCTGCCCAAAAAAAAGTGAATTTGATACATATCTTTTTTTTTCTCTACATTTAACACAGAACAAAAATGTGAATCAGATTACATGTCTGCAAAAGGAGGTACCCTGTGCCCACAGTCTGTGAGATGGTCTGACCCCCTATTACTGTATATAGTGACACTGTTTAAACACCAGTACTGTATATAGTGAGTCAGTGACACAGTCTGTAATCTGCCGGTGAGATGACAGGCCTGACCCTACCCGCCCCAGTACTTTATAAAGTGACCACAGTAGTCTGTGACATGGTCCAGCCCCCCCCGTACTGTATATTGTGGTACTGTATAGGGACACTGTTTATCCCCCGCCACCCTATGCTGCAGTAACAAGGTCTGTAATTTGATGGTTCTACAAACATATACACACACACACACACACACACACATACATGCATAAATACACACACAGTCACATACATACATACACACATACACACACACACACACACACACACACACACATAAACACCAATGGGTAAAACAGAAACACTAACCCCTGTAGTCAGAGACACTAGTGAAGCATCATGTCACACTCACATGATATCAGTGCAGGCAGTGTCAGGTCAAAATATTTTAATGTAAAAAAAAAAAATATTTTTTTTTTTTTAATCCCCCCACCCTTGTGGACCCAGTCGCGATTGCGACCTCTGCACCCCCCTGTAGTTTCGCCCCTGGGGAAGAGCCTGGGACGAGGAGGAGATATTTGTCACGTCCTGCGCTGTGATGCGCATAACTGTGTGCTCAGATCTATGAGCGTGCTCAGCAGAGGTGAATGGTTTGTTCTGGCTGGCTCTGCAAGTCCCCGGCGGCTCCGGAGAAAAAGTTTTGTAAGTACATAATCTGGCTGCAGCTTGTGACTTGTGAAAGGGCCTTAGCATGGCTTACATAGGGCTGGGGACTGGAGCTCTACGAACCTTCACATTCATGTAACTGCAGAGCTCTCTGTAACAAGTAAAGGGACTTATTGCCCAGACTCTAACGATAAATTGTGAACTAGCTGATTATATATTATATATATACTATATACAGTATATATATATATATATATATATATATATATATATATATATATTATATATATATAATATATATATATATATATATATATATAGAGAGAGAGAGAGAGAGAGAGAGAGAGAGAGAGAGAGAGAGAGAGAGAGAGAGAGAGAAAGAGAGAGAGAAAATAACTCATTGTGTAGTTCATTAACAAATCTAGACAGGCCCGAAGGCTTGTTTTCCCACAGAAAACCTCTGAATTACATTGTTTCCAAAGCAGCAAAGGATTCTGGGTAAGATATGCAAATTAAGTACACAATGACACACCTTTTTACTTCAGTCTGCTTTTCAGCAGATTCCCTTTACGCCAAAGTATCGCTTTTCACACAGCTTATAAACTTAGCTAGGGTTAGTGCAGTGATTCATAACCATCTCAGGACACACTGTTTCGTAGTTGTTGCTACTCATCAGCTGGGAGAAGGCTTGAGTCACTGCTGGGTGAAGTTGATTCCGGGCAGAATAAAACAACATTTTAAATTAGGGGGAGATAAAAGGTGAGTTTAAAATCCTCCACTACGCACAAAATATAGAGAAAATAACTCATTGTGTAGTTCATTAACAAATCTAGACAGGCCTGAAGGCTTGTTTTCCCACAGAAAACCTCTGAATTACATTGTTTCCAATGCAGCAAAGGATCCAATCAGCCAATCAGATTGAGCTCGCATTCTATTGGCTGATCGGAACAGCCAATAGAATGCGAGCTCAATCTGATTGGCTGATCCAATCAGCCAATCGGATTGAACTTGAATCTGATTGGCTGATTCAATCAGCCAATCAGATTTTTCCTACCTTAATTCTGATTGGCTGATAGAATCCTATCAGCCAATCGGAATTCGAGGGACGCCATCTTGGATGACGTCATTTAAAGGAACCTTCATTCGGACTTAGGACATCGGTGAGGAAGGATGGCTCCGCGTCAGCTGCTTCAAGATGGACCCGCTCTGCTCCGGATGGAAGAAGATAGAAGATGCCGTCTGGATGAAGACTTTGGACCCTCTGGAGGACCTCTTCTTGCCGGATAGGATGAAGACTTCGGATCCTCTGGAGAACCTCTTCTGGCCGGATAGGATTAAGACTTCGGACCCTCTTCTGGACGGATCGCTGATACCCGGCTGGGTGAATACAAGGTAGGGAGTCTTCAGGAGCTTAATGTTAGGTTTTTTAAGGGGGATTTGGGTGGGTTAGATTAGGGGTATGTGGGTGGTGGGTTGTAATGTTGGGGGGTATTGTATGTTTTTTTTACAGGCAAAAGAGCTGATTTCTTTGGGGAATGCCCCACAAAAAGCCCTTTTAAGGGCTGGTAAGGTAATAGAGCTGTTAACTTTTTATTTATTTTTTAGGGGGCTTAGAGTAGGTGTAATTAGTTTAACATTCTTGTAATCTTTTTTTACTTTTTGTAATTTAGTATTTGTTTTTGTAATTTAGTTTAGTTGATTTAATTGTAGGTAATTGTAGGTAGTTTAGTTAATTAATTTATTGATAGGGTAGTGTTAGGTTTAATTGTAACTTAGGTTAGGATTTATTTTACAGTTAATTTTGTAATTATTTTAACTAGGTAGCTATTAAATAGTAAATAGCTATTTAATAGCTATTGTACCTAGTTAAAATAAATACAAAGTTGCCTGTAAAATAAATATAAATCCTAAAATAGCTACAATATAATTATTCGTTATATTTTAGCTATATTAGGATTTATTTTACAGGTAAGTATTTAGCTTTAAATAGGATTAATTTATTTAATACGATTTAATTTATTTCGTTAGATAAAAATTATATTTAACTTAGGGGGTGTTAGTGTTAGGGTTAGACTTAGCTTTAGGGGTTAATACATTTATTAGAGTAGCGGCGAGGTCCGGTCGGCAGATTAGGGGTTAATACTTGAAGTTAGGTGTCAAAGATGTTAGGGAGGGCAGATTAGGGGTTAATACTATTTATTATAGGGTTTTTGAGGCGGGAGTGCAGCGGTTTAGGGGTTAATACATTGATTATAGTGGCGGCGAGGTCCGGTCGGCAGATTAGGGGTTAATAAGTGTAGATAAGGTAGCGGCGACGTTGGGGGGTCAGATTAGGGGTTAATAAATATAATATAGGGGTCGGCGATGTTAGGGGCAGCAGATAAGGGGTACATAGGGATAATGTATGTGGCGGCGGTGTGCGGTCGGCAGATTAGGGGTTAAAATTTTTTATTAGAGTGGCGGCAATGTGGGGGGGCCTCGGTTTAGGGGTACATAGGTAGTTTATGGGTGTTAGTGTACTTTAGAGCACAGTAGTTAAGATCTTTATGAACCGGCGTTAGCCCGGAAAGCTTTTAACTCCTGACTTTTTTCTGCGGCTGGAGTTTTGTCGTTAGAGTTCTAACGCTCACTTCAGCCAAGACTCTAAATACCAGCGTTAGGAAGATCCCATTGAAAAGATAGGATACGCAATTGGCGTAAGCGGATCTGCGGTATGGAAAAGTTGTGGTTGGAAAGTGAGCGTTAGACCCTTCCCTGACTGACTCTAAATACCAGCGGGCGGTAAAAAGCAGCGTTAGGACCCCTTAACGCTGGTTTTGACGGCTAACGCAGAACTCTAAATCTAGGCGAATGATTATTTAAAAGTTTCATGCACTTTTTACAAGCTTATAGATGTGGAACCCGTTGCAAGATGCTTGTCTGGTGTGTAATATATATGGTATATAACAAGGTGTTTGAATGGAAAGAGCTTTATTGAATACAGTATATATAGATATATATATATAAATATATATGTCTAAATATATGTATGGGTATATATATATATATATATATATATATATATATATATATAGAGACTTCGATTTAGTGCACTCTCACTGGCCAACCCAGACACAGACCAGGGTGCTTAACGGAATGAACAATCTGAATAGGAATAAGCACTCACTGGATTTCAAAACAACAAATATTTATTCGGCAGTGACGTTTCGGGGCATTCACCCCTTCCTCAGACAACCCAAAATGTGAAACAAGCAGTGTTAAATAATGACTCAAACCCCTCCCTCATCAAATTTCAGCCAATCAAAATACATCCAAAGCAATCAATAGGGGATGTATGTTAAACAAAAACAATTACATTTCTGTATAATATCAACAAAGTGTATACTTTTACAAAGCACATGTGCGATATAACCATATATAGTGTACTGTATTAAGGTGTCAGCGACAGTGAAGTGGATGGCTGTGGAATATGCCAACAGATAGTAAATAATAAATCTGCCTTCTTATAATACACTCTGTAATCAAAAACATAAGGAGTTCACTAGACTAGTTGTTGCCAGGAGAAGTAGCTTATTAATACCGCATATAACATGCTCAGAGACATTTACTCACTTAACTGACAGGCAACTTACTGTGCATCAAAAGCATCTAAAACCTCAGAGGGTATGGATACTCCGCCATTAGCTGTCACGCTGGCCACCGCATGGTCGGAGGGGGCGTGTCAGCATCTGGGTTAGCATCTTGACCTGCTACTGGAAATCAGTGCCCTAAGCGTTGTTATGCGTTGCCATAGCAACCTATCGTGGCGTCACCAACCACACCAGACCGAGGCCATGCTACGTAGGTCTGTACTAGGTCACCATGGCAACCCAACAAACAATGTCAGATCGAATAATGTTTCGCTTATTAAGAACATACTTATGTGGCAACTAGATATGCGGTTAATTATAAACTAACACATTGGGAGTTATCCAGTGATAGAAATAACAGCGGTTATGGGAATTAAAGCTCACTGGTGTATAATATACTCTAAGAAAATCTCTAGGACTATAATGGGTGTAATTAAATCTTCTAAAGGGGATCAAACATTGAGGAATCTGTAGCCGCCAATTATTCAATCAAAATCTAACACGAATCTAAATTATGAGTCGTGTGTTATAATGTTACAAAGGCCAATATATAAGTTAACTATTGGATCAAAAATGTCCTGTTCTAGACATACTGACTTGCTCTCGGCATAATGATTGGGTCAATAGTTACTTTCAAAATGGAAAATCATAGAGTGTATTGGGGATGATCTAAATCCTGTGGTTTCTTAATAGGGGTCTAAGCATATAGACAAGTGAGATATCCAGGACACCACATATGTCTAAATTAACTCAAGGCCAGATTAACCAACTGGGTACACTAATTGTTGAACACATGACAGTACGGCAATGTATCATTAAAGTCCTACCTGAAAATGGAACTTCGTATCTCCCAGAGTATGGTATTACAAGAGATCTCTAGTAGGTAGGCTAAGTGTGGATTCTTAATATGTCCACAAGTATTTAATAAAGTGTACATGGACTCTCATTAACAAATGGGATGTTTATAGACATCCTACCAGTTATGTCCCTAGAAAAGGTACTACAGGAAACAATGCCAGTCCACATTTGTGTTCAATCCTCCTGGTTGTACTGTTCCAAGTCTATGGATCCACTTGGCCTCAATTTGTAGGAGTTTCTTCTTTCTGTTGCCTCCCCGTATCAAAGGTGGTACATGATCAATAAGTATGAAGCGCAAGTCCTTCACAGTGTGGTTCATCTGTATAAAATGGCGTGCCACCGGTTGTTCCGATGTACCATCCTTGAGTGCAGTCCTGATGGCACTCCGATGGTTAGCCATCCTCTTCTTGATGTCATCATCTGTCTTACCGACGTAATACATCCCACATGTGCAATTCAACAGGTAGACCACAAATGGGGTAGAGCAGGTTAGATGGTGTTGGATCTTAAAACTCTGATTTGTGTGCGGATGATGAAAGGTTTTGCTCTGGATCATCGAATTGCACGTTGTGCATCCAAGGCACTTAAAGCATCCCTGTTTCTTCGATTTTAACCATGTTTCCTTGATGTAGGCATGTCTTGGATCAGTGATCATCAGCATATCTTGGAGGTTACGCCCTCTTTTATATCCCATCCTTGGTGGGGAGAATTCTTTGAAAGGTAATTGTTGGTCTGTGGTCAGTAGATCCCAATGGTCCTTCACTGATTGTGCTACAATCCCAATATTAGGTGAATATGTCATAGTGCAAGTCATCCGTTTTTCAACAGGTTTCATTCCTCCTGTTTTCAGTAGGGTGCTCCTTTCTGTACCCTTGGCTATTTTATGGGCTTTTTGAATGGTTGTGTAGGAATATCCCCTCTGTAGAAATTTGGTTGACATTTCTTCTAGCTGTCTTTCGCCATTATTATTATACCTCTCCACACCAGTAGCACATCATCATGTACTTGATAATTTCAGGAATCTCATAGACCTTCATGGTGTTGGATTCATAATCCTCCATAAATAAGTTCGCATATGATGGGGCCATGTTTGACCCCATGGCGGTCCCCGTGATTTGTTGGTAGTATTTCGATTCAAACCTGAAGAAGTTTAAAGTCAAACATAATTCGAGGATCTTGATAATATAGGTACTGCTAGGCCCGACATAGGGATATCTAGAGAGAGCCTTTGTGACTGCTCTCATTCCATCTTGATGTGGGATGATGGTATAAAGGCTTGTGACATCCATAGACACCAAGTAGTCATCTGTAGATAGATCTTGAACCTGCGAGAGATGACCCAATACGTCACTCGAATCTTTAACGTATGATTTCATGTGTCTCACCAGTGGTTGGAGAAATGAATCAATCCACTTTGCCAAAGGGCTCAACAAGGAACCCCTTGCAGACACGATCGGGCGTCCAGGGGGTTTCTCCAGGCTCTTGTGTACTTTGGGCAGGGTATAGAGAATAGGGCAAATCGGATATGCCACCCTCAACCAATCATATGTATCTTTATTGACCCAACCTTCCACTACACCTTCAAGCAGTAGATTGTCAATCCGTTCTTGAACGGTTGAATAAACTTACAAACCAAGTCAAAGAATATAAGGGCTCCCTGATAACCTTTAAAAATAAGAAATTACAACAAGTAATTGAGGACTACAGGGAGAGACAGGTATACAAGTGGCTCTTGAGCCCTGAGGAGAGGCAGAACTACAGGCCTAGGCGACCCCGCCGCCAGAGGGTATACACCAGAAGACAACTGAACACTGTGGATACAAGCTCAGGTTCTGACACAGATACTCCAGGACTACATGAGTATGCAAGTCCCTCAACTTCCCAGGTGCATTTTTTAGGGGTGACTACAAGGTCAAGCCACCGAAAAAAGGAAGGAGACCACATCCAAGAAGGAGTGGGACTCACCGGAAGACCACCACGACGTGGACGAACCAGGAGAATATAGTGCTGAATCTATCTGATCGCTTGCTTAATAAAGCAGAATTGACACTCCTCAATAGAGGTTTGACATTTGTCCCTACACATAGACCAGACGAATTTGATACTTGGTTGGACATCCAAAAGTTTAAAAGAAATCTTAAGCTCAAAGATCATTTTAAAATGACAGAACAGCAAGAAATGGGGACCATCTTTAGAAACAAGAGCACATTTGACCCTCAACACACTGCTGCCAGTATACAAACCTACACTAGATTGGTCTTACAGGATGCTGCAACAATGCCGAAAGAATTATTCAGACACAACATCTCCAAAGAGGAACGTGTGGCAATTGAGAGTCTGGCCCGCGATCCTAACATTGTGATCCGCAATGCGGACAAAGGTGGGGCCATTGTAGTCCTGAATTATAAGGATTACAAAGAAGAAATACTCTCACAATTAAATGATGACCGGGTATACCTACCTCTCAAGAAGGATCCTACCAAGCTATTTCAAGAACGGATTGACAATCTACTGCTTGAAGGTGTAGTGGAAGGTTGGGTCAATAAAGATACATATGATTGGTTGAGGGTGGCATATCCGATTTGCCCTATTCTCTCATACCCTGCCCAAAGTACACAAGAGCCTGGAGAAACCCCCTGGACGCCCGATTGTGTCTGCAAGGGGTTCCTTGTTGAGCCCTTTGGCAAAGTGGATTGATTCATTTCTCCAACCACTGGTGAGACACATGAAATCATACGTTAAAGATTCGAGTGACGTATTGGGTCATCTCTCGCAGGTTCAAGATCTATCTACAGATGACTACTTGGTGTCTATGGATGTCACAAGCCTTTATACCATCATCCCACATCAAGATGGAATGAGAGCAGTCACAAAGGCTCTCTCTAGATATCCCTATGTCGGGCCTAGCAGTACCTATATTATCAAGATCCTCGAATTATGTTTGACTTTAAACTTCTTCAGGTTTGAATCGAAATACTACCAACAAATCACGGGGACCGCCATGGGGTCAAACATGGCCCCATCATATGCGAACTTATTTATGGAGGATTATGAATCCAACACCATGAAGGTCTATGAGATTCCTGAAATTATCAAGTACATGAGATACATCGATGATGTGCTACTGGTGTGGAGAGGTACAGAAGAACATCTACAGAGGTGGATACAAGACCTCAATGATCTACCACATCCGGTGAAATTTAAGATGGTGGCCAGCAAAGAAGCCATTGACTTCCTGGACCTGAGAATACTTAAGGAGAATGGGCAATTAGAAACCACCATGTACCATAAACCTACAGACAGGAACTCCCTATTGTTGGCAAGTAGTAGTCACCCAAGATCTCTCATCAGAGCAATCCCATTGGCACAACTCTACCGAGTAGTGAGGAACAACTCTATAAGGAATAATGGCGAAAGACAGCTAGAAGAAATGTCAACCAAATTTCTACAGAGGGGATATTCCTACACAACCATTCAAAAAGCCCATAAAATAGCCAAGGGTACAGAAAGGAGCACCCTACTGAAAACAGGAGGAATGAAACCTGTTGAAAAACGGATGACTTGCACTATGACATATTCACCTAATATTGGGATTGTAGCACAATCAGTGAAGGACCATTGGGATCTACTGACCACAGACCAACAATTACCTTTCAAAGAATTCTCCCCACCAAGGATGGGATATAAAAGAGGGCGTAACCTCCAAGATATGCTGATGATCACTGATCCAAGACATGCCTACATCAAGGAAACATGGTTAAAATCGAAGAAACAGGGATGCTTTAAGTGCCTTGGATGCACAACGTGCAATTCGATGATCCAGAGCAAAACCTTTCATCATCCGCACACAAATCAGAGTTTTAAGATCCAACACCATCTAACCTGCTCTACCCCATTTGTGGTCTACCTGTTGAATTGCACATGTGGGATGTATTACGTCGGTAAGACGGATGATGACATCAAGAAGAGGATGGCTAACCATCGGAGTGCCATCAGGACTGCACTCAAGGATGGTACATCGGAACAACCGGTGGCACGCCATTTTATACAGATGAACCACACTGTGAAGGACTTGCGCTTCATACTTATTGATCATGTACCACCTTTGATATGGGGAGGCAACAGAAAGAAGAAACTCCTACAAATTGAGGCCAAGTGGATCCATAGACTTGGAACAGTACAACCAGGAGGATTGAACACAAATGTGGACTGGCATTGTTTCCTGTAGTACCTTTTCTAGGGACATAACTGGTAGGATGTCTATAAACATCCCATTTGTTAATGAGAGTCCATGTACACTTTATTAAATACTTGTGGACATATTAAGAATCCACACTTAGCCTACCTACTAGAGATCTCTTGTAATACCATACTCTGGGAGATACGAAGTTCCATTTTCAGGTAGGACTTTAATGATACATTGCCGTACTGTCATGTGTTCAACAATTAGTGTACCCAGTTGGTTAATCTGGCCTTGAGTTAATTTAGACATATGTGGTGTCCTGGATATCTCACTTGTCTATATGCTTAGACCCCTATTAAGAAACCACAGGATTTAGATCATCCCCAATACACTCTATGATTTTCCATTTTGAAAGTAACTATTGACCCAATCATTATGCCGAGAGCAAGTCAGTATGTCTAGAACAGGACATTTTTGATCCAATAGTTAACTTATATATTGGCCTTTGTAACATTATAACACACGACTCATAATTTAGATTCGTGTTAGATTTTGATTGAATAATTGGCGGCTACAGATTCCTCAATGTTTGATCCCCTTTAGAAGATTTAATTACACCCATTATAGTCCTAGAGATTTTCTTAGAGTATATTATACACCAGTGAGCTTTAATTCCCATAACCGCTGTTATTTCTATCACTGGATAACTCCCAATGTGTTAGTTTATAATTAACCGCATATCTAGTTGCCACATAAGTATGTTCTTAATAAGCGAAACATTATTCGATCTGACATTGTTTGTTGGGTTGCCATGGTGACCTAGTACAGACCTACGTAGCATGGCCTCGGTCTGGTGTGGTTGGTGACGCCACGATAGGTTGCTATGGCAACGCATAACAACGCTTAGGGCACTGATTTCCAGTAGCGGGTCAAGATGCTAACCCGGATGCTGACACGCCCCCTCCGACCATGCGGTGGCCAGCGTGACAGCTAATGGCGGAGTATCCATACCCTCTGAGGTTTTAGATGCTTTTGATGCACAGTAAGTTGCCTGTCAGTTAAGTGAGTAAATGTCTCTGAGCATGTTATATGCGGTATTAATAAGCTACTTCTCCTGGCAACAACTAGTCTAGTGAACTCCTTATGTTTTTGATTACAGAGTGTATTATAAGAAGGCAGATTTATTATTTACTATCTGTTGGCATATTCCACAGCCATCCACTTCACTGTCGCTGACACCTTAATACAGTACACTATATATGGTTATATCACACATGTGCTTTGTAAAAGTATACACTTTGTTGATATTATAAAGAAATGTAATTGTTTTTGTTTAACATACATCCCCTATTGATTGCTTTGGATGTATTTTGATTGGCTGAAATTTGATGAGGGAGGGGTTTGAGTCATTATTTAACACTGCTTGTTTCACATTTTGGGTTGTCTGAGGAAGGGGTGAATGCCCCGAAACGTCACTGCCGAATAAATATTTGTTGTTTTGAAATCCAGTGAGTGCTTATTCCTATTCAGATTATATATATATATATATATATATATATATATATACATACATACATATACACACACTTTGGAGCCTTTTCCACTCAAATACCTTAAAACAAGAAAAAAAAATATTCAATTTTAATATGTAATAATGTGTTTTACTGTGTATTTATTGTAATTTTTTTACATTAAAAATTAATTCCTTTAATTTTTTTAAGTGGTTAGTACTTAACGCGTTCTGGAAAGCACACTAACCCAAACAGGAGGCTTAGTGCGCTCAGCTCCCAGGACCTGCACTAAAGATAGTGCAGGCCCTGGGACCCAAAAGCATTAAAGGGACATTATTAAACCCCATTTTTCTTTCATGATCCAGATAGAGAATACTATTTTGAACAACATTCCAAATTTCTTCTATTATCTAATTTGCTTCATTCTTTAGATATCCTTCGTTGAAGAAATATCAATCCACATGGGTGAGCCAATCACACGAGGCATCTATGTGCAGCCACCAATCAGCAGCTACTGAGCCTATCTAGATATGCTTTTTAGAAAAGTATATTAAGAGAATGAAGCAAATTAGACAATAGAAGTAAATTGGAATTTTGTTTAAAATGATATTTTCTATCTGAATCATGAAAGAAAGATTTTGGGTTTAACATCCCTTTAAGCCTGCTGTCAGCGAGGCCGGCGCTCTGGCAAGAAGAGGATTGAGTTAGTGAGGTCTCCAAAGCGCGTTAGTTTTCACCTGTAGCTTTTAAACATTTACATTTGCTTTAAGAAAAACAAATGTAAATGTTTAATTAAAATTCAGTAAACTAAACAAACACCGACTAGTGCAGCTACCGAATATTTAGTGAAACAAACTTTCCTGAATATTCGGAAAATGAAAATGAAAATTTCACCCAAAATAAAAATGTATTGGTTGCACATCTCTAACAATAAATGCATTGGAACATTTGTCATAATTGTATTTTCCTCTTGTTGAACACAATTGGGTTCTAGAAATAAATACCATGTCCTGCATTATGCAATAATAGTAACAATATTTATTTGCCTTCAATTTCTGTTGTAGTTCTGGAATTAGCTTTCATCTTCTGACTGGAATATTGTACTCTCCACACATACATCTGAGATGCTCCTGCCCTTCAGAAATATAAAGATAAAAGTAATCTGACTGTGAAGGGCTTGAACTACAACTCTAGTCATGTGGCAACCCCTCTCCTTTATCTGATAATGTGCTTTGTGTAGTGTACAACAGACACTATTCCACTGCCCAGCTTCACATAATCAGCCAGTGCTTATAAATAAAAGATAAAATAAAAGTGGATAATTGGTCTAATCACACAATTTTCTGTCTATTCTTTTGCAATATAACAGCATTATATTAATCTTTTATGTTGAAAATGATTATCAGTCACCTTCACAATGTTCATGTTCATATTATTCATAGCTATGTAACTGCATAAGCATTAGGGTTGGCACATTGTAATGGATGGTGCTATAGAAGGTAACTCTGCAGTCATCCAAACCTTTTAAAGGGAGATTAAACACGTTGAGAGGATAATATAAACTGATAAATCATATATTTAAAAAACAAACAAACAAAAACTCTGCAATATACTTTCATTATTTATTTTGTCCCCTTTTCCTGTAGTTCAATTCTGAAATTGTGAGCTTTTCAATTCCTGTTAAAAATGGAGGTGCAGAGCACTGTTATATTCCACACAGCCATTGGTTGCACATTCTAGTGACCTATTTATAACTGTTCCTAATTGGCCACAGCAGAGAAGGTAACCTAAGTTACAACACGGCAGCTCCCATTCGCCTAGATTTAGAGTTTTGTCGGTAAAGACCCGCGTAGCTAACGCTGCTTTTTTTTCCAGCGCACCCTTAAGACAAAGCTGGTATTTAGAGTTGTCTGAGTGGCTGTGTTAGGCTCAGAAAAGGGAGTGTTGAGCATAATTTAGCTCCACTTCAACTCTCAATACCAGCGTTGCCTACGGTAGCGGTAAGCTGGAAAAACGTGCTCGTGCACGATATCCCCATAGGATACAATGGGGCTGAGCTGGCTGAAAAAACCTAACACCTGCAAAAAAGCAGCGTTCAGCTCCTAACGCAGCCCCATTGTTTCCTATGGGGAAACACTCTCTAAGTCTACACCTAACACCCTAACATGAACCCTGAGTCTAAACACCCCTAACCTTACACTTATTAACCCCTAATCGGCTGCCCCCGCTATCGTTGACACCTGCATAATATTATTAACCCCTAATCTGCCCTTCCGGACACCGCCGCAACTTACATTATCCCTATGAACCCCTAATCTGCTGCCCCTAACATCGCCAACACCTATATTATATTTATTACCCCCTAATCTGCCCCCCCAACGTCGCCGCCACCTACCTACACTTATTAACCCCTAATCTGCCGACCGGACCTCGCCGCCACTATAATAAATGTATTAACCCCTAAACCACTGCACTCCCGCCTCGCAAACACTATAATAAATTTTATTAACCCCTAATCTGCCCTCCCTAACATCGCCGCCACCTACCTACAATTATTAACCCCTAATCTCCCGCCCGCAACGTCGCTGCTACTATAATAAAGTTATTAACCCCTAAACCTAACTCTAACCCTAACCCTAACACCCCCCCTAAGTTAAATATAATTTTAATTAAACGAAATAATATTCCTATAATTAAATAAATTATTCCTATTTAAAACTAAATACTTACCTATAAAATAAACCCTAATATAGCTAAAATATAACTAATAATTACATTGTAGCTATTTTTGGCTATTTTTGTATTTATTTTAACTAGGTACAATAGCTATTAAATAGTTAATAACTATTTAATAGCTACCTAGTTAAAATAAGTACAAAATTTAATTTGAATCAGTCAATAGAAATGAGAGCTGCTTAAATTATATTGGCTGTTCAAATTAGCCAATAGGATTTAAGCAGCTCTCATTCCTATTGGCTGATTTTAATTTTTCAGTCAATAGGAATGTAACGGTACCCCAATATTAAAGGGGTACCTGGCATTGAATCCTCAGTGTGTGGCGGATGAACACATGAAGAGGACCTCCACGTCAGTACGATGGACCTCCGCCTGGACCTCCACCTCCGTGCATCCACCAACCGATCCCCCTCCGCAGGGATGAAGATGGAGCCGCCTGGATGAAGATGCTTAGCCACTAGGATGAAGATCTTTCGCTGGACTTCAGCAATTGTGAGTACTGATTTTGCGGTTAGTATTAGTTTTTTTTGGGGGGTTTGCTTTTTTTTACATTAGGGTTTTATTGGGCTTGTAAAAGAGCTGTATGCCCTTTTAAGAGCAGTAAAAGAGATGAATGCTTGTTTAAGGGCAATGCCCAAACAAATGCCCTTTTTGGGGCAATGGGTAGATTAGTTTTTTTTCTTAGTTAGGTTTTTCATTTTGGGGGTTTGGGGGTGGGAGGTTGCAATGTTAGGGGGTGTTTGTTTTATTTTTTTTGCAAAAGAGCTGTTAACTTTAGGGCAATGCCCTACAAAAGGCCCTTTTAAGAGCCAGTGGTAGTTTATTATAGATTAGTTTTTTTTATTTTTGGGGTGTTGTTTTTTTTAAAAGGGGGTATTAGAATAGGAATAATTTTAATTGTTTTGGATAATTTTGTTTGCAATTTTTTATAATGGTAGTTTATTATAGATGAGGTTTTTTATTTTGGGGTGTTTTTTTTTTTTTTGAACGGGGTATTAGAATAGGAATAATTTTAATTATTTTGGATAATTTAGTTCGTTATTTTTTATAATGGTAGTTTTTTATTTTTTGTAATTTTAGTCTTTATTATTTTTTGTAATCATAGTTTTAATTTTTTTGTAATGTTAGGTTTTTTATTTTTAGTAATATTAGTTTTTTTATTTTTAGTAATGTTATGTTTTTTTAGTTTAAGCTTAGGTTTTATTTTTATTTCATAGGTTAGTTTGTATTAATTTAAACTAGGTAGTTAGTAAATAGTAATATTGTAACTAGCTTAGGTTTTATTTTTATTTCACAGGTAAATTTGTATTTATTTTTAAATAGGTAGTTAGTTAATAATTGTAACTTTAATTTTGGTGTATTTTATTTATGTTAAAGTTAGGGTGTTATAGGCAGGGGTTAATATAGTTTAATTTAGGTAGTTGCGATGTGGGGGTGGCGGTTTAGAGGTTAATAGCTTTAGTTAGTGTTGGCGATGTGGGGGGAGGCGGGTTAAAGGTTAATAGCTTTAGTTAGTGTTGCCGATGTGCGGGGGTGGCACTTTAGGGGTTAATAGGTTTAGTTAGTGTTGGCGATGTGAGCGATGGCATTTTAGGGGTTAATAGGATTAGTTAGTTTCAGTGATGTGGGGTAGCGGTGCTTTAGGGGTTAATAGGTTTAGTTAGTGTCGGTGATGTGGAGGGTGGTGCTTTAGGGGTTAATAGGTTTAGTTAGTGTTGGCGATGTGGGGGGCGGCACTTTAGGGGTTAATAGGTTTTAGTCAGTGGCGGCTGGTGAATTTTTAAGATGGTGGTGCACAAGACCCCACCAATTTGAGAAAGCCACACCCCTTTGAGAAAGCCACACCCATTTGAGAAAGCCACACCCCTTTGAACCAGAAGTGTTTTTGGTCGTTGTTTTGTTAAAATATCCAGACCCGGCGTTACTTCAACTTTGTGACTGATTCCTCAATATTATTCTCAGTTTGTAGGACACAGTACACCCCTGTATGAAAAGCAGCAGTGAATTGCACTTCCCCAGTTCCACCCAGGACATGCCTTACTCCACCCATAACACACCCAAGATGCACTACCATGACCCCACAACTTTAGCTAAGGACCCATCCATAAAACACTAGTGATCCAGCTCACTAATGTTAATCTTAGTTACTGGGTTTCAGAGTAAAAGATTTTTGTATTTAATTAGCATGCATTACAAATTTTTTGATTGACATGCCTGGCTGACATATGTATTTAGTACTTATGTACTAAATACATATGTCAGCCAGGAGGCATGTCAATCAAAAAACAAGGAGTCTTTTAGAATCAATGTAGTGTGAGAAGAAAAGGTATTATTAAAAGGGTAGAAAATGTACAAAGGTTACTGCTGACTAGCAGACCTAAAAACTGCCAGGATTCCTAAAACCATTGGGGTGTGCGTGACCCATGTGCAGTTAAATAAACATTGCAATGTGGTTAAACACATAGGTAAAGTCCCATAGGGAGCAGAAAACAGATGGTTATTGGCGGTTACATGGAACTTCTGATTGGGTGAGCAGCCATGCCACTTACCATCTCCAATGCATATGCCTCCCGAATGGAACTTTACCCATATGTTTAACCCTTTTGTGAAGGGTTAAACTAATTGTGATGGAAACATGACATGCTCTAACAAATGAACACAGTAATTAGAATGTCCCTTTAATAGCAACCAAATTATTAGTTTGTAAGCACATATAAGGTAAAGATTTTCAAATATAAATAAGCATTTCTTCTGAAAATGAGTATTATTATAAGAATAACGTATTGAAACAGCTTCACAGAGGAGTAATCATTACAATAAGTGCCACTAATTTTTCATTAGAACAAATCAAGAAGTAAAAATTCAATCCAAGAAACTAGTACTACCATTTTAATTCACTTGTGATAAAGCTATAAAACAATGCAAAATTAATGAATCAGCAAGTTCCTTTTTAAAGTGCATTTTCAATTGACTAATTCCTAGAAGAAAACATAAACGCTGGGCCTCTTAGTTTGTGCTGTCAAAATATATTCAACTATTTATGCTTCAAATCAAATTAATTAAAAAATAAAATGTCAAAACACTAGTAGCTATTTAAATATAAAAGCAATGCTCCTAGTATTAAATGCTGTTTGTGACTATTTGTAAAAAGGCATTTATATTTTTGTCCTGTTTAACTTGCACAGAGAGTTTAATATATTACAGCTTAAAGTGTTTTTTCAATTTACTTTCCCATAAATCCTACTGGTATGTATTATCTAAATTAGGTCTTCATCACTTAAGATGCATTTTTGTAAAAAAAATTTAAAAAAAGTTTAAAAGAAAAATTAAAAAAAAATATTACTGAAGATGGGGCCCCCTTTGTGGGGGACCATTGCTGAAGATGGGACCTTCCGGGGTCGGTTGGTAGTTCCGTGCCTGAGACTCTGAGCTACAAATAGATGAGCTCCTCTCAGCTCAATGGCTTCAGTTCTATATGCAATATTTTTTGTGCGCTGTTGTGGGGGAGGAGCCTTGCCTTCAGTGATGACTATCCGGACTCCTGTCCTGACTGTAAGCGATGACGTATACTGTCACAGCCTGTCTGATCGGTAAACTCCTCCCACCCTCGCACAGGCTGAAGTGTGCGATCAAGAGAGTATGGGGATGGGTGGAGGCTAGGAGCGCGCCTGCAGGCAAATTTAATGAGGCGCATAGACACTGTCATATGTTAGCTACCGCACGTGCGGTTAGGGGTTAGTTACATATAAAAAAGTTAAAAAAAAAACATTTTACATTTAAAAATAAAAAAGTTTGGCTTTTAATTTTTTTTGGTACTACAAATTAAATATAATTTTTCCAATAGGGGGGATATTGGAAAAATGATATTTTATTCAGATTTTTTTTTCTTCTTCTGGGCTGGGGGGGCACGTGCGAGTATGCACAAATGGAGGAGCCTCCACTGGTTTTAGTTAGTGTTGGCAATGTGGGGGGGAGTTTTAGGAGTTAATAGGTTTAGTTAGTGTTGGTGATGTAGGGGCAGCGTTTTAGGGGTTAATAGGTTTATTTAGCGTTGGTGATGTGGAGGGATGGCGTTTTATGGGGTTAATAGCTTTAACTAGTGTCAGCGATGTGTGTGACTGCGTTTTTTTTAGATAATTTTGTTTCAGGAATCAGCATATTATGTTAAGTTAAATCGTTTTTCGGATCCATTCTTTATTACGGATCCATTCTTTATTCATATTCATTATTCTATTCTAAACTTCAGAATAGAATAATGAATATGAATAAAGAATGAATCCGAAATAACGAAAGGACCAGAAATAACGATTTAACTTAACATAACTAATTTGCCGAAATTTTTTTTTTTTATCTTAAAGTGACACTGAACCCAAAAATTTTCTCTCATGATTCAGATAGAGCATACCATTTTAAGCAACTTTCTAATTTACTCCTATTATAAATGTTTCTTTGTTCTCTTGGTATCTTTATTTGAAATACAAGAATGTAAGTTTAGATGCCGGCCCATTTTTGGTGAATAACCTGGGTTGTTCTTGCTGATTGGTGGATAAATTCATCCACCAATAAAAAAGTGATGTCCAGAGTTCTGAAACCCCAAAAAAGCTTAGATGCATTATTTTTCAAATAAAGATAGCAAGAGAACTAAGAACATTTGATAATAGGAATAAATTAGAAAGTTGCTTAAAATGTTATGCTCTATTTGAATCACGAAAGGAAAAATTTGGGTTCAGTTTCCCTTTAACTAAGCTAATTTCCGAAACAATATTTTTTATTTAACTAATGAAAACTAAACAAAACAAAATTTTTCACAATGCACATGTCTAGTGTTTAATGTCCCTTTAATAGAAAGAGACCTAAATTGTTCCACTCACCTGCTTCCTAATCAAAGTGCACACAAGCCTTGATGGTTCCAGGAGGTGCTGGGGATATGCACAAACGTTCATTACTGTATCAACCCCAAACCCAAGAGAGATAAATGAGAGGAGGTAGAAGTAGATATCCCTACCAGCACTCTTTTCATATTTACCTTTGGTGTCAGATTTTTATACTGTCAAATGTTTTGTTCTAGAGCAATTCATGAAAACAACAATTTATCACAAAGGCTTTTTATTTTAAACTTTTTTGTTTACTTTTCAGTTGTTTTTTTTCTGGCAAAATTGAAATGTGCATGGGTGCGTTTCAATTTGAAATAGAATCATTTTTGTAATCTACAAAAACTGTTTTTATTCATCCATCCCATCAAATAAGGTTTATCATCCTCTTTTTTACCTGGTATAGCTCTGATACATAATCATTAAAGGAGAAACTAAACTGAATTGTGAGATTATTGGGTGTCAACTTATTTATCTTAAGGACATTTACTTTTCAAGGATGACTAAAAGAGTAAGAAACATTTTATTGGATTAATCTCACCCTAGCCTTTGTTTTTTTTTTGTTTTTTTTTGTTTTTTTATCGTAGGCCAAGGTTGAGTTTTACAAAGCATAAATGAGCAATTTCTCATACATTTTATATGCTGCACCTGGTATAACAAGTCATAAGAAAACATATTCAGGGAAAAACTATTTTACAGAGCTGCGGAATATGTTGGCGCTCTGCAAATACCTGATAATAATAATACAGTGAACTGTTCTCTTAAGAAAATAATGGTTCAAGCTAGACATAGGAGCAATATTTGCGCTCCACCATTAATACAAGCGCACCTAAATTGCATGGAAAATTTGCGTACACAAGAGCGAGCTTTCATAGGCTCCAATAGGAGCCTTGTTCTGATGCCGTCATACACGGCACAGAAACTAGTGCAGCATATACATATATATTTCAAGTGAAATCACAGTCCCTATTGACTGTAATGTAAAGGCTCTTTTTAGTACCATTTTTTTCTAACACCCCCAGATCCGCACACTTTAATCTCATAAAACTACTTTGTGCAGTTCTTATTTAAAAATATAAAGATGCTACTATTTTTTTTTATTTTAAACACCAACACTACACTTTATGTTGGGGGCAATTGGGAAGACTTTTTAAAATGAACCGTAGGTCTGACCTCTGGTTAATTTTCAGAGCATTAATTGCTACCACAAGCTCGCAAAGGCATTAACCAGCCACTTGCAATGGCTGCTTTTTAAGGTGCGCCCGTAAACGGGTGAATTTGCCCGTTTATGGGAGTAGGTTAAATTAGTCCTTTATATTTAACAACCCAAATATATTCCCAGCCATTGATATATTGTACATTTTACTGTCATTATTGTAACACAAGTGAGATATTATATTGTAATTAATGTTATAAAAAATACATCTAGAAAGAATAAAATAAATGAATGTACATAAACAAGCAAATTAAATATTTTAATAGCTACAAAAATAATTTAAAAATATTTTAAGAGTGCACTAATAATAAAAAATGTAACAAGAAAATAAACATTGTGGTTCATTGCAGCTTTATACAGAAAAGAAACCCATTATGCTGTTAACATCTAACTTAGCTGAAAGCTATGATTTGGTGCCTTTTATAAAGAGCAATTTTTGAAACAAACTAGAGAGCTAATGTACGGGAAGACGCAGAATGCAGTCACGTTGGATCTTGTTATTAGCAATTGTTGAGAATGGTTGACATACGCCATTGTGATTACAACAGGGAGACTTATGTTTGCCTAGTTTTTAATGTTTCAACCATACCATTTTTATAATTAAACAGTATGTTGAATTGTTTTGATTTTATCAGGTTTCCTAATTAATTTGTGCCTACACTTGAATAATGTAAGTATAAAAGGCTAATAGCAAGGGCAATATTGTGGGCTGTACAAAATATATTCTTTGCCAGCTCATCCAATCCTAGATAGAAATGTTGACTTTTGCCTGCATTCTGCAAACAGCCTGATGGAAAATAATGATGATATACCTATAATGCTGTGCTGGGCCACCTGTTTTCAGTCTCGTAGCAGCCCTAGAGATCATTAAAAAACGTCTTCACCTTTCACATCAAGCTCAGCTCATTTATCTTTTTGCCTTTATCATCAAATTAAACATGCATTTTTATTAACTGAGAAAAAACTATGCCGCAAACTAAAAATAATATATATTTACTACCTTTATAATATGAATAAGTAATATGAAAACGATTTGATAGACATGGCAGAAATGCTGGTACGTAATTTATTTATTATTTAATTTATTAAATTTATTTATTGAGTTCGTTAGTGCTGTGATCTCAGTAAGAATAAAGCTAATGATCATCGTTAAGCTTGTTACTCCAAGAACCAAAATGAGGTCAGGTCTCAGAGTAAAAGTTACAGAGTCTGTCTCTTATAAATGTAGAAACACAGATTTTGATGGCAAATAAGAACCCTAGGCCCAACAAGTCTGCCCAATATTGAAGTGTACACTTAGTTCGTAGAATTGTCCCAGGCATTCTTAAAGTCCCCACAGTCTTTGTCATTACTACCTCTTGTGAAAGTTTATTCTATGAATCAATCACCCATTCTGTAAAGAAGTTCTTCCACAAATTACTCCTGAATCTACTACTACACTTCAGCTTGAGATCATGACCCCTTGAATGTGCTTAACATCCTTCATCTAGAAAGGATAACTCATATTTGGGCACAAGCTTTGTTGTAGCTGCACCTGGCACAATGTAAAAAATGTATTCAAAATACTAACTTACTTAAAAACATTAAAAAATCTTTATTTTCAAACATGGTATTTTGTTTTATTATTACAATCTTTATAAATATCTACTCTAACGTATCAACCAGAATTGTATTAGGGAAGATGAGACTACAAGAAACACCCTGTTTAACACACCTGACAACATTGCAAGACCTTATGAACACAAAGAATAATTGTAGGTATCTAAATTCACATTACTTCATAAACTATTAATTATTAAAACATGAATTACAAATGATAAAAAATGTGTCAATAAAACTTTCACAAAATACACCTCAATTAATTTGTTTTAGACTTTGTGACAAATAGTCAAAATTTTACTTTTATGTTCCAGACCGAGCTTACAATTTAAAGAGACTTTTACATTTACTTCTATTATCAAATTAACTTTGTTCTCTTACTATTATTATTAGCTGAACATCATACCTAGATAGGTTCAGGACTTGGAGCTAGCCTGTGATTGATGACTACACACATATGCTCTTATCATTAGTTACCAGATGTTTTTAACTAGGTCCCAGCAGTGCATTACTGCTCTGGAGCTTTGCAGGGGATATACACATATTTATAGGCAAACAAAAGAGCATCAATAAAATAATATAGCATATTGTACAGCAGTGTAACTGTGGAAACACATTTAAAGGGACACTAAATCCAAATTTTTTCTTTCATGCTTCAGATAGAGCATGCAATTTTAACCAACTTTCTAATTTACTCCTATTATCAATTTTCCTTTGTTCTCTTGCTATCTTTATTTAAAAAGCAGGATTGTGATGCATAGGAGCCGGCCCATTTTTGGTTGAGAACCTGGGTTATGCTTGTTTATTGGTGGGTAAATGTAATCCTCCAATAAGAAAGCGCTATCCATGGTGCTGAACCTAAAATGGGCTGGCTGCTAAGATTTACATTCCTGCTTTTAAAATAAAGATATCAAGAAAATGAAGAAAAATCGATAATAGGAGTAGATTAGAAAGTTGCCTAAAATGTCATGCTCTATCTGAATCATGAAAGATTTTTTTGGGGTTCAGTGTCCCTTTAAGTATCTACAATTTCAAAGTGTATTTTTGCCTTGAATTACACTTGAAGTCACCATTTTAAAATAGGCATTTGTTTTACTGTTTTGTGATGGTTTGTTTAATATGTCATGTTTCTACCATCAATTAATTTTACCATAACATTTGTTAGGAAGGCATCATAGAGGGATATCACCTCAAAGCCAGATGATAGAGGAAGTAGAGGTTTAGCAAAAACTAGATATTATTCTAGGACATTGCACTACAATGTCAGCTGCTGACATAGCAAAAAACTGCAGCAGATCAGAGTTAAATGAGATAGCTTAGTTCTCAGATCTTGTAAAACCAAACAACCATTTTATTTCCATATTATCATGATGATCCCCATAAAATGTATGTTAAACTCTCCTGTAGGATAGCTCTTCAATTCTAGCTGGCTAAATAAATGCACATATGTATCTTATGCCATTCTGTTAATATTAATATTTGTAATTTTTTTTTTTATAAATTTGATTGAATAATGTATTTGCAATATATCAAAATGCAACAATGTGAATATCAAATCTTAAATGTTCATTACATTAATTGAATGTGCCAAAATGATTACCCATTCCTACATGCCTGTGTTCATTTTAAGTGTATTGTGAATTTTGATCAAACCTCACCTGCATAGAGCTGCAAAGATAAATCAGTGAGACTACAGGTGAAAAATGCTTAGACAATATCATGAGAGAGGTGAGAGAGATTCAGGCAGACGCCGGCAACACCCATGCCCCGCCAATTTTCTATGTGTATGTTTGTCAATGTAAAATCCCTTTGTCTGCTTTATTTTTTTAACACCCCAGATCTCCAATCTTTGAGCCCTTATAACTTTTGTGTGCAATATTTGTTTTTAAATATTTTTAATAGACATTGTTAATATGTAATGATGTTGCTGCTGTTCAGAAAGAGTTTTGTGACCTAGGTAATCATTTAGAAAATGTGGCATTAACTCCATCATTTTCTGCTATTTTACTTGTGTATGGCCAGGAAGTAGGAAAGATGGAGCGGATAATAACATTTAATTCTTGGTTAAATAAGTGGTGCTTGGAGCGAGGATTTGTTTTTTTTTTTGGCCATTATAGCTCTGTTTGGCAAGATACTAGGCTATTTAGGAGAGATGGTTTGCATTTGGATGTTAAAGGAACATAGTATCTGGGAGAGGAGTTCAAATGCTTTATTATAAATAATTTAAACTAATAAAGGGGGTAGCATTAATATATCTACCTGCCCCACAGCATGCCAAAACTGTTAGTCCAAGTAACAATTCTAGAAATTCCAGTAGAAAAATGATTTGTGCCATGAGCACAAATGTTCGCAGCTTGGGAAATAAATTACCTGAACTCACTTCAATAATGACTAGGGACAACTTGGATTAAGTAGCTATAACAGAAACATGGTACAATGATTTGTTTGACTTCTTTTAAGAATCTTTTCATTCATTTTTCTACTACTGAAGTTAAACTAACTGGCTTGTAGTTACCAGATTCTTCCCTACTGCCCTTTGAAAAATGAAGCCCACTTTTTTATAACATTTCACTCGGTGGACAGATTGTGAGACCTGAAGATCCTGTGAACATCTGGTCCTTTGGGAGTCAGCTCCCATCTCTCTGGGACTTCCAGGATCTGCTTTATCTTAGACAATTCAGTAAGTTCACACTATAATTTCTCTACAAGCTAGACCCTAAGTGATACAGTTTGTGCAAGGCAATCACTATTGTTTTACTGTGTACTGCAAAATGTGGGACTAAACATAAGTGTAAGTTAACATGCAATGAAAACACAAGTTCCCTTAATCCAAATTTGTAAGGAGAAGACATAACCATGTTGTGGGTAGATTGGAGAATAAGAATAATGTGTGCTTATTTTGTACATACTATTCTGATCCAGACATTATATTTTTGTATCCTCATCAGAAATATTATACATATTCTTGATTATTATGATAAATCCACATTAGGTAACTAGAAACCAACAAGCTAATGTGATTATATTCCACATATCTTTTAGGGAAGAAATACATCCAAAGCTTTAAAGTCTGAATTCCGTTTTTTTAATGAACACATGGAAAACGCCTGATATCGTCTGGTCAACAACTATGGTTGAACATTTACAAAGGGAGCTGTTTGCTTATCTTCAGCTGCAGAAGATGGCTCGTACTTTGTTATACAGGTTTGAAATATTTCCATTTCGTATACAATTAGAACCATGCATTTAAAATGAAAACAGATTAAAATAAAAGCATAACATATGTTGAAGGAAATAAGTTATTTTGGCTTGAATTTTTTCAGACAAAGATTTACACCTGTGCTGTATATGAAAAGTAAATATGTTTTCTTTTTTTTACATTAACAGCATAAGCTGATGTTTTTTCCACTGGGTCTTGACTAATTATCCTTAACTTGAAAGCATAAGTGATATTTTCCAAGCCATAAATCTTCCCTATATCTAATAAAATATTTACTGTACAGATGGGAGATTCAATTAGTTTCTGCTAAGGTCCATATGTCTTTCTGATAATGAAATTAAGACCCACAATCCTAATTTTAATATACACAAGAGTAAATATTTTAAATCAGCAGCATTCACCAGAACACTCAAAACATGGGCTATTGACACAATTATAATAATAGATTTTTTTTAAATATATAATATTCATAAAATAAAATAGTATATGCTTAGTATTATTGCTGAATAGTTTAAAAGGGTAGCAAATCAAAATGAAATTCCCCATAAAGGGACAGAATACAAGTGAAGCAGTATTTAATGCTCATGTTCGAGTGCTAACTCTGCTTTTTTCACGCGTTGAGTAGCGCTCGTATTACAAATTGAAAGCAAACAGTTTTCACTCAAGCACTTAACTCGATGCGCGGAATCCAACTTAGAATATTGTGCGTGCAATAATGAATATCCCAAAAGAAGTCAACGGAAAAAGTGTGGGGAAAAAAACCTACACGGACGCAAACCTGATTGCATATTCTCAAATGCGCTACCCTGACATGAAAATATGAATATTTAATATTCCAATGTTCTTCACATATGTTCTATTTATTTATTTATAAATACATATTTCTATATCTATATGATGGTATTTTGGTACAATAAATAAATGCTATGTGCAGAATACTGTAATGTGAAATATCTACAGTAAATACACAGTATAACACTTTATTAAATATGAATATTGTATTGCATAAATATGATTCTTTATTTTTTCATCTACTTGACTGCAAAGGGCTCCAATACACAATATATATATATTTATGTGTTTTTGTGTGTAAGTATGTATATAAATACATATATAAACATATAAATACATAAATTCATACGTATATATATATATATAGACTTATATACATACATATACATTTTTAGACATGTATATGTATGTATCCCAATGTAAAAGCCCTTTGCCTGCCTTTTTTTCTAACTAGTCCTCATATCTTTGAGCCCTTATGACTTTTTTGTGCAATACTTTTTTTAATAATTTTTATTAGATGGTGTTTTATGAGTTTAACTGTACTTTTACATGTACTTTTGATGTGTTTTGTAACACTTTTTTGTTTTTCAAAACAGTTAACCAAAGCTCTGAGGATGTGTTAAAACAATGAGCGTTAACTTCAATTGAGCTCAAGTGATTGTGTTTACTTTCAACTTGTAATACAAGTGATAAACCCGACACAAACACCCGTGATAAACCTCTTTCCACTTGAGTGAAACTGTTAGCGCTCCACTCATAATCTGGCCCATAATGTTTTTATTGTACCACTCAACTATTTATTTTATGGACAACTTCAGCCACAAAGTCTTAAATTGTAGTTATTGTATTGCTAAGACTTTTATGACGTTTTTTTTACTGTACAAAGCTATTATGAAACAAAAGACTGGCATGTGTGTATTTTATAGTTCTTATGTTAACACTATATTTAAACCTTAATTTATAAATTCTTTCCTTAAGAGTGCCTTAGATCTCAACAAAATTGTCATTTACAAGAAAAAGTCTCCTGAGGTCTCAGTTAAAAAGAATAAGCAGAATTAATGCATTATTATCAGCTGGCTGGTGTGCTAGTGAATGTTAATCTGAAAACTGTTTAGACTATCAATTTGCAATACCGGATGTTCTTTATAGCAGAGAATAAGTGCATTATCTGTACATTATCTACAGATTTTATTTTTAATAAATGTAGATGATTGGATGTTATGTGTCATATTTTAACCCAACATTTTCAGTATAATCACTGATAAAAAAGAATACACATCTAATCACTCCTAATGTGTTTGTACCATCTGGTAATGTCTCAGTTTGTTAACTGCTGACATGATACAAGCAGCTGTAGTATTTAAAATTCTGGTGCACTGAAAATATCTAGCTATGCTTCACATGCATGTGCAGAGAAAAATGTTAACACTAAAACAGTGATTATGTTTACTAGAAGTATTTTTTGCCAATACATGTATATTGCAAGTATGCAAAGATGTAATTACTCTACGTGCATATACATTTTAAATAATGTCCCTTTAATGTCTCTCAGTAATTTACATATCAGCCACATTTTACTATTATTGGCTCCCATTGAAATAAATGTAATCCACTAAACAATGATTTGCACCTCATTAACTTTGCGCCAATTTTTCATTTACCACTGCCGAACTCTGTCCAAAATATATGTTTCGTAAAAGTAGATGGTGAGGCACAAAGTACGAACAAGTACGAGAAATTTTAGAAACATTATTACGGATATTGTGGAGTTTGTATAGATCCCTTTCTATAGTATCTATGGAAAATAATCATTTACATGCTTAAAATGAAATATCATGATATGGATATGATAGGTATACTGCACGTTTGTTGGATGAGTTTTTTTTTTTACTTTTAAAATTTTATAGGTTTTCTCATTTATTAAAACCAAACTATGCATGTAACAATATATTTTCTCTATTTGTTGTCTATTTTTATAAAATATACTGAATACATTTTGAGATATTTCTATTTATTGAAAGGGCACACTGGTAATGATTTGTACACAACTAAACTGAGTGTAAGATATGGGGGCCCATTTATCAAGCTCCGAATGGAGCTTGTGGGCCCCTGTTTCTGGCGAGTCTTTAGGCTCGCCAGAAACAGCAGTTATGAAGCAGCGGTCTAAAGACCGCTACTCCATAACCCTGTCCGTCTGCTCTGAGCAGGCAGACAGGAATCGCCGGAATTTAACCCGATCGAGTACGATCGGGTTGATTGACACCTCCCTGCTGGCGGCCCATTGGCCGCGAGTCTGCAGGGGGCGGCATTGCACCAGCAGCTCTTGTGAGCTGCTGGTGCAATGCTGAATATGGAGAACGTATTGCTCTCCGCATTCAGCGAGGTCTTACGGACCTGATCCACACTGTCGGATAAGGTCCGCAAGACCTTTGATAAATTGGCCCCATGGTATACACTTTCATAAAATTTACTATCACTATCTATCTATCTATCTATCTATCTATCTATCTATCTTCCTTCTTTGGACATTCAAAGTGACGCTGTTTACATATGAAAATAACATACCACAAATGCCTGTAAGTCTCAATGGGATACAAAAACTCTTTCCTTAAAGCAAATTACAGATGTATCACACAAAATAATAAGCGCAAAAAGAAGGGGAAAAAAAACTATCCCCGGCATGAGGTTATTTTTCAAGTAAAAGTTAAATACATTCTCTGTTCCTTCTTCACACTAAGTGAAAGTTCCAATAACCATTATGTAGGTGGTATTTCTTTGACATCTGTTGAGCCATTGTAATTGGAGATTGACATATACAGAGAGAGAAATGCACACATCTACACACTCAACCCCCTACTGCGCCATTATTTCGACAAATGGGAGCCAACAAAGGCTGCCCAGTCACTTCCTGAGAGGAAAATAACTCACTTCATCTTTTTTTCAGACATAACGGCATACAATTACTTGAAATGCCAGCTTTGAAAGAAAATAATGCAATACCATGTTTTTTTTTTCTCCAGCGGGAAATACATTTGCTCAAAGACAAGGCATCTTACAAATGTCCATAAATGACTTCAAAACACAAAATGGACTAGATTTAACAGCAAATGAAATGAGTATTTGTGTATAGTTCTCTAAACCAAACACGAGATTTTTTTTTATTCCTTTGCAATGTATTTGTGTTGCTTATTTCTCCTATGAAACCTTTAGGTGTTAAACATTTTCTTATGGCATAGTTTTAAAGATAGATAATTGAGACAAAAATGAGCCTGTTTTCAGGCTGTGTTGTGAAATTACATTTTTCAGAAGAGCATTTGTAAGCTCTCATTTAGCGGAATGGATAAACTACGTAATAGCTATAATACTTGCTGTATTAAAGTATACCATATTTTTTAGTTTGTACAATTTTAAGCATTGGTGAGATGGCAGATCTTTCAGAGATAACTGCAAGTTCAATGAATATTGACCAATAAAAGTGATAGAGCAGATGCAAACAAGGAATCATCATTAAAACAAATGTAGCTGCTGTTAGAATTATTGCATCTGGACACATACTTTCACGTAGAGGTGAAGGGGGCCATGCATCTGATCTGAGGTATGATCTGGACACATACCTTTACTTAGAGGTGAAGGGGGCCATGCATCTGATCTAAGCGTATGTTCTGGACACATACCTTCACATAGAGTTGAAGGGGGCCATAAATCTGATCTGAGGTATGATCTGGACACATACCTTTACATAGTGGTGAAGGGGGCCATGCATCTGATCTGAGGTATGATCTAGACACATACCTTTACATAGAGGTGAAGGGGGGCATGCATCTGATCTGAGGTATGATCTGGACACATACCTTCACATAGAGATGAAGGGGGCCATGCATCTGATCTTAGGTATGATCTGGACACATACTTTCACATAGAGGTGAAGGGGGCCATGCATCTGATCTGAGGTATGATCTGGACACATACTTTCATATAGAGGTGAAGGGGGCCATGTATCTGATCTGAGGTATGATCTGGACACATACCTTCACGTAGAAGTGAAGGGGGCCATGCATCTGATCTGAGGTATGATCTGGATACATACCTTCACATAGAGATGAAGGTGCCAGGCATCTGATCTGAGGTATGATCTGGACACATACCTTCACATATAGGTGAAGGGGGCCATGCATCTGATCTGAGGTATGATTTGGTACATACCTTCACATAGAAGTGAAGGGGTTCATGCATCTGATCTGATATTTAATCTGGACACATACCTTCACATATAGGTGAAGGGGGCCATGCATCTGATCTGAAGTATGATTTGGACACATACCTTCACATATAGGTTAAGGGGCCATGCATCTGATCTGAGGTATGATCTGGACATATACTTGGAATAACAGATGTGGCTACACTAATAATTTTTTTTATTAATATAGCACACATTTGATACAGTGCAGTTGCAATATTAGAAGAAGAACGCATTCAGTACAGTTTGAACTTACAGTGGCTATACAAATGCAATATTAAAAAAGATGTCAATTTAAAAACAAAACAGAACATATTTTACATAGTACAATGATCCAGGTATGATCTGGACACATACTTTCACATAGAGGTGAAGGGGGCCATGCATCTGATCTGAGGTATGATCTGGACACATACCTTCACATATAGGTGAAGGGGGGCATGCATCTGATCTGAGGTATGATCTGGACACATACTTTCACATAGAGGTGAAGGGGGCCATAAATCTGATCTGAGGTATGATCTGGACACATACTTTCACATAGAGGTGAAGGGGGCCATGCATCTGATCTGAGGTATGATCTGGACACATATCTTCACATAGAGGTGAAGGGGGCCATGCATCTGATCTGAGGTATGATCTGGACACATATCTTCACATATAGGTGAAGGGGGCCATGTATCTGATCTGAAGTATGATCTGGACACATACTTGGAATAACAGATGTTGCTACACTAATAAAAAGGTGTAATTAATATAGAACACATTTGATAAAGTGCAGTTGCAATATTAGAAGTAGAACGCATTCAATACAGTTTGAACTTATAGTGGCTATACAAATGCAATATTAAAAATGATGTCAATTTAAAAACAAAACAGAACACATTTTACAGTACAAAGCTGAAAAATGCACTTTTATAAAATGAAAAATCAGTGGAAACTGTCTTCTATATATCCAATAATATCCCATACATTAAATCTTCTTACTAAAAAAGATGCCAACAGTTTATTTAAATAAGGAATTACACTTTACAATCATATTATAGTATTTAACAGTATAATACATATACCTAACACAGTGTATACCCATGTACAATATACCCACAATCTCACAGATCCTATAGGTGTCTTATTCATGTCTAAGTTTTTCTAATGTTTAGTAACAAATGGGGTTGCATTTTGGTTGTCACCTGTAAATGAGTCATTCAATATTATCTAAAGGCATAATTTACATGACACCTTCATTGCAGGTGGTGAAGCTGCTTTTAAAATGTCACCAGTGTCACAGAAGCATCGTCTCTCCCAGTGAAGTACAATAAAACTCTTGGCAAGACGGCCCTCAAACACTTCAGCCTTGTATAACATTTCACCAGCAATCTCGATCATAAAATGGATACTTTTATAAATTATTGCTATTATCTCAATGCGTTTAACATCAGGGACTCGGACTGCTGCTGCCTATTGTTGATATTGCTTTACTATAGCCAATGCTGCAGTGTTTACATTTTAGTATAGGTGGTGGATTCAACTGCCAAAACTAGATATTTCATATGACAAAATAAAGGTAAAGGATGTATTTGTAATCAATATAACACAGGGGCGTTAGATCATAATGGCTAGATTACAAGTGAGGCGCTATCTTAACGTTCACTGGTAAAAATAACTAGCCATTACAAGTGGCTGGTTAGTGCTACCATGAGCTCATTTTTACATTTAGCACTAGAAATCATTAAGATCTCTGGTATTTGAAAAAAAGTTGGCCCAATTACCCTCAAAATAAAGAGGACTGAAAAGTAACATAAAATACAATTAGGAGCATCTTTATTTTTGAAGAAAAAAACTATGGAAAACATTAATAAGGGATTAAAGTGAGAGGGTGTGGGGTGTTAGAAATAGCACTGAAAGTGCCTTTACATGGATGTCAATGGGAGACTGTGTTTTCTCTGTAAATATATATGTATATGCTATTGATAGATAATAGACTTTTTAGATAAGATATAAATATATAGATGATGAAGATGATGGATAGATAGATAGATAGATGAATAGATAGATAGATAGATAGATAGATAGATAGATAGATAGATAGATAGATAGATAGACTGATAGTATGAAAATGCATAATACAAGATTTATATCTAGCTTGGAAAAGGGCAGTGGAATACATAAAACAAAACTTGCTGACTGTTGGTTTCTACTGTACTCACAGTTGTTCTTTTCCAAGCACAAACATTTTTATAATTTTATTTCTCCCAAAAGAACTACATAGATATACATGAGAATGTGGGAAGAAACAGCATTGCCATTCTTGCAGAATAAAATGCAGAGCATTGTAAGGAATAAAACAAAGTAATATTTTGAAATGGATGTGGAATGTCTCCAGCAGCTAAACTATGCTGACACAGTTCTATGATTAATGCTCACAACACAGAAGCGGCAAGAAATTCTCAACTTTTCCCTAAGATAAATTTCATATGTATAATGTATTTTTATTGTGTCTTTCACAGAGAAGATATCAAGAGATATAAATACAAGACAATTTGGAAAGTCAAAACTCTAGATGTATGAAGCAGTTACTTTATTAAATTCCCAGCAGAGGGGACTCTACCACAAGCAAAATAGACACAGGCCTTGTAATGGCAGCCACAGATTACATCCAATTCCTAACCACAAATGAAGAATTTAACTTCACTACAACCTAACTAAACCCACATAAGTTAAAGTTGATATATAAATATAAATATATATATATATATATATATATATATATATATATATATATATATTATATATATTATATATATATATATATATTATATATATATATATATATTATATATATATATATATATATATATATTATATATATTATATATATATATATATATATATATATATACCGTATATGTGTGTGTGTGCATTCTGATTCTTTGTGAGGATCTGAATGAGGAAGTAAGGAGCCCCTCGTTCCATTCGGATATTTTCGAACCTGGATTGATTCTTGTAAAATATCCCCTCTCTAAGATCAGCTTTCATTTAAGAATTTTTACTTTATTTTTTTAATTTAAATATCCTTTATTTACTTTAAAATAGACATATAAAACCTTTGTACTGCAGTAATGTTTAATTTCAACTTAGAACAGTTTTTTTTATATTCAAATGCCAGCAAAAATATTGAGCCAGTTCCACACTTGTGAAAGTTAGAAGCTAAACAACTGTGTTTGTGTATAGATATGAAGAATAATTTAAAATGTTTTGAGACAAAATTGAAAATCTTGGAACTGTGACTTCTAAGCTTCAATGCTTGACTTAGGGCTAGATTACAAGTTTACGTTTACGTGCGGACATTAAATAACCAGCCATTACAAGTGGCTGGTTAATGCTGCCGCAAGCTCGTGGTAGCACTTTGCGCTAAGCGTCAGACCTCCAAGCTTCCAGGCAATGTGAATTTGAGGTAGCATTCACATGGCGCCTAACTAGTAATACCAGCGCACAATGGCGTGCGCTGGTATTACAGAGTGGAGCACAAATATCACACTCGCAAAAGAGTTTTGTGCTCCACTCATAATCTAGCCCTTAATAGGAAATGCATACAATTCAATTTATTGGGTTTATTTTTGCAACTTTTATTCCATAAGGCCTCATTAACTCTAGAGCTGCCTCTGTTGTTACAATATCCCAATTCTGCAATGGAGTATGAGGCTGAAAAGAAACAGGTTTACATTGGTTGAAATAAGTAACCATTGCTCCATACACTAATTACATCATTATGGGAAAAGGGAAGGACAAGGAAAGGAGGGGTAAAATCTTATGGCGGGGCAATGCTGTATCTCACACATTATGGACACTCCCTATAAGGGATTTCTCATCTTAAGGAGGGTCATTAAATCTGAGAATTGGAGGCTGGTTTCTTCTTAATAAAAAATAATGTGATGGAATTTAGTCATTTTATTTCTTATCATGTTTATAATTATCTGAGGGCATCTGTTGGGTGTGATGAACATGGCCTGAGATCACTCTACCCCTGGCTACAACTTATACACCATGGGCTCCATGTATTAAAGCCCATACATGGGAATCTGTCTGTCCAGCTTCATGGTGAGCAGGGAGCAAAAACTGCCTGCATTTAACATTGCACAAGCCGCTGCTTGTGCAATGCCGTCCCCTGCTCAAGCGTGACAAATTTCATGTGAGCAGAGGCTGTCAATCATCCTGATCAAATTGAATTGAGATGATTTAACTATGCTACACTTTAGGACTTAAGACTGGAGCTACTTAACTAGCGTTTCCAGTTTGCTTGCATGAGCCTGAAATCCTGAGGCCGATATATCACTTTTTGTATACAAACACTTTTTGCATACAATAAAATGTATACTTTCCCCAAATGCCCTCTATTGCAATCAATCATTGCCTTTAAGTTAAAAACATACTTAAAAAGATAGAAGGTGCAGGCCAATCACAAAAATTACAAGGCACTAACTTAAAAAAAGATTTATTTTTGGTTTTGTGATTGGGGAATGTGACAGCTAAAGTTATTTGATCTGGGCAGAACTAAATAAACCAATAATGGTAATAGCAGTGCGGTAAAGTTGGGATTAAGGTGTTTTAAGGGACATCAGGAAATGTTTGGCCAGTTTCATTTGTGTTGGTGATATTACCACAGCTTGGTTAGGATTAAAGTGTGCTAAGGACTCTTACGGTTTATTAGATATAACACACACTAGAACCTATGTTATAAAGATACCAATGCTATAGTGACTGGGGATAGGTGCCACTATTTTTTACTGTGCAGCATCTAGTAAGCAGTCTCTAAATAAAAGTTCTGCATTTATGATCCGGTCTATAGGGATCTGTGAAAAATCTTCTGTCCCTATAGTTTATTGATTTGAATAGGCTCTACAACGTTTTCTTTTTTCAATTTCTTTTTTAATTTTCTTCTAAAATCTTTAAATTATTAAGATAAATATATGATATGATGCATCAATTTTAGTTTCAGATAAATAACGAAAAATCTATTAACGTTTTAGTAGTGTAGAAACTCTGCTAAAGTGATTGCTTTAATTATTTTTTTCCCAAAACAGCACCTTATTTCACAGCTTGCTGGTACAGTACGGTGATAGAATTAATTTGACGACAGCTAGCATATGCTTGGTCCGTTTCATTTTCTACCTTTAATAGAGCTGCAAATTACTCTTACACGTTTTCAGATTCATAAACTTTAAAATGTTCAAGTGCTCACTATTTTATTAAATGAGACAGTTAAAATTACAAAAATTGGTAAAACAGATTTCTTTTTTTGTGAGTGTAACCAGTGCAATCACAATACAATAATATGAAAAAATCAGCACCTGCAATGGGACCATACTTTTAGGATTTATTTTATTAGCAGTAATGTAGAATTGTATATTATTTTTATTTTATTTCCCTTTGATCTAAGATGTACAGATGAAGGGATAGAGATAGATAGATAACTACATTGATGCATATATACATAGATATATTAGATAACATATACAGATAGATTTGATGAAACATAGATATAGATGATAGATAGAAAGATAGATAGATAGATAGATAGATAGATAGATAGATAGATAGATAAATAGCTTACTGTGCACAATGATCCCATTCATTTTGTTATAAGTTAATCATAGATCAGAAGATAAGATAGTAAGTGGACTCAATGTTGGCAATGTTGACCACCACCATAATACTGACTGGTTGAGCTGTTTAAACAGGTAGAATGTATGACATTGTTATACATATTGGAGGGAAACCTTCAAAAGAACCAGACGATGGGAAAGATTAAAGGAAAGGAGGATCTGTTGCTTGATGAACATAAGACAGTGAAGTAAAAACTGCTAGACTTAAAGTAATAAACATTATGAAAAGTAATAAACATTCTGGGTATAATTAATTAAAGCAAATGTCAATTTTGATGCTAAAGTGCCTGGTTTTTAAAAATTTTATTAAAAACAGGGGCACTTTAATTCATCAAAATTTACATTTCACTCCTGTTGAGAAAAAAAACTTACCTTTTAAACTTCACAGCAGCTCCAGTTTCCTCCACCCGTCGCAAAGCCTCTTCCTGGGTCTAAAATGAGGAATCCGGCTTCGTCCAATCACAGCGTTGAATCAGATACTGATTCCCCCGGGGGGGGGAAGCCGTGATTGGAGGATGACCTATCCATCATTTCTGACGTCAGAAATGGCTTGCAACAACCGGAGGAAGCTGGAGCTGCTGTGAAGATTAAAATGTAAGTTTTTTTTCAAAACAGGAGTGAAATGTAAATTTTGATGAATTAAAGTGCCCCTGTTTTTAATCGAATTTTTAAAAACCGGGCACTTTAGCATCAAAATTGACATTCACTTTAATAACTAAAGTCTTAGTTTTCACTATTTTGTTGGGTTATAAGTGTTGGGTAGGTTGAATAGAAGTGTTTACATTTTAGGTATATTTTGATAATAAGCTACTATGTCATGGGAGGTCATGTTCAGGGCTAATTGTAGTACAAACAGTCTCAGGGTTAATGGGCTATAATAGTGGTAACTAATAATAATAACACATCACCCAGAAAAAAAGGCTAAAGGGACATGAAACCCCACATTTTTCTTTCATGAATTAGACAGAGCATGCAATTTGAAACTCTACAATTTAATTCTACTATCTTATTTTTTTTCATTCTCATGGTATCCTTTGATGAAAAGAATACCTAAGAGAAAAAATGCATTACTATGAGCTAGCTGCTCATTGGTGACTGCACACATATGCCTCTTGTTACTGGCTCACCTGATGTGCTCAGCTAGCTCTCAATAGTGCACTGCTGCTCCTTCAACAAAGAATATTAAAAGTATAAAGCAAATTTTAAAATAGAAGTAAAATGGAAAGTAAACATTTTGAGTTCCATATCTCTTTAAATAAATATGTATAGCATGAAAAAAAATATGTATTAATAGCAAATTGACACAGAGAGAAAATAAACTTTGCTATAGACCTTTAACTGTCCCTTGTAATCAGCTACAGTATCAGTATTCCCAGAACAGAACAACTACCAAACCAACCCAAATGTAAAGGGCATATCCACTTGTTTTTTAATGTGTTGTTCACACAATTCAGCACAAATCTGCCATGAAATACAGGTTAAATAGAATTACCAAGTGCTGTAAAAAGAGCTCATCCATATTCATGTAGCAGCAGAACTGCACCTGCCGGTGTAATGTGGTAAATCTTCAGTAAATTTCAATTAGCACCTAGGCAATAACCGGGGCGAGAGTGTCTGATCCCCATAAGACACAAGAACATTTATCTCTGATATATGGGTTTTGCCCAGTGAAGGGAAATAATAGGCAATGGTAAGTAAATCGTTATTAGTACAGAAAAAGATTTAATCTTTTTTTTTTGTACATTGTTTATTGTACTTCACTTATTCGTTGTAATGGAACTAAAAAACAATTTCACTGCACATCAATTTATATATTTTCTTCACGTGTACTACAGTTACAGCGTATAAAATGCATCACTTGGGGGAGATGGACTTTAGACCATTTTGGTGTGACACATCATAGTTGCCGTATGTCCTACTTGCCTCCTGTTTATCCTGCATTGTAAATAGAATAAAAAAACTTCCCAGAGGTGTGAGTTTGGCGTGGATTTCAGCAACATTTAAATTCAACATAAGGTCTATTTTAATATTTTTGAATATATTATTGAATATTAATGAAAGTACTGATATGATGATTTGTACTTGTATGTGACAATGAGTGAGCTATTATGATGATGGAAGGTATATACACCTTTAAAGGAAACTGATCACATTATTAGATCTACTGCACCAATGGGACATTACCCTGAAAATTTAAATGCCCTAATTTGAGATAAATATTAATGTTTGGGACAAAAGCTGCACTGAAAAGATATGTAATGCACAGATTTAAACATGCAGTGTGTACAGGCAATAGAAAAGGTACAATGTGCTTCCTAGTTAATTATAGTTATTTTGTGGCTCACCTACTACAAATTATTTCCTAAGTCTGTGGAATGTCTTAAGTTTTTATGATATATACTTAACTCCATTAGAAATATTAGATTAATTGCCAAGACTGTGAAACTTAATAAGGACAGTGTTTATGTGTACAGCATATTCATTCTAAGGGAGACAGCTCTACATTAATCATGTAGTTGTTATAAATATATGTTTTTATAGATTTTATGTGTTGGGGCTGTGATGAGAGTTGGAAGTGACATCACCAGATTGGGGGCGGGGCTTAGACCCGTTTGTGTCGCAGTTAGTTAGGGAGATTAATGCTACCAGATGTATATTTCCATGCTCTACAATAAAATAGAGTTGTGCCATCTTTGCTGTGCCCTGCATGTGTCCTGCATCTCATGACATGGTGTCAAAAGTTCTTGCCTGCGCTTTTATTTCCTGATCGATGATGTCAAAGTTTACCCCACCTGAGCCTTTTGACTTTTCTCAGCCTGCAGCTTGGCCCACATGGCGTCAGCGGTTTCATCGCTTCAGGATTGCTTCCAAGCTGGACAAGGAGAGTGGTAAAGTACAAGTTAATTCTCTTTTATACTCTATGGGGAAAGATGTGGAACCAGTGTTCAATGCTTTTACTTTCCAAGAATTGGAAGAATTTGTCTTTGAAATAGTTATGAATAAACTCAGTGCCCACTTTGTGCCCAAAAGAAATGTGATTCATGAGAGGGCCTGTTTTCACAAACGTGCTCATCGTGTGGGAGAATCTGTGGAGTCATTTGTGTGCAGCCTGTATGAACTAGCTGAATTCTTTGAGTTTGGTGTTGCTAAAGAAGAGCAAATCAGAGACAGAATAGTTATTGGAATTGCAGATGCTGAAGTCTCACTGAAGCTACAGTTAGAGTCTGATTTAACATTAGATGGGGCTATTAGGATGGCCGCCAGAGTGAAGTGGTGAAAAAGCAAAGTGCTGATCTGAGGTCTGAGAGTATTGTGGATGAAGTGCAGCAGTTCAGGAGGGCTGCTAGTGAAAGGCACAGTGTGAGCGGTAGACCTAGGGCAACAGATAGGCTCAGAAGTGTATGGGCGCAGCATGCCCAATGCACACGGTGCAACCGTGCCCATGATCAGAGTGTCATATGCCCTGCTAAAGACAAAAGATGTAGAAAATGTAACAGGATGGACCATTTTGAAGTGGTGTGTAAGACTGAATATATTAAGGAGATGCAGGTGGATAGTGACCAGGAGGGTCAAGAAGTGTCCTTTGTGGGGTCTGTTGATGAACGGCCAGGTTCAGAAGAAGATTGGAGAGTTACCCTTACTGTAATGGGAGCCAAAGTCGCCTTTAAGATTGACACAGGAGCAGACATCACTGTAATGTCTCTTGCAGCGTTCATAAAACTGCCTCAACAGCCCCAGCTGGTGAAAGTTACAAAAAAAGTCCATAGTCCTGATTGTGCGGGGAAATTACTTGCCAGCTACACACAAGCAAAAGAAATTCACCATGTGGGTGCATGTGATTAGAGGTCAGTGTGTTAACAACTTATTGAGCAGAAAAGCAGCCTTTGGTTTGGGGCTAGTGGCCAGAGTGAATGATATCTCAGAAGATATGTTTGGTGAATTGGGCCTACTGAATTGCAACCCTGTCCGTATATCACTTAAAGGTGAAGCAGTCCCATACAACATTACCACTTCCCGTAGAATTCCGTTCCCACTCATGCCTCAAGTGGAGAAGGAGCTGCTGCGTATGAAGAATATGGGGGTTATTGAAGAGGTTGTTGAAGCAACTGACTGGTGTGCCCCCATTGTGCCCGTTGTGAACAAAAACAGGAAGGTACGCATCTGAGTAGACTTGAAAAGGCTGAATGAGGCGGTGAAGAGAGAGAGATATGTGCTGCTGACACTTGAAGACATAGCTCTGAAATTGGCGGGGGCAAAGTTCTTCTCTACATTGGATGCTTCTAGCGGCTTCTGGCAGATACCTCTAGATCCAAAGTGCAGCAAACTGACTACCTTCATTACACCAGTAGGTCAGTTTTGTTTTTGCAGACTCCCCTTCGGGATATCCTCTGCTCCTGAAATCTTCCAAAGATAAATTAGTTTTCTCCTAAGAGACCACGTGGGCACGGCAGTCGGCATGGACGACATCTTAGTGTATGGGTCTACATTGGAGGAACATGATCAGCGATTGAGCTGTGTGCTGCAGACTATCATAGAGTCCGGGCTGAAGCTAAACAAAGAGAAATGCCATTTTGGGAAAGTTGAGTTATGTTACTTTGGGCATATCCTCAATGGGGATGGCATCAAGCCAGACCCCGAGAAAATTTGTGCTATTGAACAGATGAAAAATCCTTCTGATGTACATGAGCTGAAACAAATATTGGGCCTTGTAAATTATGTGGGCAGGTTCCTACCAGATTTATCCACAATACTACACCCTATCACAGAGTTGCTAAAGAAAGATGTTGCCTGGGTCTGGGGACCTTCACAGGAAGAATCTTTTATGCAGGTCAAGTCCCTACTGAGGTCTGCCCCAGTGTTGGGGTTCTACGACCCTTCAAAAAAGACTGTGGTTAGTGCTGATGCAAGCAGTTATGGGTTAGGGGCCGCCCTCCTGCAGCTGAATGAAAACAAACTACAGCCCATCGCCTACTGTTCCTGTACACTGACGGCTGCTGAGTCAAAATACGCCCAAATTGAGAAAGAGTGCCTGGCTGCAGTTTGGGCCTGTGGGCGCTTTCAGCGTTACCTAGTGGGTTTAGAAAAATTTATCAAATAAAGAAAGTTTGTAGGAGCACCAAAAAAGCGAGTTAAAAAACAAAACTTTATTGTGTACAAAAGGGTTAAATTAACCCCCAGGGTAAGAGTGAAAAAAATAGTTTATAACAATTGAAAAATCAGAGAACAAAAAGGCTGACCGGTTTCGGCGTCTGCCTTAATCCTAGCCTGCAGTTAGTTAGGGAGATCAAGGCTACCAGATGTATATTTCCATGCTCTACAATAAAATAGAGTTGTACCATCTTTGCTGTGTCCTGCATGTGTCCTGCATCTCATGACAGGGGCTATGTTTTTTTTTTGTTTGTTTTTTAATGTGTATATAAATACAATATAATTGAGACCTTATTTTCTGTTCCATTATATATCTTCTTGCTGAATCTCCTGATCTAATATATATTTTTTAACTATGATTTACCATGATAGAGGACAGGCATACATTTAAAGGGACAGTCGAGTAAAAAAAAAACATGATTCAGATAGGGCATGTAATTTTAAACAACTTTCCAATTTATTTTTATCACCAATTTTGCTTTGTTCTCTTGGTATTCTTAGTTGAAAGCTAAACCTAGGAGGTTCATATGCTTATTTCTTAGACCTTGAAGGTCGCCTCTAATCTAAATGCATTTTGATAGTTTTTCATCGCTAGAGGGCATTAGTTCATATGTTTCATATAGATAACATTGAGCTCATGCACATAAATTTACCATGGAGACAGCTCTGATTGGCTAAACTGCAAGTCTGTCAAAAGAACTGAAATAATGGGGCAGTCTGCTGAGGCTTAGATACAAGGTAATTACAGAGGTAAAATGAGTATAATTATAACTGTGTTGGTTATTCAAAACTGGGGAATTGGTAATTAAGGGATTATCTATCTTTTTAAACAACAAAAATTCTGGTGTTGACTGTCCCTTTAAGTAAATAGAGCATTTTTTCTGCTGTTAGATAAATCTCTGGTACAACATTTAGCATCAACATGGTATATGGAGTGCAGTTCTGATCAATGCTACATTTTATCTAGAAAAACAAGTGTCATGTCTCTAATTGAGGTTAAAGAACAGTATGATAATCACTAATAATCACTAATACATAATGCACTAAAATAAAATCTGCATTTTTAGCCTTTGATTTGTCGGCAGTAAATAAGAAAAGGTGGCTATTTTAAGACCATTTGTAATGAATTAATTCTGCCCTATAGTTATGTATAAGGCAGGTAATACTTATTTCAGTATCCATTTAATTAAAAGCTAAGCAAATGATAATATGATTACCCTAACAACCTGATTATAACAGATGAATGGAAGAGTAAAACAAAAAAAAATGTAATGCTGGTTGCCTATGTCACCAGCCACTTGCCGGATCCTCATTCTTAATTTATCTGTCTAGAGAGTAAATGTTTCAAAGGATACTCCAAGGAAAGCTTATGCGATATTAAGAAACAATCATTTATCTGAACTAACACTCTACTCTTGTTAAGGTAATTAATTATGAAAAAGAAAACAAGCCTTAATACTCTGTTCTGATAATTAACAGTGCTAAATCTGTCATTGATAATTTAGGCCGCTGGGAACTGAAATTCCAAATTGTTCAACCTGCAAGACTTTTATCTCTGTGCAAGTATTTATTTTGAAATTATTCTTTTACAGATGACACAGTGCAGAACACAAAGGATCTTTTCAGATTGCTGGAAGTCTTGAAGAATATTGTTGGAGCGAATCAGGTGAAGCCGAGCTTCTGTTATCGTACAGAAATTCAAGCATAATCTGCTGAATGTAAAAATCAATGGTCTACTTTGTATGAGTAAAAAAGATGATAATTGGAAATATGTAGCTATAGAGTCTCACATGGCGAGGAAATCATTCTCTACTTTGTAAGGATTCCAGGAACACAAGCAGAGCTTTAACTTATTGACAGGTGGTGTGCAGATTTATGGGGATTATACAATATAGTCCAAAGTTATTAAAATAGCAGGAGTGTGTGTCCTTGGCTAAATCTGAAGGAACTCCTTTCATAATTGGTTTGGCTCTTAAAAAATAGATTTTTTTGGAAGTGTTTATGTCTTCTCTTTTTGGCCAAAATAAAGAAATATCAGATTTAAGAAAATAATTCTCTGGAGTTGGATCCACTTATGATTTACATCTGATTGTAACAGTCTCAAGAATTCATTTTATTATCATTAGCTAATTTGGCAAAATGCTGTAATGGATAAGGGTGATAGACTCTGGCTAAGGCATCCACATTTTACTCCAACACACTGGCTGAAAAATGTTGCATATAGCACTATTAATTTAATTTAAAATGCCACAGGTGAAACATATTAATTAACTAAGAAAGCATGAAACATGTAAGTGACTGCCCCAAAGAAAAGAAAAAAGTATTTCAATTTGTAACTAAAATATCTTTCTTTAACAATAAGTATTACTTATTTCTGAAAATATTTCAGCTTAATTACAAACCAAGAGCAAAAGTTCTGCCTCTGTGATAACTGCAACTGTAAGCACATTCTTCTCACCTTTTAGTATTCTTTTTTCTTCATTGGAATAAGAAAAAAAACAAGTCTCTGTTCTTAAAAAAGGTTTAAATATACACAGTGCCAACACTAAACGATACAAGCCCCCCAAATGAGATCCCTAATAGACTCAAAGAATAGTCATAGTAGCACAGAAATAGGGAGCACCAAAATAGCTAAAGTATCCCCCTATTCTATTAACAATCTATATTAAAATCCAATTCTATAGGAGAATAGTAAAAACATTTATTATAATAAAAATGACAGGTAATAGGGTACCCTATAGTAGACCAAATTATATTTAAAAAAGTACATAAGATGGTTAATAGTGATGTCGCGAACATAAAAATTTGGGTTCGCGAATGGCGAATGCGAACCGCCATAGACTTCAATAGGCAGGCGAATTTTAAAACCCACAGGGACTCTTTCTGGACATAATAGTGATGGAAAAGTTGTTTCAAGGGGACTAACACCTGAACTGTGGCTTGCCGGAGGGGGATCCATGGCAAAACTCCCATGGAAAATTACATAGTTGATGCAGAGTCTGGTTTTAATCCATAAAGGGCATAAATCACCTAACATTCCTAAATTGTTTGGAATAACGTGCTTTAAAACATCAGGTATGATGTTGTATCGATCAGGTAGTGTAAGGGTTACGCCTGCTTCACAGTGCGCAGTGTAGGTGATATACCTGCCCTGACCATGCTTTGCAGACCAGGTATCAGTGGTCAGATGGACCCTTGCCCCAACACTGTGTGCCAAACATGCCATTATAGCAGACTTATATGGCTTTGGCGTTGCTTTTTGGTAATTAGAAGGCTGCTAAATGCCACTGCGCACCACACGTGTTTTATGCCCAGCAGTGAAGGGGTTAATTAGGGAGCATGTAGGGAGCTTGTAGAGTTAATTTTAGCTTAAGTGTAGTGTAGTAGACAACCCAAAGTATTGATCTAGGCCCATTTTGGTATATTTAATGCCACCATTTCACCGCCAAATGCGATCAAATAAAAAAAAAATTGTTCACTTTTTCACAAACTTTAGGTTTCTCACAGAAATTATTTACAAACAACTTATGCAATTATGGCATAAATGGTTGTAAATGCTTCTCTGGGATCCCCTTTGTTCAGAAATAGCAGACTTAAATGACTTTGGCGTTGATTTTTGGTAATTAGAAGGCTGCTAAATGACACTGCGCACCACACGTGTTTTATGCCCAGCAGTGAAGGGATTAATTAGGGAGCATGTAGGCAGCTTGTATAGTTAATTTTAGCTTAAGTGTAGTGTAGTAGACAACCCAAAGTATTGATCTAGGCCCATTTTGGTATATTTAATGCCACTATTTCACCACCAAATGCGATCAAATAAAAAAAAATTGTTCACTTTTTCACAAACTTTAGGTTTCTCACAGAAATGATTTACAAACAACTTATGCAATTATGGCATAAATGGTTGTAAATGCTTCTATGGGATCCCCTTTGTTCAGAAATAGCAGACTTATATGGCTTTGGCGTTGCTTTTTGGTAATTAGAAGGCTGCTAAATGCCACTGCGCACCACACATGTTTAATGCCCAGCAGTGAAGGGGTTAATTAGGGAGCATGTAGGCAGCTTGTAAAGTTAATTTTAGCTTAAGTGTAATGTAGTAGACAACCCAAAGTATTGATCTAGGCCCATTTTGGTATATTTAATGCCACTATTTCACCACCAAATGCGATCAAATAAAAAAAAATTGTTCACTTTTTCACAAACTTTAGGTTTCTCACAGAAATGATTTACAAACAACTTATGCAATTATGGCATAAATGGTTGTAAATGCTTCTATGGGATCCCCTTTGTTCAGAAATAGCAGACTTATATGGCTTTGGCGTTGCTTTTTGGTAATTAGAAGGCTGCTAAATGCCACTGCGCACCACACATGTTTAATGCCCAGCAGTGAAGGGGTTAATTAGGGAGCATGTAGGCAGCTTGTAAAGTTAATTTTAGCTTAAGTGTAGTGTAGTAGACAACCCAAAGTATTGATCTAGGCCCATTTTGGTATATTTAATGCCACCATTTCACCGCCAAATGCAATAAAAAAAAAAAAAAATTGTTCACTTTTTCACAAACTTTAGGTTTCTCACAGAAATTATTTACAAACAACTTATGCAATTATGGCATAAATGGTTGTAAATGCTTCTCTGGGATCCCCTTTGTTCAGAAATAGCAGACTTATATGGCTTTGGCGTTGCTTTTTGGTAATTAGAAGGCTGCTAAATGCCACTGCGCACCACACATGTTTAATGCCCAGCAGTGAAGGGGTTAATTAGGGAGCATGTAGGCAGCTTGTAAAGTTAATTTTAGCTTAAGTGTAATGTAGTAGACAACCCAAAGTATTGATCTAGGCCCATTTTGGTATATTTAATGCCACCATTTCACCGCCAAATGCGATCAAATTTAAAAAAAACTTAAATTTTTTCGCAATTTTAGGTTTCTCACTGAAATTATTTACAAACAGCTTGTGCAATTATGGCACAAATGGTTGTAAATGCTTCTCTGGGATCCCCTTTGTTCAGAAATAGCAGACATATATGACTTTGGCGTTGCTTTCTGGTAATTAGAAGGCCGCTAAATGCTGCTGCGCATCACACGTGTATTATGGCTAGCAGTGAAGGGGTTAATTAGGTAGTTTGTAGGTAGCTTGCAGGGTTAATTTTAGCTTTAGTGTAGAGATCAGCCTCCCACCTGACGAATCAGACCCCCTGATCCCTCCCAAACAGCTCCCTTCCCTCCCCCACCCCACAATTGTCCCCGCCATCTTAAGTACTGGCAGAAAGTCTGCCAGTACTAAAATAAAAGTTTTTTAAAAAAAACGTTTTTAGCATATTTACATATGCTGTGGTGTAGCATCCCCCCTTAGCCCCCAACCTCCCTGATCCCCCCCAAAACAGCTCTCTAACCCTCCCCATCTGCCTTATTGGCAGCCATCTTGGGTACTTGCAGCTGTCTGCTATTATTTCACAGTCAAAAAAGTGTTGTTTTTTTTAAATGTGCACTACTATTACACCAGATATGAGTGGTGGCACTGGGCAAGTGGGCACAGTATACGCTGTGTGCCTGACACACACGCTGGCAGGCAGGCAACTGCAATTAGATTACACAGGAAAAAAAAAAAAGCAGACTGATGTTCTAGCCCTAAAAATGGCTTTTTGGGCTGCTGTCCTTACAGCAGAGATCAGATGAGTCCTTCAGGACTGTAGTGGACACTGAATACACTAGCCTAGCTATCGATTTCCCTATTAAATCAGCAGCAACTACACTGTCCCTCCTCTCACTAAGAATGCAGCTTCCGAATGAATCTAAAATGGATGCTGTCCAGGAGGTGGGAGGGTCTGGGATGGAGGGTCTGCTGCTGATTGGCTGTAATGTGTCTTCTGACTGTGAGCTACAGGGTCAAAGTTTACTCAATGATGAGGAATAAGGGGCGGACCAAACATCGCATATGTTCACCGTCCGCGGCGAACGCGAACATGCTATGTTCGCCGGGAACTATTCGCCGGCGAACTATTCGCGACATCACTAATGGTTAAACAAAAATACAAGTGTGATAATGTGGTAGTGTTCTCAAATATTTCTGATGAGAAATAACCAGTGTTGAAAGTTATAATAATGTTTTGGATCATGATTAGGCCTCTATAATTGTGTCCAAATAGTAGTACAAATCCAAGTGAATAGTGTCCAGGAGATCCAGGTTGGAGTCCTCAAAGAAGTGTAGAAGAAATGAAAATATAAAAAATAAAAATAAAAATAAGAAAAAATAAGGAAAAATAAAAAAAGACAGTGGACCAAAGAAGTGTTAAATCCAATGTTGTTGTTACCTGTGGAAATAAAACTCACATAGTGCAATAATGTAACAAATGGAAATTAAAACCTACTAAAAACAGGCTTACCCTATGTAAAAGACTCAAGCGGTGACTTCTATCTAATAGAAGTCACTGCTTGAGTTTTTTAAATAGGATTCAGACCACAATGCTCCTTGAGTGAGAAAAGTTATTACATTCACTGGATTATAAGTAGAGTGTATAGGCTTTATTTTTAATTCCCTTTTCTTTTAAAAACTGTAATTGCAAACATGTTCCTTTTTATGTTTTTCTGTAATTATTAATGCACGGTGACCATTATTTGTCATAACAAATCTTTTCTGGCTTTCCTCTAACATTTGAATTCACGTTACATAAAGGGCCATAATAGCCAAATGTTTAAACACTTGAAAGTGATGCAGCATAGCTATAAAAAGCTGACTAGAAAATATCTCCTGAACATCTCTATGTAAAAAAGAAAGATATTTTACCTCAAAAGTTCCTCAGTAGCCACCTCCCATTGTAAAGGATTTCTAAGCAGCATTTTAGTATGTCTGTCCTGGGACATCTTAGGGGATGAGCCTAGAATATTAGTACTGTATTTTTAGACTGATTTTTCTAAATTGTGTTT